>NC_057861.1:483834531-484145213 GCF_019393635.1 Dromiciops gliroides
TTATACTACTTAGCCAACTTTGTCTTTCCCTCCTACTGAGGGAAAACCATGTAAATACAAAGAAGTTGTTCTCATTATCTGAAAAAAGATAAGAATTTAACTCAATGTAGGTCATCTTGCCTATGCCTTTCTTAATGTTACCAAAAAAGATTGTACTTTTTTTGTTGTTGTTTTGTTTTTTTTTAGTGAGGCAATTGGGGTTAAGTGACTTGCCCAGGGTCACACAGCAAGTAAGTGTTAAGTGTCTGAGGCCAGATTTGAACTCAGGTACTCCTGAATCCAGGGCCAGTGCTCTATCCACTGCACCACCTAGCTGCCCCTAAGATTGTACTTTTTAACTTGCTCACAGAACCAACAGCCATACATGTCAGAACCATCCTTCCCTGTCTCCATTACTATCTACTTTTTGTGAAGGTGGACCAGTATGAGTCTTATCAGGGAAAATGGAGTTTCTGAGGTACATCGTTGAAAAGTGAGGCATTCAGGGGCAGCTAGATGGCACAGTGGATAGAGCACTGGCCCTGGAGTCAGGAGGACCTGAGTTCAAATCTGACCCCAGACAGTTAACACCTACTGGCTGTGTGACCCTGGGCAACTCACTTAACCCCCATTGCCTCACCCCCCCCCAAAAAAGTGAGGCATTCTCATGGATCCCTTGGAAAGGAATTCTGTTCTAGAAAAAAGTGTGGCACAGTGGATAGAGCTCTGGACCTGAATTCAAATCTCACCTCAGACACTTACTAGCTGTGTGATCCTGGGCAAGTCACTTAACCCCAATTGCCTTAAATACATCCAGGGACATCACCAATCATCCTGATGTGTATCTTGCCACCCAGATGGCTCTGGAAGAGAAAGTGAGGTTGGTGACCTTGCACAGCCCACCCTCAATTAAATCCATTTCAGTGCAAGTCATGACATTACCTTTTGATGTCATGGTTGTCTTTGGGAATGAAGGAAAAACAACAACAACAATCCTAATCAACTGAAAGGACCCCAAAGGCAGCATAATATAGCACAAAGTATAATTGTAATTCTCAAAATTGGCCCTAAGAGTTAAAAAATGTACCTCTCTCCTTTCTAGGTGGAGGTGTGGGACTATGGGTACAAAAAACTATACATATAATGCCAGACACCATGGATGTACCTGTTTGCTAATGGTTTTTTTCCTCCTTTTCTTTTTATGCTTTCTTACAAGGGATGATTCATAAGGCAAGGGAGAGGGTAGGAAGGCATATAACTAGAAATCAAGGTGATGTAGAAAAGAAACACATTAAGACAAAAATAAGGGCAAAAAGGTCCCTGGACAGAGAATCAGGAAAGCTAGGTTTTAAGGCTGTCCCATCACCCAAAACAATAGTAATAATAGGTAACACATAGTGTTTAAGGTTTTGTGAAGCACTTTACATATATCTTATCCTCATAATACCCTGTGAAGTAGGTGCTGTTACTGTCACCATTCTGTAAATGGGGAGCCTGGAGCTGAGAAAGATGAAATGACTGTCCATGGGCACTCAGCTAGAAAACACCTAAGGTGGGGTTTAAATCCAGATTCTCTTGACACCAATCTAGCTTTCTATCTCCTATATCAGTGGGGTTCAACACATGCCCCACAGACCACTTACAATCCACAGCACTCCCAAGTGTGGCCCCAACCAGATTAAAATGGAACCTAGAAATATTTAACAAAACAAAAATACAATAAAACATTGATAATGGTGATATGTGGTTTTCTCAGAGAATTTGCAGTTGGCAGGAATCCTTAGGTATTTTTCTGTGGCCCTGTTTCTATTTTAATTTGACATCAATGGGTGCAGCTAGGTGGCACAGTAGATAAAGCACCAGCCCTGGATTCAGGAGGACCTGAGTTCAAATTTGACCTCAGACACTTGACACTTACTAGCTGTGTGACCCTGGGTCAGTCACTTAACCCTCATTGCCCCGCCCCCCCCAAAAGAAGAATTTTACATCAATGTACTACACCACGACCATGGTTAAGTCATGGTCTTCATTGGGTCTCAGTTTCCTTATCTGTTAAATTAGGGTATTCAACTATATAAACTTATAAGATCCCTGTGTTCTATCTCTAAGTTTCCATGCTTCTGTAGCCTCTAAAAACTCAGATTTACAAAACAATAATAAATGGTGGGTCACATTTATACAACACACTGTGCCAGTCACTGGCCTAAGTGCTTTAAAATTATTATTAGAGGGGCAGCTAGGTGGCGCAGTGGATAGAGCACCGGCCCTGGAGTCAGGAGTACCTGAGTTCAAATCCAGCCTCAGACACTTAATACTTACTAGCTGTGTGACCCTGGGCAAGTCACTTAACCCCAATTGCCTCACTTAAAAAAAATTATTATTAGATTTGATCCTCACAACAACCCTGGGAGATAGGTGTTATTATTATGCCCATTTTACAAATGAGGAAACTGAGGCATACAGGTTTAATGACTTGCTAATAAGTGTCTGAGACTGGATTTGAACTCAGGTCTTCTTGACTCCTGGACCAGCACTCTAGAGACTGTGCCAAGACATTGTTAAAGTTTCATATATATCCTCAATTTCTCAGGCTTGTCTCTGTGTTTACAACATTGATCCCTTCCATTGGCCACCTGAGAGTAAGGAACCTTTCACTGAACTCAAAACCTCAGTTCACCTTGACCTTCATCTTTCCAGATTCACAGCAGTCCATTGTAGAAACTGATATTTCCAAAGCTTCCATGAGGCAGCTTTGGTTTCCCCTCTAGTTGGGTCTTTATTCATGCTTCCTTTGTGTTAACTTATCCAAGAAACTTGCCATAATGGAACATCATCTGGTGTCAAGAAGGAGCTTCTGCAGGATGTGGCACACCATTTTGAAGGTGCTGCTTTGACACTGGGTCACCTACAGCCTTTACTGGTTTGCTGCTTCAGTTGTGGCCGTCCACTAGATAGTGAATCAGTTTTCTCACCCTCCCATAATGTTCACTAATCTAGTGAAATAATGTATCAAAAGGATGGGAATAAGGTGGTTTCTTATATCACAACAGACTTTTGTGGGAAGACAAAGACCTTCTAAGGATATGACTCTGAGGCATGGTGGTGATGGGAAAATCCTTGAAGGTTCCCAGGTTCATGCTTCCAGTGCACAACCTTCCTAGTCTATGGGGTATTTAGAAACATCCCCTTGATGCTGGGTGTCCAGAGTGGCCCTGATCCTCAATTACCTTTTCCTGACAATAGATACTGGGAGATATTGAAGAGTTGGAGGATGGAGCCAATTGTGCTGGATGGAACAGGGGCTAGAGAGAAATGGAGTAGATGATTCAGTTGCTAGATGAACCTGAAGCATGGGTGTCCGTCTTTTACTTCTTAGTAATTAATAGCAATCAATGAATATGTGTTGTGATGGCTAGGAAGCTGGTGTCATAGTCAAGAAGACCTGGGTTCCAGTCCTAGCTCTGACCCATACTGACTGGGTCACTTACCCTCTCAGTGTTCTAGGCACTTTTCTAAGACTCTAAGTTGCAGAGAAGGTGCTGTGACTTGCATTTGTAGAAGGAGCTTCCTCATCTGGGAATTTCCTATACTAAAGAAATCATGAGGCCAGTCCCTGTCTGTATCTCAATGAATAATTGCATGGAGAAATGGATAATTATTCCTGTGGATCTACACCATTCTGCAACTGTAGAAACAATATTTTGGCTTTATTATATATTTTCATGTTACATATCCCAAGCCATTATCAAAAGCATCTTTGGGGCAGCTAGGTGGCACAGTGGATAAAGCACCGGCTCTGGATTCAGGAGGATCTCAGTTCAAATCCAGCCTCAGACACTTGACACTTACTAGCTGTGTGACCCTGGGCAAGTCACTTAACCCTCATTGCCCTGCAAAAAAAAAAAAGGCATCTTTAGTTTCTTCTTACATTATAAGGTATGGATCAGTGATTTGGGCTCTTCATATATATATATATATATATATATATATATATAATATATATTATATATATATTACATATATATTACATATATATTACATACGTTACATATATATATAATATATATATATATAAATTACCTTCATGTCTCCTGTAACAATAGAGTTGAGAAGGAGAAGCAAATATCCAAGTTTAGCTGCTCAGTAGAAGGATCAGTGGGCATGTGATATGCCTCAAGGCCACAAGGAACCAGAACTAAATGACTCAAGGTGGGGGGGGGCAGGGAGAGAAGAGGCAAGATGATGAGCAAAGCAGAGAGTTTCTGTTCATATCTGACTTGCTATCGCTGATACCCCAACTCCCCAAGCAATAAGCAGGTCGTGGCAAGAAGCAATCAGAGATCTCTGCCAGTGACAGGATACCAAGTGGAAAAACCCTGGCCATCAGGAATTTCAATTCTGATCAGATCTCAAATCTGTGCCCTGTTCCACGACAAGGAGGAATCTCAAATCTAGAATTCCTGAGCTTTTATCTAAAAACTGACCCAACTGGTGGTGTCAGACCATCAGTTGGGGGCTGTTTTGTGCTTCCTACACTTATTCATGAGTAGCAGCTATAAAGGGTTAAACAAACCAATCCACGTCTGCCATAGAACTCCTAGATTCAGAGCAATTTGTCGCTATCCAAGTGCTTCCTGGGCTTAGAAGTATGTTCAAGGACAACAAGAGCATAGATGTTTTATGTATTGTTTTATTATGGTTATTGGAGGGTTTTGCACTTAATGATATTTTATTTTTCCCAAGTACATATAAAAATAGTTTTCAACATTCATTTTTGTAATATTTTGAGTTCTGAATTTTTCTCCCTCCTTCCCTTCACCCCCCAAGACAGCAAGCAATCTGATATAGGTCATTCATGTCCAATTATGTTAAACATATTTCTACATTAGTCATGTGATAAAAGAAGAATCAAAACAACAGGGAAAAACCACAAGAAGAAAACAACAACAAACAAAAAGTGAAAATAGCATGCCTCATTCTGTATTCAGACTCCAAGGTTTTCTCTGGATGTGGAGAGCATTTTTATGGTTATTGCTTCTGTGCTGAGGAGAGAGAGAGAGTATATTCTGTCCACCCTTTGGGGAGAGAACTCCATTATGTCAAGGTCACATGATCACAGCACAATTGAAATGTAAGAAGTGTTATGAGAGAGGCAGGGTTTTACCAATAGGTTGAACACTCGGAGCTAATTCTAATTGAGTAAATCCACATTAGACAAATGAATTTGCATAGGCACAGTGGAAAGAATACTAGTAAAGGCAGCTAGCTAGGTGGTGCAGTGGATAAAGCATCAGTCCTGGATTCAGGAGGACCTGAGTTCAAATCCAGCTTCAGCCACTTGACACATACTAGCTGTGTGACCCTGGGCAAGTCACTTAACCCTCATTGTCCTGCAAAGAAAGAAAGAAAGAAAGAAAGAAAGAAAGAAAGAAAGAAAGAAAGAAAGAAAGAAAGAAAGAAAGAAAGAAAGAAAGAAAGAAAGAAAGAAAGAAAGAAAGAGAATGCTAGCTTTGGAGTCAGAAGCCTGTGGTTTAAAACCTATGATTTAAAAAAAAATTACCTGAATAACCTTGGGCAAGACACTGGTCTCTGGGCTTCACTTTCCTCATCTATGGGTTGAACTAAATGATTTGTGCAGTCCCTTCTAGCTCTAGCTCTATGATCCTACTCTCTGATCCTTTCTAGGTGGAATTGGGGATCTCTAAGAACCATAGAGAGATTGGTACCTTCCTATACATCTACTTAACAGGGAAGTACCATAAGTGTCAGCTCAGTTTAATGGACTTGCTCAGTTTAATGCTTCCCGATCATGTTGATGGTTAAACATAGTTTCTCTCACACCCATCCTAGGCCAGAAGGTGACAACCTAAAGTCAATGGTCATTTTTCTCCTTGTTTCAAAACCAAATCCCTAAGATCTGCAAAGGAGCAACTGGGCTACAAAAAACTATTCCTGTTCAATTCAGTTTACAAAGGATTGGCAGATTGTCCACGTGTTAAAGTACTTTGATAACTAAGAATGTTTGTTTATCATACTTGCCAATCCCCTGCATATCTTTTTGTTGTTATTAGTAATAGCTTCCATTGACTTTGTTCTCAATTTGTGTACAATACAGAATCCTTTATGAACATAATTATATATCTACATATGTATACACACACACACACACACACACACATATATATATATATGTCAACAAGGTTATTCTATAAGAATTTGCCTTATGTTGTTTTAAGACCTGATTAGGATAATCTTTAAGCTAATCTTTGGATATCTGTGTCATTTCCATACTTAGTGTGTCAGCACTGGGCTCAGTGCTTTACAAATATTATCTCATTTGATCCTTTCAGTCTTGGGGAAAAGATGCTTTCTCAAACTCTCCTGATTCTGCTGTCTTCCTTCTGCTAATTATTTCCTCTTTAGCCTATAAATAGCTTGTTTGTACATATTTGTTGCATGCTGAATTGCCCATTAGATTGTGAGCTTCTTGAAGTCAGGGACTATCTTTTGTCTCTCTTTGTATCCCCAGTGCTTGGAACAGTGCTTGGCACATGGTTGGTGCTTAATAAATGTTTATTGACTATTGCTATTATTATTCCCATTTTATAGTTGAGGAAACTGAGGCAGACAAAAGTTAAAGTGACTTTCCCAGAGTCACATAGGAAGTATCTGAGAGGATTTCAATTGAGGTCTTCTGACTCCAGGCCCAGAATTCTATCCACCTATACCACCTAGCTGTTTAAAATTATCCTAATTTTAATCTTCTGCTATGTGTGCCATCCCCATACACAGTGGTATACTGTATAATTCTTTGGTATTTTCCATACCTTGCACTTTCATTAGTAAATCACATCCACAATTTCTGAGAAATGTATTTTGTTTCAATATGCACAGATACTTCTATTAATTATTGCTGTCCAAAAGTGGGGTGGGCTGCCTGTTGAGGGAGATCTTAGAGTGAATACTAGAAGGTTGCATGTTGGGGTATGTTATTCTAAGATTCGTTATTTGGGTAGGGATTGGACATGTTGACTGACTGCTGAGGTCCTTTTTAGTTCTGCTATTATCTGAATCTATGATTCATTCTGTAAAAATCTAAGTGAACTTCCTGCCTTGCTATCATTTGTTGCATCTTAGTTTCCAAGCTTTTCTGTACGCATGAATAAGTTCTGTTCTAACACAGTACAGTCAAACTTATCAGGGTTACTTAGTGTTCTTTTAGTTACCCCACACTTCAAAAGAGTCAGTGTCCATTGTGCTTGGACACTGGGCATTTTTCCAGTGTTCCCAACACATTTTAAAGGGGTATGTCTGGTTTGAATATCTACAGGTAGTGGAGAGTCTCTATAGGTCAAAGGATTCAAGAGGCCATAAGTGCTGCTAAGCACTTGCTTTTTCATAGGAAGAGGGTCTGGTTAGCACTCCAAAACAGACTCCATTCCAGTGTCCCTGGTAGAAGTTATCACTATATTGTTTTGCATGACTACATGTGTATAACCTATATTAAATTACTTGCCTTCTCAAAGGGGGGAGGGAGGGAGGAAGGGAGAGAATTTGGAACTCAAAGTTTTAAAAATAGATGTTAAAAATGTTTTTACATGTAATTGGGGAAAAATGAAATGCCAAATAAAAAAATCAATTTAGGGAGTTATCACTGTTGCAGTACCTTTCTATGATAAAAGCATTTCCAAGGCAGCTAGGTGGTGCAGTGGATAAAGCACCGGTCCTGGATTCTGACCTCAGACACTTGGCACTTACTAGCTGTGTGACCCTGGGCAAGTCACTTAACCCTCACTACCCCACCAAAAAAAAAAAGCGCATTCCCAATGCTGCATGCATTTGGCCAATGAAGAGCAAACATTCTACCTTGAGCTGAATGTTACAGGCCAGAATAATTTGGCCTTTCTTGTTTGAACTGATAAATAACATCCCACATTGTTGTAGCTCTGCAGGGTTGACAAAGCACTTTCCTAATGTAAAATGCAAAATGTAAGCCACTAGAGTGCTGGGAATGCTTCATTCTTCATCTTTGTTTCTCTAGCACCTCGCATGATACCTTGCACATTGTAGAGACTTAATACATTTCTGTTGAATTGAATTAAAAGTCTTATTATCCCCAGGTGCAAAGAGGTCATGACTTGCCTAGGATTACACAGCTGTTCTTTCTCCTAAACAGCAAAAATTAAAAATAGCTCAATGATAACAAAAGCTCCCTTTCTAAATCTCTTTACAGTTTACAAAGGACAATTCCTCACCACAGTCATAAGAGGTAGGTTGGGAAATTATCATCTCCCCATTTTGCAAATAAGGGAACCAAGGAGCAGAGTGGTAAAGGCCACACAGGTAACAAATAATGGGGACAGGATCTGAACCCAGGTACTCTGACCCCAAAGTCAGTATTTTCTACCACACGATTGCTGCAAGGTTCAATCAATAGTAGATACAGGATTTGAACTCAGGTTTTTTGACTTCATGTCTGCATCCCTTGCCTTATACCACGCTCCATAGGCAGTTAAGAAATAGAGGAAGAGGGGCAGCTAGGTGGTGCAGTGGATAGAGCACCGGCCCTGGATTCAGGAGGACCTGGGTTCAGGTCCAGCCTCAGACACTTAACACTTACTGGCTGTGTGACCCTGGGCAAGTCACTTAACCCCAATTGCCTCACCAAAAAAAAAAAAAAAAAGAGAGGAAGAAAAAAAGAGAGACAGATAGAGGAAGGGCATTAGACAATTGTTTGCCCCTGAAGTGCCTCCCAACGCCTAATAATAGCAACTCACGTTTGTGCAGCATATTAATAACAATAGCTAAATCTCAGAGAATAAAAGTGACTGGCCTTGGGTTACACTGCTCACAAGTAGAAAAAATGGACTTGTATCTGAACTTTCTAACATTCAGACCAGTGCTAAAAGATTTGTCATCTTCTTCAAGCTTCCTAATAACCCCCTGCATATTTGCTATTTTATTGATTGGTTGGTGATCCCTCGTAAAACTCCTGCTAACACCATCAATTCCTTTCTAACTGGCTAAATAGCCAAGTCGAAAGGATGAATTCTTTTTTTCTGTTCTCTTCCCCTTAGGTGGTCTTTCTCTATTGCCTCTCTTTCCATTTTCTCTCACAGGAGCATAAGGGTAATGTGGTGTTACCATAAAATCCAATAATTTGTCTGTCACAGGAGGGGATGAAACCGTGAAACCACTAGAGAGAAACCAGAGCTTTGACATCAGTGGGAGCACGCTTCCTCTCCCCGGGTCACCTGAAACCTGGGGTATGGGGAGTTGTTCTCCCTGGTGATCACAATGGGCAGTGCAGAATCAGCAGAGGATTGTAAAGTGTGTAGGGTTATTGGAGAGGTGATTAGCAACCCCCCTGCATCTGCAGGCTAGAAGCATGTTCCTCACTGTGGCCCTAGGCTTCCATCACTCTCTCATCTTTCTTCTGGGCATGACTGGTGCGCTGCTGTCTGTGTGACAGAGAGGACTGCAAATAGAGAGCCAGGCCTGGAGTCAGGAAGACTTGGATTCAAATTCGCACTAGTTTTGTGACCCTGGGCAAGTCACTTAAATTCTGTTTGCCCCAGTTTCCTCATCTGTAAAATGGAGATAATAATAGCACCAACTTCCGGGTTGCTGTAAGGATCAGATAAGCATTTAACACAGTGCTTGGTACATAGTAGGTGCTTTATAAATGTTGTTATTATTGGGGGGGGCATTTTTGCGGGGCAATGAGGGTTAAGTGACTTGCCCAGGGTCACACAGCTAGTAAGTGTCAAGTGTCTGAGACCGGATTTAAACTCAGGTCCTCCTGAATCCAGGGCCAGTGCTTTATCCACTGTGCCGCCTACCTGCCCCATTATTGTTGTTTTTATTATTATTGTCATCATCATCATTATTATTAGAGTCCTGGACTTGGAGTCAGGAGGAGCTGGGTTCAAATCATGCCACTTAGCTTGTGACCCTGGACAAGTCACTTAACCTCTCTTTACCTCAGTTACCTCATCTGTAAAATACAGCTTGGACTTAGTGGCCTCTAAGAGTTCTTCCAGCTATGATCCTATTAATCTTTTTTTTTTTTTTTTGCAGGGCAATGAGGGTTAAGTGACTTGCCCAGGGTCACACAGCTAGTTAAGTGTCAAGTGTCTGAGGTTGGATTTGAACTCAGGTCCTCCTGAATCCAAGGCCAGTGATCTATCCACTGTGCCACATAGCTGCCCCTATGATCCTATTAATCTTCAAGTATTACAGAAATCTTAATTATTATTGTTGTTATCACAGAAATGAAAGGAGCTAGGACTGGGAGATTGCCTGCTGTAACAAAGGGGAAAGGGAAGGGCCAGCTGATGACTTCTGGTCTCTGTACTTCAGAGAGCTGTGTTGACAGAGTACAGAGTCAGCGTGGGGGCACTGGTGCCAGCTTTGGTGGCTGATCTCTCTGAATGATGAGAAGCTGAGGGTATAGGTGATGAATGGGTGGGGGCATACAGATGTCTGTTTGGAAATCTGGGTCAGTAAATAACTGGCATAACAATTTGGCTAGAGAGGTCGAAGGGCAGTTAGGTGGCTCCATAGATAGATCACAGGGCCTGGAATCGGGAAGACCTGAATTCAAATATGACCTTAGACACTAGCTGTGTGACCCTGAGCAAGTCACTTAACCTTGTTTGCTTCAGGTTCTTCATCTGTATAATGAACTGGAGAAGGGGGCAGCTAAGTGGCACAGTGGATAAAATACCAGCCCTGGATTCTGGAGGACCTGATTTCAAATCCGGCCTCAGACACTTGACACTCATTAGCTGTGTGATCCTGGGCAAATCACTTAATCCCCATTGCCCTGCAAAAACAAAACAAAACAAAACAAAAACAAAAACAAAAACAAAAACAAAAACAAAAACATAATGAACTGGAGAAGAAAATGGTAAATCACTCCAATATCTTTATTAAGATAGTCTCAAACAAGGTCACAAAGAGCTGAACGTGATTGAACTGATTGAAGAGCAACAACAGAGATGTTGAACTCAGGCTCAGACCCAGTGTCAGGACAATAGCCTCATCCCAAGCTAGTTGGGGATAAGTCATTCCCTGAAAAGATTCCACATATGAAGCTAGCACTCCGTTCTCAATCTGAATCTCCAGATGTACAGTTTTTGATTCTCTGATGCTCAGAATGTGTGAAAGAGCAGACTCCCTTCAGAACAGGCCCTCCATAACTGGCACTTCTGGGCAGGCAGGGATAGGGAAGGGATTGGGGAGGCTGATGACTGCAATAGGGAAAGGGGCCAAGTGGAGGAAAACCTCAGCTCTTGCTTCTTATTTGAAGTTCTTCTTCCAGCAAACTTATCCCTAAGTTCAATCATCAAGTGTTGCTGATAGCTGAAGGGCTGAAAATACCATTAGACCCTCTGAATTTCAGTGCCCTGGAAGAAACCCTAAGCTAGCTATGGCTCTTTGGGGCTCTACTGACCTTCCCAGCCTAAGGCTTGGCACCTGTGATTGGATATGAGTCATCAATAAACATTATCTACATCATAAACAAGAATTTATTAAGTACTTAGTAAATGCCAGGAACTGCTCTGAGTTCTCTTCCAAGTTCTCTAATAATCAATCAATCAATCAATCAACTTTTGTTTATTGTTGACTATGTAACAGGCACTGTGCTAAGGGCTGGGACAACAAAAAGAGATAAAAGACAGTTCTGCCCTAAAGGAGATCACTTCTAAAATTCTTTATTTTGGGGGGATATTTAGACCTGTGATTTCATCTGTGTATAGAACTCCCAGAAAGGAAATGCTTCACAAATATAGATTCAAGGGCATAAGAGGTTAAGTGAAGAAGAAAAAAAAGGGGGGAAAGGGGGAAAAAAAGAAAAAAGAAAAAAAAAGAGGTTAAGTGACTTGCCCAGGGTCACAGTCTGTATTTATCAAAGGCAAGACTCGAGTACATGTTCTACTTCCCAGTCTAGCCCACTATATACTACTATCAAGTGGCATCACACATTTTTTCATACTTGCTAATATTTCACTAATACTTGCTAATATTATTCACTAATTAGGAATTCATTTGGGTCTAACAAGTATTTTAGCAAGTCTTTTTAAAATGTTAATATCCCTGCCAGAAGTATATAAGTATATATACTGCTATAAGTAGTTCACAGCTTAGTGTAAATTAATTCAAACACATTACTTCCTTCCTAAAGTCTAACTTTGAGATAATGGAAGACTTTATGAGGGTGGAGATGTCATGAGGATAAATATTTGGGAAAAGGGAAGTTCTTGGGAGAATATTATTATGAGAGACTAAGGGCAGCATTCAGACTTCACACCTATAGGATTGAATGTAAGACATAGTAGGAGAAATGGAGAGAGAGAGAGAGGGGGGGGGGGGGGGAGAGAGAAGAAGCAAAAGTTAGTACTTCCAGGCTGAGACCAGCAAGATGAAGGACTAGACATTTTCTCTAATCTTCACAATCCCTCAAGCCTCTCCAAAAACAGAAGTAATGTACCAAAGATAGAGTAATTTCAGCTGTTTCCATGACACAGGACACCAAGAACTGGAAAGAAGGTTAAAAGTCCATAAACTAATACCCATCTCATGCTCATTCAGCACCTCCTCCCCAAACTACTACCACATTACCAGCATCAAGGCTACGATTGACCCAAGGACTTGCAACAAAATGCAACCCTACAACCTGCCTCCCTCTCCTCCTTTCCAGTGCCATGGAATTCCAAGCTCCAAACTACAGAAATTTGCTGAGTTCACAAAGCTCCACAGCAGCTTTCTGTGCTGCAGTAGAACTCTGTAGGAGAGTCAAGGACCAGGGGGAATGGAGCGGGACATGTGTCTGGGCTTATAATAGAGCTCAACACTACAACCTGACCTTCATTCCTCCCAGTTCCACAAGGATCCAAACTTCAAATGGCAGAATTTTTCCCAGGCCATGATAGTATCTGTGTGGTATCACGTTGTACTGATGGACCAGACAATGGAGGAACAGAGGTAATAGGACAGGATGCTATGTATGGGGGACTGTGTGGTGTTCCAATAAACCTAAGGGAAAGAACCCAGCATATAGCTTAAGCTAGTTTTGTCCCCTCAAAAGTCACTTGGGACAGAAAACTAGTCTGGTGAAAAATTAGTTGACCAGTGTGGGAGGAGGCTGAGACACTTTCAGATCTAGCCCACAGGGAAAGCCCCATCAATAGGGAGGGAGTCAGAAAGTGAGCAATAAGTGAAAGTAAGGGGTGGGTGGGGAGACTGAAATTAACAAAGCTTTCCAGAGAAGGAAAACTCACAGACCTTGAGCATAAGCAAATAAATTAGTTGGGAAGACATTAATGGCAAATGGAAATATGGCTTCTAGATCTAATAAACAAGTATAGGCATCTATGGATATATAGACTACAAAACAAAGGAAAATGATTCAACACCTGATAAAGCAGACACCTTTGTGGATTTTGATAACATAGAATCACAACATGCTATTCATGATTGCTTTAAGAGAGAGATGAAAATTGAGAGCAGAATTTATGAACTGCATGGCAAAAATAATTGGTAGAAGAGAAAAACTTGAACCTATGGTGACAAGTCTCACTAAAGAAACAGGAAAAGGACAATTGATTGGGAATGCAAATACACATAAGTGAAGGACAGTCGAAGAAGAATAACATTAAAAAAGAGTAACATTAAAAGAAAACATGCTCTTTGTACAAGCAAAAATATTGATCTGTAAGACAGGGTATATAGAGAGAATTTAAGGATTATAGATTTCCCAGAAGAATATAAGTTGAAAAACCTGAATACCATAATGCAAGAAATAATACAAGAAAACTGCCTTGGACTTATGTAGACAGAAAAAAGTAGTGCCAGTTGAAAGAATCTAAACCATAGATCATCTCCTGAAAAAACTTCCAAGGCTCAAAAAACTCAAAGTCACACAGTGGTTAAATATAACAATTCCATTGATAAACAACAAATTCTGCAAGTGACCAGGGAAAGATCTTCAAAAATGAAGGAAAATTGGGGCAGCTAGGTGGCACAGTGGATAAAGCACCAGCCATGGATTCAGGAGGACCTGAGTTCAAATCCGGCCTCAGACATTTGACACGTACCAGCTGTGTGACCTTGGGCAAGTTACTTAACCCTCATTGTCTGCAAAAATAAAAATAAAATAAAATGAAGGAAAATAGCAAAAGCTAACAGAGGCAACATTAGGTTGTAAGTTCCTTGAGTTTGGGGATTGTCTTTTGCCTCTTTGTATCCTCACTGCTTAGCACAGTGCCTGGCACATAGTAGATATTTAATAAATGTTGATTGATTGACTGATTGACGTAGTGGAAAGGAAACTGAACTTGAAGTCAAGAAAATCAGGGTTCAAACCCTACTTCAGACATTTACTAGCTTTGTGACCTCAGACAAGTCACTTTAGCTCTCTGTGCCTCAATTTCCTTATCTGTAAAATAAGAGGGTTGGACATGAATCCCCCTCTAGCCCTAAATCTTTGATCCTATGATATAGTAGTAGGCTATCAGAGATCAATTTCACATAAAATGTGTGAAGTACAAATGTACAAATAAGATCACTTAAATCAGTATTGCATTTAAATAAAATCTAAATGACTGGTTTTGATAAAAGCTCATTTATTCATCTCTGAGTATCAAAGTTCACTCTGATGGAGTGAACATCCAGCAGCTTGGCAGCATGATAGAAATAGTATGGGCTCTAGAATCAGTGGAACTGGATTCAAATCCTGCTTTTGATTATTATCTGAATGACCATCTATAAAATGAGGAGTTGGAAGAGATGACCTTGGAGGGCTCTTGCAGCTCTAGATCTATGACTCTATGATCTGTCCCCTACAATTAATACCAAGAGGAATTCAGTGAACCAATGAAAGAAAGATTAAGCTTGAATCTTGGGGGGGGGGAGACAAAGACTAGACCAAGGTATATAGAAAGAAACACTGACCCTAGAGTGACGGCATAGATGGTTTACTAAAGTTTGCATCTATACTATGTTTATGTGCTGATTTATAGAAGAATATTCTGTGTTAGAACCATAATAAGCATGCAGTGAATGGGATATTATCCCAGTGCTCCAAGATGGAAGAAGGAAAGACCACTAGCTCTGGAGTCAAAGGCCCTGGGTTAAAATCCTGACCCTGATCTTCACTATCTGTGTGACCATGAAAAAGTCATTTAACTTTAATCAGCTTCAGTTTCTTCATTTGTGAAATGAGATTGCACTAGATGACCTTATGGGGTCCCTTTCACTTCTCTATGATATACAGGCAATCAACAGAATAGTGACAGATTGGGGAAGAGAAAAAAGCTAGGAAGTTTTCTAGGAGGGCTACCCTTTCTGGCCTGGCAGAGATCTCTTTGGCTTAATGGCCTAATCACATTATTGTCGTTATTGTTCATCCTTCATTCTCAAAGAGGACCAATGACATCAGGAGGGTGATGTCTTTGACTCGCTGTGAATTAGATTTAAATAAGGGAGGGCTGTGCAAAGTCACCAGCCTCACTCTCTCCTCCAGAGCCATCAGAGTCCAGTGTCAAGACATGGGTCAGGAGGACTGGAGATGACCCCAAGGAAGACCTTGGCCTTGGCCTTTTTAAGCTAAGATCTTTCCCGGCTCAGTTTGTCTGAGGCAACACCCATTTGGTGATTTAAGGCTAGGTAACAACAACAAACAATCATGTCATGAAAAGCAATCAGCAGCCTCCAGGGTCCCATAACTATGGCCCATCTTCCTTTCATTCTAGTAGGTCTAGGGTCAGCACCTCTCCCCATTCCCCTGGAATCACTCAGAGTTGAGCTATTAGCATATTGCCACTCCCCCAACTCCACCCCAGGGACCCCCATTGTTTTTGCCCCAGGTGAATAGATTCCTAGTTATGGTTCTGTCCTGCTGTGTAGGAAGCAAATATTTGATTACTATCTCCACTCAGTTTATTTGCTCATTGCTTAGGGATTAGTTCTGCAAGAATGTACTGTTTCATCTAGAAACACAGTTGCATTCTTCATGGTAACCATATACACATGAATACAAAAACATCCACACGTACTTCCTCTAAACGGGGAATTGCTTTTGAGAGAAGCCAGGCTAAGCATTCTCAGGTCCTTCGTACTCTCATAGCAACACAAAGTCATGAACTATTAGAACAGGGAGGAACATTAGAAATGATCTGGAGGCAGCTAGGTGGCGCAGTGGATAGAGCACGGGCCCCAGAGTCAGGAGGACCTGAGTTCAAATCTTACCTCAGACATTTGACACTTACTAGCTGTTGGGCAAGTCACTTAACCCTCATTGCTCAACCCTCCCCCCAAAAAAGAAAGAAATGATTTGTCATAGACCAACCTGCTCACAGAAAAGGAAACTTTGACTCTGGGAGGGAAGTACTTGGGCCATACAATAGCAAAGGAGTAACTAGAATTCATATCTTCTGACTTCTAGTCCAGGGGGAGCTGCTTGAGAGCAGGGACTGCTTGTATGCCCAAGTGCTTAGCACGGTACCTAGAGCAGTGCTTGGTGTTCAGTTATGTCTGACTCTTCATTTGGGGTTTTCTGCCATTTCCTTCTCCAACTCATTTTACTGAAGAGGAAACTAAGGTAAACAGGATTAGGTGACTTGCCTAGGGTCACACAGCTAGTAAGTATCCAAGGTCAGATTTGAACTCAGGAAGAAGAGTTTTCCTGACTCCAAGCTCAGCACTCACTCTCTCCACTACTCCACCCAGCTGCCTGATAGTAGGTACTTAATAAATGTATGTTGACTGACTCTTTTCACTAAAGTAGTTTATTTGCCTCTTGGCAAGTACAGTGGGCCAAGGGCCCTAGAGCAGGGAGGGGCTCCTGAGTCCATAAACAAAGAGTTCCAGAATCCATATGTCCACTAAGCATTGTCTCTCCCTCTCTCCCTCCCTTCCTTCTTTCCTTCCTTCCTTCCTAACCAATGATTTAATCAGTATAGGAAACTATTTGGTGAAGAAGTTTCCTCTATCAATGTAGATCTTGTAACTGTTTAGCAACTTACAGTTTTAAGAAATTTCCTGGTGGCATGAGAAGTTAGAATACTAGACCTGATGTCAGGATGACCTGAGTTCAAATTCAGCTTCAGACCTGGGCAGATCATTTGTTTGCCTCAGTTTCCTTATCTGTAAAATGGGGGTCATAATAGTGCCTATTTCCCAGGATTGTTGTGAAAATAAAATAATATTTGTAAAGTGTGTTGCAAACCTAAAGTACTATATAAATGCTAGCTATTATCATTATTAAGTGACTGACCCAGAGTCACATAGTCAACATGTGTTGGAATCTGAACTCACACCCAGGTTCTTCTGACTCTGAGGAAAGCTTTCTTTCCATAGATCATGCTACCCCTTGATTTTTATTTAATCCTAACAAAATATGGCAGCTAGGTGGGGCAGTGGATAGAGTGCTGGTCCTGGCGATAAAAATGCTTACTAGCTTTGTGACCCTGGTCAAGTCACTTAACCCTGTTTGCCTCAGTTTCCTCATCTGTAAATGAGCTAGAGAAGGAAATGGCAAACCAATCCATTATCTTTGCCAAGAAAACCCCAAATGGGGTTGTGAAGAATCAAACATGACTGAAAAAACTGAACAACACCAGTACTGTAATTTTGTCAGTCTAGAACAGTGGTATCAAATTCAAATAGAAATAGGGGTAGTGGAACACTAAACTATACATAAGGATCCCTGTTGGTGCATATTAACTTAGAAAACCATATATTAGGGACAGGTAGGTGGTTCAGTGGATAAAGCACCAACCCTGGATTCAGGAGAACCTGAGTTCAAATCCAGCCTCAGACACTTGACACTAGCTGTGTGACTCTGGGCAAGTCACTTAATCCTCATTGCCCCCACAAAAATAAATAAACAAATATATAACATTTAAAAAAACATATTAACACTATGTTTTACTGTATTTTTATTTATTTTGTTAAATATTTCCCAATTATATTTGTTCTGTTTCTGTACATGGGAATGCTGTGGGCTTCATGCCTAGACCATGTGAGTGTCACCTCTATTTTAGAGAGTTGCCTGGGGCACTGAGAGGCTAAATGCTCAGGGTCACGAAGCCAGTATGTGTCAAAGGTTGAAACTGAACACAGGTCTTTCTGACCCCAAGCTGGTTCTCTGTCCTCTATACCCCATGCCTTCTTAGTTTTGTGATTAATAAAATATTAATTCATTTTAAAGTATTGTTGAATTTATAGTAGCCTTTTGTCATCACAGATCTCCTTAATCAATTGACACAATTACTATCATGTAGGGATCTATGAATATTTATATATTATATGAATATTAAATATATATGAACATGAATGTGTATATATAGATATAAACACACATGTGCATACACATATAAGTATATTTTATAATCTGTAAGTAGGTGTATACATATACATGTGTGTATATACACATATAAACATATGTATATACATATAAACATATATGTATATACATATAGATGGGTTATCATCCTTAAAATGATTGGGAACCACTGTCACAACTTGAAGAATAACACATTATCCTAAAAAAAAAAATCACTTCTTCCTTACAGCCCCTCTCTACTTGGAGAATGAGAAAAAGCAGTTACTCATTTGGGGAAAAACAATGACCAGACTGTTGAAGGGTTTTGTTTGTCTAAGTTCTAACTTTTGTTTATTTCCTGTAGTTATCCTTTGCCCTCACCAGTGCTCAACAATTCTAATCTGCTGCTATTCAACATTGAAGAAAATGGAGGAACCCCATTTCCCACCAAAGCACCAGGAAGACATCACCATCATCACCACCATCAGCACCAGCACCAGCATCAGCACCAGCACCAACACCACTCCAATTATGGAATACCAGTTCCGCTTGAAAGCAAAGAGATGACTACTGGAATCCCAACCCCCAGTAGTAAGTTCATTAGACTTGACTATCTGGATGTTTTATCCCTTTCTTTTATGATTGGAGTCTGTTATGAAGTAGTTTCCATTCCTTCCTCATGGTAGACAGCCTCAAAATGCAGAGGACATCTCTGATGATCTAGTCAGGGTATAAGGATTTATGGTCATAGATGTAGAACTGAAAAGAACCTTAGAAGTCATCTAGTTCAACTTCCTCATTTTACACATGAGGCAACTGAAGTCTAAAGAGGTTGTATGACTTGCTCAATAGTTGATAAACATTAAGCACCTGCCATGTACCAGGCAATAGGCTAAGTGCTGGGGATACAAAAAAGGCAAAAGACTGTCCCTGCCCTCAAGGAGATTACAATCTAATCGGGGAGAAAAATATGTATAAGCAAACTCTATACAGGTAAAAAGAAGGAATAATTAAGAGGGAGAAGGCATTAGAATTAAGAGAGGTTGAGAAACATTTTCTATAGAAGATGGAATTTTAGTTGGGACTTGAAGGAACCCAGTAGATTAAGATGAGTGTTTCACACATTGGGAACAGCCAAAGAAAAAGCCCAGAGCCAAGAGATAGAGTGTCTTGTTTGTGGAACAGCTGGGAGGCCAGTGTCACTGGATAGAAGAGGAAAAATTGGGAAGTACACCTTACTTACAGAAGATGAGAAAGAAGAGGAAGTGGCTAGGTGGCCAAATTGTATCTGGTATTTGATCCTGGAGTCAACAGAAAGCCCCTGGAGTTTACTCCAGGTGGGGTGGGGGAAGGTGAAAAATCACACCCGTGGCTGATTTTTGATTTAGTGGCTGAATGAAGGATGGATTAGAGTGGGGAGACACTTGGGGCAAGGTCACACAGGAAACAAGTAGGAGAGTAATGATTCAAACATAGAGCCTCTTATTCCAAATCCAGCGTTCTTGTCACTGTTTGATAGTTAGATTTAATTGTTTTCTTTAATGACAGTGGGCCCTTAGTTGTGGGGAAATGATGATGGGTTTGCAAATTTTCTTAGACTATTGTGCTGCAGACCCAACAGTGGACCAGTAATTGGAGTGGGATGGAGATTCCATGTTCCTCAGGTTACAGAAGAACATGTTCTCATTTTTTTTGCGGGGGCTTGTATTTCTTGACCTACTGAGACACAATGTGCCATTGTTGGCCTCAATAAATGACTACAGTGTACAGAATTCACTCAATCCCCTCAGGGAAGTCTGTCTTGGGTACTAAATACTGCCAACTTCCATACCACATTCTCATAGTAGTGTTTCTAACACTGAGGTGATGCAATCGGCAAATTGCTGTGTGGGTCATTGTACTTGGCATGACAATCAAATTCTAGAAGAGTGTTCATCGGCCATGGGCTCAGTTACTTTAGCTTCATTATTAAGAATGCAGATTATATGACAGAGACAGTGTGGCCCAGGGGATAAAGGACAAGATGGAATAACCTGGGTTCAAATCCTGCCCCTCTAGAAAACACTAGCTGTGTAACCATATACAAGTCAATCTCTCATTTCCCCAGGAATCTCTAAGACTATAATGGAAAGGAAGGAAGCATTTAGATAACATCTACTATATGTCTGGTCTATGTGCTAAGTGCATTTACAAATATCATCTCATTTGATCCTCATATAAACTTTGCAAGGTAGGCAATATTAGTAGCTTCATTTTACAGTATCGGAAACTGAGGCACATAGAGGTTAAGTGACTTGTCTAGGGTCATACAGCTAGTAAATGTCTAAGGCTGGATTTGCATCCAGGCTTTCCTGATTACAAGCCCAGCACTGCATTTATTATGCCACCAACTTTCTCCTGTAACTTCTGTGACTCCTGTTTTCACATTACTGACTTGCACCTAGTGGAAGTCATTTTCACACAAGGGATTTCCTATAAGTCAGGAGACTTACACACACACACACACACACACACACACACACACACACTGTGTTCTCCCCCTGACTCTTGATACTGAGAAAGGTATGACTGCATCTTTTTTTTTTAAAGTGAGGCAATTGGGGTTAAGTGACTTGCCCAGGGTCACACAGCTAGTAAGTGTCAAGTGTCTGAGGCCAGATTTGAACTCAGGGACTCCTGACTCCAGGGCTGGTGCTCTATCCACTGCGCCACCTAGCTGCCCTGTATGACTGCATCTTAGCAGCTTTGTCTTAGGATATATAAACCATGGCAGAATCAGTGCAACTCTCTATTCTCCACATTAACAGAGAGAACAATAGGATGGATGATCCTCAGCTCAGTTCTATTTAACTTTGTTGTCATTGCTGTTGAGTTGTTTCGGTCACATCTGAAACATGTTTCAGTCAGTCTTTGTGACCTTGTTTGGGTTTTTCTTGGCAAAGATATGGGAGTGTTTTATCATTTCCTTCTCCAGTTCATTTTATAGAAGAGGAAACTAAAGCAAACGGAGTTAAGTGAGTTGCCCAGATTTGCATAGTTGCATAGTCTGAGGTCAGATTTGAATTCGGGTCTTCCTGACTCCAGGCCCAGAACTCTATTGACTGCATCACCTAGCTGCCTATTCTAAACCTTAAAGTGCTATATAAAAGTAAGTTACTTACATCTGAATGCAAGTGAACCCAATGTTTGGGGAATTCATTTCAAACAAAGTAATGAAGCCACACTATTGATACTTGGCTCCAGAGAATCTGGGAAGTTGTCCAGCTTTATCCATCCTTCCTCCAATTCTTTTCAGAGAAGCTTCCCTGCTTCCCATTGCATGCTGGTGGTGAAAAGCATCACTTCTGCTCAAAGAGAGCATTTCCTCCTGTAATGATTGGAATGACGCCACCTGCTGGAGACTTACTGTAGGAAAGCTCCACCATGAGAAGAAGACCTCTGAGGGAAAGCCATGCGGCTTTTCTTTGGTGTCAGGAAGTGGGAGGAAGAGGGGGGAGGCTGGCTCTCTCACACTCTTTCATCAGGACTCTGGTAGAGAGTGGAGCTAGAAATGCGCTCTCCCTTTAATAGATAGATGAATCTAGGCCTTTCTCTCTCTTCACCAAATTCTTATTCTCCTTAATAAATGCTTAAAAGTCTAACTCTTGCTAAAGCTTATAATTTATTGGGGACCACTCATTAGATATTTTAGACAGACTAGCTAGAATTTTAGCCCCTTACACTCCCACCCCTTTGTCTTTTCCTTCAATGTACGGTCTCTCTGGCTTGAGCAGATATTTTTACAGAGCTCACCTTTAAGGCTCTCCATCCCATTGGCTGGGTGGGACTGAAACAAAGCAGGAGAAGTTAATTAGGTAGAGTAGGGGAAGATCTCACCAAATACTTGAAAACAAGACTTACTAATGAAGCCTGGGGTGGGGGGGAAATACATGTACATATATACATACACATACATATGTGTATGTGTATATAAACACACATGTACACATATATATACACATACATATGCATGCATGCATGCATACACACATACATACATACATATATATATTAATTCCCCCCATGCAGACAATTGGAAATAAATTAAAGTGTTTTTTCACTTTTAAGTATGGACTTTTCCATGGAATTAAAGAAGCCCTGAAAATTTACTATTGTGGACTAATAATATTGTGTGTTTTCATACTATTGACCCTTTACTGCCTCTGTTTTCTCTGAATACTTGCTCTTTATTGACCTGGCAATTTTTCTGACTCACAGAAGTGACAGCATGATATAATGTGAAGAGCCTTGGAATCAGAGTGAAGAGACTCAGGGTCCAGTTCTGATTCTGCAACTGACTAGCTGGGGCGGGGCGGGGGGGGGGTATTTGGGCAAATCATTTCATATCTGTAAAGCCTCAGTACCCTCATCTCTAAAACAAGAGGGTTGGATAACATGGCTTCTAAGGTCTTTTCTTGCTTCAAAAGTCTATAATTAGGGGCAGCTAGGTGGCGCAGTGGATAAAGCACTGCCCTTGGATTCAGGAGGATCTGAGTTCAAATCCAGCCTCAGATACTTGACACTAGCTGTGTGACCCTAGGCAAGTCACTTAACCCTCATTGCCCTGCAAAAAAAATAATAAATAAAATGAAAAAAGTTATCAGATAATTTTTTAAGTCTATGATTCTGAGGTATTAATAACAATAATATTTATATCACTTTAAGGTTTTCAAAGTACTTTACAGATATTATCTTGTTTGATCCTCACAACAGGCTCATAATATAGGTATTGTTATTATTACCCCCATTTTATAGATGAGGAAACAAGCAATCAGAGTTAAGTGACTTGCCCAGAGCCACACAGATAGTAAGTATCTGCTTCTGCATTTGAACTCAGATCTTTCTGACCCCGGAGATCAGCCTACTGGGCAAAGCCAATCTGTCTTGCACTTTTTTGACTCTCCCATCATGCCTCTCCAGTTTCTCTATCAAAAGACTTGGGATCTCTCCAAGATTTTTACTCACTTCTGGAAATTGTAAGGAGATTTATTTCAATCTAGAATTTCCCATTGTCTCACCAAGAGAAATCTGGGTCTGCAAGAATCACTTAACCACTACCCAGAGGTCCCCTTAAGCTCCAGGGATGTTCTGTCCTGGTTCAGCAAGTTAGCCCTGACATTGTCTTGGAGTTCATTAAAAGATGGGACTGTGGGTCAGGGGTAATCTGTAGCCAGGCCACATTCTTGGATGCCAGAAAGGACTTTGTCAGTGGGTACCTTATGAGCCCACTGATAACAAAAATACACCCAGGAGCCGTATGTGGGAAATTGGGGATACCTTGAGATTTCCCTGTTTCTCTGTTCTTTGAGGGGTCCATTCAGTTGTAAGTAATGATGTTTGGGGTTTTTTTGGATGTTGTTATCTTTAAAATTTTGAGTCACAAATTCTATCCCTCCCTCTCGCTCCCCTTCCTTGGGGTGGCAAGCCATCAGATTTAGGTTATACATGTTCAATTATGTAAAAAATTTCCATATAAGAAGACGTGAATAAAAGAAAAAATGAAAGGGTGGTGCAATGCAGAAAGTACCAGCCCTGGATTCAGGATGACCTGAGTTCAAATCTGGCCTCAGACACTTGACACTTACTAGCTGTGTCAACTTGGGCAAGTCACTTAACCCTCATTGTCCTGCAAAAAAAAAAAAGAAAGAAAGAAAAGAAAGAAAGAAGGAAGGAAGGAAGGAAGGAAGGAAGGAAGGAAGGAAGGAAGGAAGGAAGGAAGGAAGGAAGGAAGGAAGGAAGGAAGGAAGGAAGGAAGGAAGGAAGGAAGAAAGGAAATAAAGAAAGAGAAAAATAGCATGTTTCAGTCTGTGTTCAATCAATATCAGTTCTTTCTTTTGAGGTAGATAGTATGCTTCCTCATTAGTCCTTCAGGATTGTCTTGGATATTGCTGAGAATAGCTAAATCATTTACAATTCTTCACTGAACAATATTACTGTTACTGTGTACAACATTCTCCTGGTTCTTCACTTCACTGTGCATCAGTTCATGTAAGCCTTTCCATGTTTTTCTGAAACCATTCTGCTTGTCATTTCCTATAGCACAATAATATCCCATCATCATCATATACCACAGCTTGTTTAGCCATTCCCTAATTGATGGTCATGCCTTCAATTTCCAATTCTACAATACTACAATACCACAAAAAGAGCTGCTATAAAAAATGTTTGTACAAATAGGTACTTTTCTCTTTAGTAATAATGTTAACATAACAGAGGCCATATTTGGTTTTAGAACTTGTCTGATTTTAAGTCTTCATATTTATCTTCCCAAGTCAATAATAAAATTATTCTAGTTTCCTAAAATACACACCAAGAGATGGCAGGGCCAAGCAGTTATCAGTGTGATTCATGTATTCGTTCATTCATAGAAACAGTTTGGTGAAAGATTATACAGAACAATCCAGCTTCAGGCATGTCCTAAGTTTATGCCACTTAGTCTCTGTTGGCCTCAGTTTCCTCAGCTGTAAATGGGGATCATAATAGCTCCTACTTCCCAGGGCTGTAGTGAAGATCATATGAGATTATATTTGTAAAAGTACTTAGCACAGTGCCTGGCCCATAGTAGGCATATAATAAATGCTTGTTTCCTTCCTTCCTTCATTTAACAAATATTTATTATGCACCCACTATGGTTAGGTATTGGTAATAGAAAGACAAAAAAATGAAATAGTCCCTGCCCTCAATAAATTTATATGTTATTGGGGTAAGCAAAATGTACACAGATATCAATGCAAAAAAAATAAATAAGTACAAAGTCATTTTAGAAGGAGAACTCCTGAGTGGTATCATGACATTTACTAATGGCTGCCTCTAATGGAATTGACCTCTGAGATTTACTGAGGCAGATAGGTAATGCATGAGTAGAATGCCAGGCTTGGAATCAAGAAGACCTGAGTTCAAATTTGACTTCAGATACTTAATAGTGGGACCCTGGGCAAGTGATTCAACAATGTTTGCCTCAGGCTGGAGAAGGAAAAGGCAAAGCACTCCAGTATCTTTGCCAAGAAAACCCGGTTTTGAAGAGTCAGAAATGATTGAAAAAACTGAACAACAAATTATTTACTAAGCTTGTCCTAATGGTTAGGTTTAATGAATTGAATTCATTAATTGGTTAAATTAGTAAAGTTTAAAATCTTATTTTTTCTTTCAAATTGCTTTATTCTATGAATGCTTTTCCCCTTTAGAACTGAGCCCAGGTCCTCCCATTCTTTACAATGAAGCTGCTGCCCACCTTAAGAAGATGGAAATGGAAACCTCAAAGGTGGCTTCCCCATGGCCTGCTCTTCACATCAACATAAACAAGGTACAATGAAGCAAAGCACACACCTGATCATTTACTTTTCTCAGGGGATGGGAGGTGTGTGTGTGGGGAACCACACTATCACTGTTCTATACTTCTTATAGAAACTATTCCTACCCGGTCAGGCAAAAGACTGGAGGGCAGTGTAGTATACTTGTTGCCCATGGAGTTGGGAGACCTGGGTTGGAGTCCTAGCTCTCCATTAGGCAGCTCTTTTCTGAACCTGCTACCTCTTCTATAGGATGTGGGCACTAAAACATCACATCTATCTCATGAGTTGTTGTCAAGGAAGATACTTTGAAAACTACAAAACACTCTCCAAATGGGCATTGTTTACTTGTTGGGATCTCAACTAATAATTTTCTTTTTATTTATTTTTATAATGTCTGCAATTATTTTGTTTTATTTTATTAAATAATATTTTATTTTCCCCAAATTACATGTTAAAACAATTTTAAACCTCTTTTTCAAAATTTTGAGTTCCAAATTCCACTTCTCTCATGCTCCCTCCCTCCCTACTTCCTGAGATGGTAAGCAATCCGAAATAGTTTATACATGTGCAATCATGTAAAACATTTCTGTATCAACTGATTAGTTTCTACCCATTCCATGCAGAGACTCTTGTAGATTAAAAAAAAAAACCACACACAAAAAAAACTTGATGTGTACTCATGTTTCCTAAGAATTCCCTCTCTGTAGGCATTCTGTGAATTTCTAAAGTGTTAACAGATGAAGAACTGAATGAAACTAGAGAAAAAGGTGAAAATCACACTTATTCTTATGCTTATGATGTGCAGACTGTAACAATGTTCCAAAGAGCATATGAAAACAGTTTCATTGAAGTTACCAATGAATAGTCTGGGTAACATTGCATTAGCAAAAAGCAAAAAACAAACAAAACCAAAAACAGAACCCTCAAACAATAAAACGCTAAAAAACAACAACAATCCTGGAGAGTTGGACACCATTATGTTGGTTAAACTCTATTGTAGCCAAGGTGGCTGCCCAGTAAGTGTGGTGACTGATTACCAAACCAAGAGACTTTCAGGAGAGTAAAAGACACATCTTATTCACCTTTGTCTCCCCCAGAGTGTCTAGCACAGTAGTATGTATTCAATCTGTGATCTTTGGATTAATGTCAGTTTGTTTCCTCCTATATAATTTTGATTCCTTGAAGCTGACCCCAGCTTGTTCAATTTAGTTCAGTCCACCATTGACAAACATAAGCGTCTACTGTGTGGGGGGCACTGTGCTTGGTGTTAAGGTAAATACAAAGTTTAGATAACATCCCTGCTCTCATAGAGCTCACAGTTCAGAAAGGACCTTCTGTTACTCCTTTTGTGAACCTTCTTTGTTGCCAGATCTTGCAATATCTCACGTACTGAATTTCCCTAAGCTCACTGCTTTTGTTGTTCTTGTCACTGTTGAATCATTTGGATCATATCTGATTATTGGCGAACCTGTTTGGGGTTTTCTTGGCAAAAATCCTAGAGTGGTTTGCTGTTTTCTCCTCCAGCTCATTTTTACAGATGAGGAAACTGAGGCAAATAGGGTTAAGTGACTTGCCCAGGGTGACACAGCTAAGGCCAGGTTTGAACTCAGGAAGATGAGTCTTCCTGACTCCAGGACCAGCACTCTATCCACTATACCATCTAGCTGCCCTAAGTTCATTGATACCACGCCCCCCAACCTTAAACCATACTTGCTGGACATAGACCCCCTTCAATCAGCTAATCTTCCAGGACCTGCCCTGCCTGGTCATCACCCCATAATCCATCAATGGCAGTATCCAAGCATGGTAAAGTGGAAAAAGCCCTGGATTTGGACTCAATCCAGGACGTGTTCATGGCTTCCAGGTTCTCCCTGAGTCCTTCCAGGTCACATCTATTATGTTTTACCTCACGGTAATTTCTGAATATACTAGCTAACCTCCTCTCACCCCCAAACCAGTGATCCCTTGGGATAGTTTTTTTTAAAATAGTATTTATTTTACTTTACAATTACATGTAAAGATAGTTTTCAACATTCATTTTTGTAAGATTTTGAGTTCCGAATCTTTCTCCCTCCCTCCCTTCCCTACCCCTCCTCTGATATAGGCTATACATTCCAATCATGTTAAACATATTTCCACATTAATCATGTTGTAAGAGAAAAATCAGAACAAAAGGAAAATCACAGGAAAGAAGAAACAAAAAAACAAGAAAAAAGTGAAAATAGTATTCTTCAATCTGCATTCAGACTCCCTATTTCTTTTTCTGGATGTGGAGAGCATGTTCCATTATGATTCTTTTGTCATTGTCTTGTGTAATGATTGGAATGACGCCACCTGCTGGAGACTTACTGTAGAAGAGTTCCGCCCATGAAGTGAAGGTCTTTGAGGGCAAGACCAGGAGTCTTTTTTTTGGCATCAGGAAGTGACGTTGGGTAGTGGGAGGAAGAAGGAAGAGACTGGCACTCTGTCTCTGGCTTTTTCCTGGGGACTCTGGTGGAGAAGGGAACTAGAAACCCGCTCTCCCTTTAATAGATAGGAATCTAGGCCTTTCTCTCTCTCTTTACCAAATTCTTATTCTCCTTAATAAATGCTTAAAAGTCTAACTCTTGCTAAAGCTTATAATTTATTGGCAACCACTCATTAGATATTTTAGACAGTTTAGCTAGAATTTTAGCCCTTAACATTTGGATCTGTATTGCTGAGAAGAGCTAAGTCTATCACAGTTGATCATCACACAATGAGTATTACTGTTACTGTGTACAATGTTCTCTTGGTTCTACTCATTTCACTTAGCATCAGTTCATGTAAGTCTTTCCAGGTTTTTCTGAAATTTTCCTGCTCATCATTTCTTACAGCACAAGAGTATTCTGTTACATCCATTTACCACAACTTTTTTAGCTATTCTCCAGTTGATGGGCATCCCCCTCAATTTCCAATTCTTTACAACTACAATGTGGGTCCTTTTCCCTTTTTTTAATGATCTCTTTGGGATATTGACCTATATTACAGTTGAAGAAACTGAAGCAAGCAGAGGTTAAGTGACTTGCCCAGGGCCACACAACTAGTAAGTATCTGAGGTCAGATTTCAACTCATGTCTTCCAGACTTCTCAATTCTAAAATGAAAAAGTTGAATTGGATGCTCTCTAAAGTCCCTTTCTACTCCAATTCTAATGACCTCTCTCTAACTTTCTCTGGCTCTGGGTCTCCATCTCTTGTGTTTAAAGCACTCAATTCAGCCATTCTTCAGGTAATGCCCCAAACATTCACAGTAGTTCCACCTCCCTGTTCAGTTATGCATTCACTTTCTCTGCTACCTGTTCCCTCCCTTACTTCCCTCTAATTACCAACCTTTCTGGTTGGGTGAAACAGATTTACATGTTAATAGTTGCCCAAGTGAATCTCACAGTTAATAATTACTTTGTATAGCAAGGTTTGGTTTGAGATGACAATCAGCCATCTCTGCTTTGGTCAGGCTGCTCCTTGTTAATCACTTGTACCTGTTGCTGGCCTCCTTTAATTCAGGCCCTGCGTGAAGAATGGAAAGAAGAAAACATTCTGTTTCAGAACTGGATTGTTTTTCTTTCATCTATGAGGACAGAGCAAGATATTATAAGGCAACTCCTGACTCAAGTGCAGCTTAAACCAGGAAGGTTCTGTCTATCCAGACAGAGCACACAAGAACCAATCTCTACAGTTGATTGTAGACTTCTTGTCTGTTAAAAATGGACCTGAGGATCACAGGACACATGAGAGTGATAAATGATGGCTTTAATCAGGCTTACCCTCGTACAGTGGATAGAGTACTGGGTCTGAAGTCAGGAAGGCTCATCTTCATGAGTTCAAATCTGGCCTCAGACACTAGCTGTGTGACCCTGGCCAAGTCACGTAACCCTGTTTTCCTAAGTTTCCTTATCTGTAAAATGACCTAGAGAAAGAAATGGCAAACAACTTCAGTATCTTTGCCAAGAAAACCCCAAATGGGGTCATAAAGAGTTGGACACTGAAATAATTGGATATAAACTCTACCTGAAATGAGACAGCCTTCACTATTGAAAACATTTTATGATAAAGATTTTCTTTCTATATGGCTTTCTGGTGAGAGGTACCACATCATAGCAGAAAGAGAACTGACCTTGAAGGCAGGAAGATCTAGATTCAAGCCCTACTTCTGACATTTCCTGGCTGTGTGATCTTGAACAAGTCACTTAACCATTCAACGTGCCAGGGAACAATCCAAGAATATAGGAGCAAGTGCTGTTCTGCAGTGAAAGAGGGATTTTTTTCTTTCAGGAATCTCCTATTCTAATGACATTCCAAGTCCTGATGAAAATACAAAAGGCTTTCTGGAAAGGATACAGTCTCACCAAGGGATAAAATTCAAATTACCCTACTCCAAAAGCACTAAATCTGGCAGGAATTAGAAAGTTCACTCATTCAGCATTTATTAAGTGCCTACTATATGCTAAGCACTGAGGATACAAAGACACAATTAAATAATCCTTTCCCTCAAAGAGTACATGATCAGGGTTTCAACATTTATACTTGTAAGTAAATTCAAAATAAAACAAAGTATTTTGATAAAATGAGTGGGGAGGCACTAGTTTCTTTGGGCATCAAGGAGGACTTCTTAGAGAATGAATGAATAAAAAAAGCATTTACTATTTAAATTTTTATATTTTATATAAAATTTTCCAATTATAAGTAAACACAATTTTAACATACATTTAAAAAAATTTGAGTTCCAAATTCTACCCCTCCCTCCTCTTCCCCCTCCTTAAGAAGGTAAGCATTTTGATATAGAAAAAAGAATTTATTGTTAATAATAATAATAATAATAGCTGACATATAGCCCTTACTACATGCCAGACACTGTGCTGAGCAATTTTCAAATATTATCTCATTTGACCCTCACAACAATCTTATGGTAGGAGGGTGGGTGGGGGTGGGTAGGTGATAATATTATTCCCATTTTACAAAGGAGGACACCAAGGCAAACAGAGCTTAAGTGACTTGCCCAGGGTCACACAGCTAGTACACATCTGAAGCCAGGTACAAAGTCAGGTCTTCCTGCCTCCAAGCCTGGCAAAAGCTGCCTATTAAGCACTTACCATATTCCAAAGACTGTGCTAAGTATTGACACAAATATGAATGAGAGTCCCTGGGAAGAAACTGAAGCAAGCAGAGGTTAAGTGACTTGCCCAGGGCCACACAACTAGTAAGTATCTGAGGGAAATGACATGTATAAGAGAGCATAGCAGGCTATTAGGGCACTAGAAAGGCCTGAGTTCAGTGGCCCAGGGCAGATAGCAAGCCCCAGGAGCCCTTAGGGTGCTTCAACAGGTATCTGTAGAATATAGTAGTGGGAAAAATATAGCCGCTCTTTTTGTGGTAGCAAGGAATTGGAAATTGAGGGGTTGCCCATCAATTGGAGAATGGCTGAACAAGTTGTGATGTATGAATGTAATGGAATACTACTGTGCTGTAAGAAACAATGAGCAGGAGGAGTTCAGAGAAACCTGGAAGGACTTGCATGAACTGATGATGAGTGAGATGAGCAGAACCAGAAGAACATTGTACACAGTATCATCAACATTGTGTGTTGATCAACTGTGATGGACTATATTCTTCTCACCAATGCAATGGTACCGGAGAGTTCCAGGGGACTCATGATGGAAGGGGATCTCCAAATCCAGGAAAAAAAAAAAAAAAGAACTGTGGAGTATAGATGCTGATTGGACCATACCATTTCTTTTGTTTTTGGTGCTGTCGTTTTTCTATTTTGAGGTTTTTCCTCATTACTCTGATTCTTCTCTTATAACATGACTAATGCAGAAATATGTTTAATGTTATTATATATATATAAAACCTATATATATAGAGAGGTTTTATATATATAACCTATATCAGATTACCTGCTGTCTAGGGGAGGGGGGAGGGAGGGGAGGGAGGGAGAAAAATCTGAAATTGGAAAGCTTGTATAAACAAATGTTGAGAACTATTGTTACATGTAACTGGAAAAAATAAAATACTTTTATCAGAAAAAAAAAGAATATAGTAGTGGGGCTGATGTTAAGGTCTGGAAGACTCTAGGACACAGTGGCACAGCCGATGATGTCTGGTGGTCTTCCATCTTTTTTTTTACAGTTTTTTTTCGGGGAAATGGGGGTTAAGTGACTAGCCCAGGGTCCCACAACTAGTAAGTGTCAATCTTCCATCTTAATGAAAGGATTGTAGTTGATGACTCTCAGCTAATCCAAATGATAACTGGGAATCATGTCTATTCTACAGATGGGGAAAGCAAGGAAGCTAGAGAGGTACTCAGCCAACAAACAGAGGTGGGGAGTGGGTCTGAGGGACCTGGGTTCCCTCCCACACAAATGGGGATGGGGGAGGGAGTCAGTGTTCAGTCAGGAGTGGGGATGGGGGCACTGGCATGAAGGCTGGAGGATAAGGGTACCCAATGGGTGGCTTATATCAGGGGAAGACCCCTGCTCCTCCAGGGGCTCTTTCCACCCTGGGAATGATCAACTAGGTCAAAGGAGAGGGCCAAGGAAAAGGGCAATCATTCTTTTCTTTGTGCCGTCTCCTGAAAGAGGCAGGAGGAGGTATTAGAGCTGACCTTTGAGAGACTCTAGGAATGCTAAGAGGCAGAGGTGAGGGGGGGGGAGCACATTCCAGCCCCAGCCTCTCTCTGCGTCTCAACACTGATAAATACAATGTCACCACTCCAGCCACAAGAGAAAGAATGCTAGAGCCAACTCGGGCATTTCTAGAGAATGACCATGGTGCATATTTCAGAGGTGACGTGACTGGTCTTACTCCCAAGAGCCCTGTAGCCCACTGACTTATACATCAACATCTTCAGAATACGGGATATCATTCTCCTGACCACATCTGGAGTCCTGTGTTCAGTTCTGAGCACCGAATTTTAAGAAAGAGAGTTGACAATGTACACTGTGTTCAGAATAAAGCTCCTCTGACCATGACTTCAACTTTGCTGAGAAAATCAAGGCCAATTCTCAGTACTGTTAGGACCCCTACTCCATGTCTCAAAATCCTTCTACATCTTAACCTGTCCTTTCCATTTGTACTACTTTATATTCCCTTCTCTGCCAATCCCTCAATCCTACCCTGTCCTGTCTCTTATAGGAGTCTGAACCACCTACAGTTCCATCTTTGTCTCTGTTTCTCTGTCTCTTCCTTTCTTCCTCCCTCCCTCCCTCCTTCAGTATCCTCCTTTCTATGGACTGTTGCCTTCAAATATGCCCAAGTAACCCCCGTCCTTTAAAAACAAAACAAAACCTTCACCTGACCCTGCCATCTTATCAAGCTATTATCCTGTTTCCTTAATTCCACAGCCAAACTTCTACCTAGAAAGGGTCACCTCCCATTCATTTCTTAACCAAGATCTAGATTCAAATCCCACTCCGGAAAATGACCTTGGATCAGTCAACCTCTCTAGACTCAATTTTCTTATCTAGAAAAATGAGGGGGTTGCATTGATGATCTCTGAGATCCCTTCCAGCCCTAAATCTACTATCTCATGATCCCTCTCAGTCTGTCTTCCAACCCCACTGCCCTCCTGAAAGAGCTTTCTCTAAAATTACTAATGATCTGGCATCAGACACTTGACACTTACTAGTTATATGACCCTGGGCAAGTCACTTAACCTTCATTGCCCCTCAAAAAAAAAAAACAAAAAAAAAAAAATCCCACCAAAATTACTAATGATCTTATAATTGCTAAGACCAAATACTTTTTCTCAGTATACATTCTATTTAATCTCTCTGCAGTTTTTGACAGCTTTTACCACCCATCTTCTTAGGTACACTGTCCTTTGGCTTCCAGGTTACTAATATCCCCTGGTTGCCTGAACTCAAAGACGGCTCCTTAATCTCTTAATGCTCAAGGTAACTGTAAGAAAAAATAGCAGGGGGCAGCTCTAGGTGGTGCAGCGGATAAAGCACCAGCCCTGGATTCAGGAGGACCTGAGTTCAAATCTGACCTCAGACACTTGACACTTACCAGCTATGTGACCCTGGGCAAGTCACTTAACCCTCATTGCCCTGCAAAAAAAGAAAAAAAGAAAGAAAAAAGAAAAAATGCTAGACATTTGTCTGATCTGCATTAGGGAAGGAAGTGTCTATAGTCTCATGAAATCCCAAGACTGGAACAACAAAACACATGCTGATTAACTGAGAGTTATTATCACCATCATAATTTATTATCATTGGGGTTTTTTTTGTTTTTTTGTTTTTTTGGCTGGGCAGTTGGGGTTAAGTGACTTGCCCAGGGTCACACAGCTAGTAAGTGTTAAGTATCTGAGGTCGGATTTGAACTCAGGTCCTCCTGAATCCAGGACCAGTGCTCTATCCACTGCGCCACCTAGCTTCCCCCATTTATCATTATTGTTATCTATAATATATTATTATTGCATAAAATGTAAGCTATCTTTGGTTGTGTTTATATTGTCTTGTATTTTACAATTAAGCATTATAATTGCCTATTATTAAAAATATTACAAGTCATTGCATATGTTTTCCTTCTCTCCCCCCACCCCCCAACCTCCATCATAATCTTTCCTGCATTTTTGGTCCTCACAGGTAGAAGAAAAGAAAGTTCCCGAAAAGAGTCTTCAGTTCCCACTTCTGCCTTTGCCTGTTCCTGATCAACTAAAATGCAACATTCTAAAAGCCCAGATAGAAACGGCTTCCAAAGCAAATGCCCAGGTCTGTGACTGTTATAAAGTCATTTGTATTCTCTTATGTGAATTTCGGAGGTGTGCATTGTCTAGGAACTCGGTTTTTAAAAACGTGTAATTTCTCTAGGATTTCACTCAGAAAATCATTCATTCAACAAATATTTGCTCAACACCCAAGATATGAAAATAAATACACTATGTTAAGCAGCAGGGTAGGTATAGAGATAAATATTATGTGTTTCTCTCTTTAACAAGGCTGGACATCTACATGGAAAAAGACGGGTATGAAGATAAATATCACATAAATCAGACTATTATACATACATAAAAGAAGAAGAAAGTGCTATGAGATCAGAGATCAAAATCATTTCCGGCTACAGGGACCCCAAAAGACTTCATAAACATACAGGGGTCTTTAAGGGCTTAAAAGATGGGAAAGATTTTTTTAAAATTGTTATTAGGGAAGGAACAAGGATAAAGAATTAAAACAAAGGGGGGCAGCTAGGTGGCACAGCGGATAAAGCACCAGCCCTGGATTCAGGAGGACCTGAGTTCAAATCCAGCCTCAGACACTTGACACTTACTAGCTGTGTGACCCTGGGCAAGTCATTTAACCCTCATTGCCCTGCAAAAATTAAAAAAAAAATTTAAAAAAAGAATTAAAACAAAGGCACAAGGTTAGGAAAACATGGGAAGCCCCTAAGATGAATTGTCCATTTTGGTGGCAGCTCATAGTAAGTAAAAGGGGACTGCTGATATAAAGCTAGCAAAGTAGGTTAAGAGGCAAATTGTGTAGGGCCTTGGATACCACACCAAGTGGTTTGAATTTTATTAAGTGGGAAATGGGGAAAATATTTAATGATCATATTTCCCTGATGTACCTCAAGGCTATATCTAAACTACACAGAGTGCAGGAGAGATTCAGCAATAAGCCATTTAGTGTGGTAATATAATTAATCATCTTTAACTAGAAGTCAGAAAATTCCAACTGGCCAAATAAAATAAATGCACTTCAGGAATATGCAATAAAAGAAAATGAGAAGACCATTATTCTGAATTCTTGGATATCCTTTGGTCCTAATATTTCTGAAAGTTTGAAGGGTAATATTTCCATGTGTTAAGATGAATTGAGAAAGTACTGAGTCTTTACCTCATGCAGCATACACAAAGCTTAAATGTCTTTTCTGCCCCCGGTGGTGATATATACTTTAAAGAGTGTGAGAATTGCATTTGAAAAGTAACTGGTTTGAAACACTGTCGGGAAGCTTTTGATGCTATGCTTTGTTCATTGGGGTCTAACCTTTTTAACATTGAGGGAATACAAGCAGTGGCAGGCCAGCTGAAAATAGTGATGTGATGGTTTTATTCTTTTGCTGTTACTGTTTTCTTCTTGAGGAGTTTCCTCACTTTGGGGCAGCATTATCAGGACCTACGTGAGCCAGGGACAATGCTGGCCCCAAATGAAGAACCTCTTCAAGAAATGCATTAGAGGGGGCAGCTAAGTGGCACAGTGGATAAAGCACCAGCCCTGGATTCAGGAGGACCTGATTTCAAATCCAGCTGCAGACACTTGACACTTACTAGCTGTGTGACCTTGGGCAAGTCACTTAACCCTCATTACCACACCAAAAAATAAAAAAAAAAACCCACCAAGAAATGCATTAGATTGGGCTGGTCATCAAACAATCCCTTGTTTTCTATATGACTGCCTTCTTTTCTGATCATTTTGTTGTTCAGTCCTTTCCCACTTTTGGGGGTCTTTTTGGCAGAGATACTGGAGTGGTTTGCCATTTCCTTCTCCAACTCATTTTACAGTGGAGGAAACTGATCAAACAGGATTAAGTGACTTGCTCAGGGTCATACAGCCAGTAAGTGCCTGAGGCCAGATTTGAACTCAGGAACATGTCTTCCTGATTCCAAGCTCAGTGCTCTATTCACTGCACCACCTAGCTGGCCCATTTCTGATCCTACTTTTCCTGAATAACACTTGTTGCATGCTGGTACATATTAGACACCTTGTAAATAGTTGCTGGGTGATTGGTAGCATGGTGCAGCCTATTTTCCTTTGCAGTCCTTGACTGCAATCGTGATGTTCTTTGGAGATCATGACATTCCTTCATTTAACAACAGTGTGAGAAAGTTGCTGTCACCTGTTCCTAATATGCTGCTATAATATAATGGGAAATTCACAATCTCCTAGACACTTCAAAGCTCACAGGATCTTCCTCTGACCAAAAGTTTGTGGGAGGGGAGGAGACTGAAGTTCTCCCCCCTCCTTCTCCATAAGAGATTCTCTCTCAGGGGCTGAGCTGGCACTGCTACTATCACTAAGCTATCGGTTGCCAGCTAACATGCTGGTTCTGTATCTGCCTCACAATGCATGACCAAGTATCCTTAATCAAGATGAGAATGGTTCCCTTTTTTTCATGCTTTTCCTCTTTTTCATCCGATGGCTTTCAAGGATTTCTATATTAATCAAGGTCTTTTCTCACCTAGATTTCATACAAAATAAAACAGTTACAGAATGCATCATACCTTTCAACTACTTAATTGATTCAGTAGAAGTATTAGTCCAGGTTAGGTATTAGCATGTTAGCTACTTTCAGTAGAGTGGGGTGAATGGGTGATTGACTTAGTAGATCCCTAACCTTAAACTAAAATTTCAAAATAATAGCAAGAGAATTGTTATTCAACAAAATTATTGGGAAAATAGAATAACAATGTGGCCAAAAATGGATCAGAGCCAAATCTCACACCATAAAGTACAATAAATTCCATGTATTTTAGGTACACATGATCTAAATATTTTTAAACATTTAAAATTAAAAGAAAGGGGAATAATTTATTTATCAAAGTTGGGAAGAGTGTCATTGTAGCTGTTGAAAAACATTGGAAGGAAAATAAATTAATTTAAATGTATAAAGAAGGTGTTTTTTTTTTTAATTTTTATAAGTGAGGCAATTGGGGTTAAGTGACTTGCCCAGGGTCACACAGCTAGTAAGTGTTAAGTGTCTGAGGTCAGATTTGAACTCAGGTCCTCCTGACTCCAGGGCCAGTGCTCTATCCACTGCGCCACCTAGCTGCCCCCTAAAGAAGGTTTTTGAACAATCAAAAGTAATTCATCCATCCAGAATAAACAGTCAAGAAACCGATGAGGAAAAACTTTGTGATAAACATATTTGGCAAAATTCTAGAGTCTAAAATCTACATGAAATTGACTCATTTATAAGAGCAAAGTCCGTTTCCCATAGGATGAATCATCAAAGGATTTGTATATAGAATTTTATACTCAAAAGAGGAAACATGAATTGTCAACAGCCACCTGAAAATTGTTCAGACTCCATAATACTCAAAGCAACACAAATTAAAATACCTTTGAGGAACCCATTAAATTGGCAAAGATAATTTAAAAAGGATAAAATTCAATTTTGCCTTGATCGTGGAGAAATAGGCACACTATTATATTACTGCTGGAGCCATGAATTGGTACAATCTTTTTGGAAATCAATATGCCAATGTGTAATCAGACTCACAGAAAGTGAAAGTTCTAAAGGAGCACTGATTACATCTCATCCATTTTATACCAGAGCAAGAAAATCTCTGTAACATAATCAACAAGAGGTTTGTCATCCAGACTTTATTTGAAGACTGAGAGTTACAAAACAGACCATGCCCACTTCTAAGAGTAGATCCTCAAATTCTATAAAAAGTAAAAATTGAGGGGCAGCTAGGTGGTGCAGTGGATAAAGCACTGGCCCAGGATTCAGGAGGACCTGAGTTCAAATCCAGCCTCAGACACTTGACCCTGGGCAAGTCACTTAACCCTCATTGCCCTGCCCCCCCCCAAAATACAAACAAAAAAAAAGTAAAAAATGACCATCTGTACCAACATGTTCACAGATACTTTATTTATAATAGCAAAAAATAAAAGCAATGCCCAATGATTGGAGTGTTTGTCTGAAATCAGCCTGCTCATCATTTCTTATAAAGGCTTTAAATTGCAGAAGAGATGGAGGTCTGCCTTGGCACATGGAGTTTTGTCACCGGACATTCTCTATACTGATTAAATCATAGGTTTAGACTAGAAAAATAAAAGAAATGATGAATGAAGAAAGCAAAATCAGAACAATATACACAATGACACTTATGTAAAATAATAGTAATAGCAACAAAATACATAGGAGAAAAAGGTTAAAATACATAGGAATAGATTGCCTTTTTGTTCAAACTAATATACTTATGATATATATTGTCACAGCAAATAAACTAAGTCACACTTGTGTGGGGAATCATATATACTAGAAACAATATTTATCTGGTATCTCAAACAGCTATTTTGAGGATGGTTACCTAATAAGAAAGATTTCCCCTTTATCAACTGACTGTCCCCATTTTGACATAAGAAGCCCTAAACTTGTGTATTCTCCTGAAGATACTTCCAGAAAAGCCTAGAAATTATCTCCTTCTACAGGGTATTCATTAAAGTCAAGAACAGAGTAGTTGTAAAATAGAAAGAAAAAACAAATAAAAAATACTTTTTATGATGCTAGACCATAATAGTTAATACCATGTAGCTTCAAGGACTTTGAGGGTGAGATAAAGGTACCACAAATCAGAGATTAAAACAATAGTTGTTTTATTAAAACAGTCTTAGTTTTACCTAGTCGTATAAAAAATAATAAAATTAATATCTTCTGATATTGTATATGCTAACATTTGCACAAAGGCTTTTTTGATTCTGGCCAAGAACTGATAGCTTTTTTTTTTTTTTTTTTTGCGAAGCAATGAGGGTTAAGTGATTTGCTCAGGGTCACACAGCTAGTAAGTGTCAAGTGTCTGAGGCTGGATTTGAACTCAGGTCCTCCTGAATCCAAGGCAGGTGCTTTATCCACTGTGCCACCTAGCTGCCCACCTGTGATAGTTTAAAAAAAAATAAAGGTCTACTAAATTTCAGCTCAGCCTTCTGTCTTATTTAATTTAAATTATCCATAAAATTTGAGAATTCCCCATACTTTGCTTTCACAATCAGAAGAAAAGGAGATCATAAAGGTACATAAAAACAAACAGGGCACTTGATTTATTTTGTTAAAAGGTGGCACAGTGGATAGAGCCCTGGACTTGGAATCAGGAAGATTCATCTTCACAAGTTCAAATTGGGCCTTAGACACTTACTAGCTGTGTGACCCTGGGCAAGTAAAAAAAAAAATCCTGTATGCCAGAGTTTGCTCATCTGTAAAATGAACTGGACAAGGAAATGGCAAACCACTCTCGTATGTTTGCCAAGAAAACCCTTAAAAATAGGGTCACAAAGAGTCAGACATGATTGAAACAACTTACCAACAACAAAATGACTCAAAATGTATAGACATACAATATTTTTATTGTTTGTTCAAATTTCTTAAGTTAAAAGTAACAAAAAACCAAAAAATTAGCCATGTCTATTACATTCTCAAGAATTCAGCAGCACTTCCCACATAACAGTAGTCAATAAATGCTTGTTGAGTTAAATTGAGTTGAAAACTAAAAGATACAAACAGTCCTCTGGGATACCAAAGACCTTAATACAGTCAGATGTTTTCTGAGTCTGTGTCTGGCACTTAGTAAGAGCTATATAAATGTTGTTATTGTTGTTGTTAAGCACCCTTCTTTAAAACGAGGCAGCTGCCTCCTATCATTACAACTCATTTTCTAGAACTATTTTTACTTTCTTGCTACTAGAAGAATGGAACTTTATCCATATTGGTAATTCCCACTATAAATGACACCTGGAAGGCAACAGGCAAGTTTTTGAAGATGACTTTCTACAATAAACCATGTTTTCACCGTTAAACAATTGACTAAAAGATGTAAGGAATATAAAAGCGTGTTATGCTTATTGTTTGTTGATTACAAAACTAACAAACAAAAATCCTTATTTGGTTTGAGAGAACAATAGGCAATCTTAAAGGTTGTACTCCAACAATATGTTTTTCTATATTCATTAAGAAAATACAAAATGTCTGGGCAAGTTACTTAACCCCATTGCCCTGCAAAAAAAAAAAAAAGAAGAAGAAGAAGAAGAATATAAAGAAAAAGAAAAAAAGAAAAAAAAAACAGAACAAGATGACTTCATGGCCATGAAGTCCCCATTGGGTGCTGTGGTCCATACCTGATTTTAGTCAATATTAACAACCAGGTACCATCAACGAGATACTTACCCTACCAGCAATGTGCATCTCCTAACACCAAAGGATATTCTGGGGTAACTGCCAAACTCTCTGACTCTCAGAAAGCTGGTCACCTCTCTCCCTTTAGCTCTAACCCTTTGTGGCATAATTCATCTTATTAGTCCAGGTGAGGAAGACAAAAACCAAGAAATTCTATTCCTCCCTTAGTAATACCCATTAGGAGCTAGAGCTCATTCAGTTTGCATCTCTGTCCATATAGTACTGGCCAGGACAGTGTAATTTCCCCATAGGTACAGATTGCCTGGCCAGGATGGTCAGAGGGAGAACATTTCCTGCAAGTAGAGGACCATTGTCTCTTTTCCAACACCCTCAGAATTCACATACACACACACACACACACAATCCTGTGTTTACCACCATCTTATATCCCCATCAGTGGAAGCAAAAGAAGGAAATATAGCCAAATCTGCCAGGGAAGCACCTACAGAGAGAACTTCTTCATCGTGTTGAGTATATTTTCTTTTTTTGTTTGTTTGTTTGTTTGTTGTTGTTTTTTAGTGAGGCAATTGGGGCCAAGTGACTTGCCCAGGGTCACACAGCTAGTAAGTGTCAAGCATCTGAGGCCGGATTTGAACTCAGGCACTCCTGACTCCAGGGCCGGTGCTCTATCCACTGCGCCACCTAGCTGCCCATGTTGAGTATATTTTCATGAAAGAGAGATGCAGAATTTCTAAAGTTGTTTACCATTGTCATGGAGGATGTCCTGAGGAGGATCTAAATGGAAGAGGGATTCCCTAGTGATGATAAGGTCCTCCAAATGCTCTTTTATGTGAGTGACATTGTGCATCCCATTGAATTAGTCCATCAGTGCACCTACCTTGGACAGTGAATGCAGATAGACAAAGAGCTATGCCATCAGCTGAATTAAAACAAGAAAGTATATGTAGAGGGGCAGCTAGGTGGCACAGTGGATAGAGCACCGGCCCTGGATTCAGGAGTACCTGAGTTCAAATCTGGCCTCAGACACTTAACACACACTTACTAGCTGTGTGACCCTGGGCAAGTCACTTAACCCTAATTGCCTCACTAAAAAAAAAAAAAGAAAAAAAAGAAAGAAAGTATATGTAGGAGAATATATATATCAAACAATACAGAGTGAAGGAGCTCCCCTAGTGCCCCATTGGGAGTGAAGTAACAGAGAGAGAAGAAGAAGAAGAAGGAGGAGGAGGAGGAGGAGGAGGAGGAGGAGGAGGAGAAGGAGGAGGAGGAGGAGGAGAAGGAGGAGTGGGAGGACAGGGATATGATGGAGGCTGCCAGGTCCTCTCATGTAAGCTTTCCAGAGTCATATTCCCTCTGGCAACCTGAAATGAGATTGGCATCATTCATCTATTCTCTTGAGATATCAGAGCCCTGAAGAATCCAAGAGACTGATGAAGCTGGTGAGACTGAAGAGAATGAAAAGTCTAGAGGCCTATTCTCTCCTGCTCCAAATTCAGGAACTTTGTGGGCCAAATGAAGCCTGCGAACCATGTTTGACATCTCCGCACTAGACAGTCCTCTAAGACTATAAGTTGCCAAGCAGATTCTGATCTTCATTGATAGAGTTTCCTTCATAGCAATTTCCCCTGCTAATGAAATCATAGTTCCAGTCCCTCCCCCAAAAGTACTTTGAAATAGAGCTTTGGGGGCAGCTAGGTGGCGCAGTGGATAGAGCACCAGCCCTGGAGTCAGGAGGACCTGAGTTCAAATCCGGCCTCCGACACTTAACACTAGCTGTGTGTCCCTGAGCAAGTCATTTAACCCCAATTGCCTCACCAAGAAAAAAAAAAAGAAACAGAGCCTTAGATTACTACTTGAGAACCTATGAACATAGAGAAATGGGCAGAGCCATGACCAAGGTCAGAAAGCTATGAAATGTTGGTCCCTGTAGCCTCCCTGAACCAGAATTGTGTACAAGGTAGAAGATGAAATTTGGTGGGAAATGCAACAACAAAAATAACAAGCTTTGAAACTTGAAATAAAAGGGGTTTTTTCCCTTTGCACTATAGGAAGAACTCCATGTGGAACTCAGAATTGGAAGGGATCCAAGAGAGCTTAGGGTCCCAGATTTAGAACAGGAAAGGACTTTATAGGTCACCTAATCCACTTCTCATCTTAACAACTCAGGCTGGCAGTCAGGAAGGCGGGAGTTCACATCTTGCCTCTGACACTTACTAGCTGTGTGACTCTCAGTACATCTCATCTGTAAAATGAGATGATTGGATTCAATGGTCTCCATGGTTCTCTAAAAAAATCAATGACCCTCTGAACTAAGGCCCATAGATGTTGTGACTTGCCCGAGGTCACACAGGCATCTAGTCCACCTCCTACCTGAGCAGAAATTTCTCCTGTAGCATTCTTTAAAATCCCATTCCTCTGGGCTTTGATGGCCCAGCTACTTTCAAAGGTTTGCAGGGGCCAGGTCATTTGTTTCTCTTCCCTAGAAGGCTGAGCACATACATGTCCATCCAGAAGCATTGAGATGTAATAGAGAATCATAGAATACTAGAACTGAAAGGGATCTTAGAAATCTGTCTCAAAGCCTCTCATTTCACAGAAGAAGAAATTGAAAGTAAGGGGAGCTGTCCATTTTTCAGTTTAAAGGTCGACTTGCTTCTGGTTAAAGAGTTCTAGAAGCCACTGATCTCAGTGGGGATCTCTTCTATCTTCTCGGGGCAACTAGGTGGCTCAGTGGATAGAGCACTGGCCCTGGAGTCAGGAGAACCTGAGTTCAAATCCAGCCTCAGAAACTTGACGCTTACCAGCTGTGTGACCTTGGGCAAGTCACTTAAGTCTCTGCCCAACCAAAAATAAAAATAAAAAACAAGCAAACAAAAAAACAACAACTGATGTCTTCTATCTTCTCCCTCAGAGAGATGACCATAGGTTAGGTAGAAGTTTCAGTGTCTCCTGTTTCTGCCCAACGAGTTCTTGTTTGGGGCACCTAGTGAGTAGCCCCACCTAGAGTTAGAACTGGATTTGTGTGAACTATGGGAAGCCTCAGTCCCCTTTCATTTATAGCCATGTCTATTTCCCCCAGAGGGCCTTTCCCCTTTAACCCTCTCCCTGCCATTTTAGAGTCATAGTCTCATACCAGCCCTTCTTTTACAGGGCAGCTTCCACTGGACCCATCCTTTCAGATATGGCCTTTATATCCAAGAGGCATGCTTATTTTCTGAATAGCTCCAGGAGATCATACCCTGAAATACTTGAATTGACTGATCAACATTTGGGCCTTTCCCTTTTATGCTGGGTAGGGAACCCAAGACATTTCATTCCCAAAGGTCATCATGGCTGGTGAGATCCCTGGGTTTGAATCTTGCCTCAGACACTTATTGGATATGTGATCGTGGGCAAGTCATGTAAAACCTCTAGGCCTCAATTTCCTCATTTGTAAGATGAGGGAAACGAGGAGATTGGATTCAGTGGCTTCTGGGGTTCCTTCCAGATCAGAATTTATGAGCTTATATCTTTCTACAATTTCCATTTCATTCTTAACAGACCCTTTTCCTCAAGAGTGGAAATCCCTGCCTCATTCTCAGCCTTCTTTCTAGTGCAGGGAGAAAGCATCTTTTCCAATCCCTTTCTTGAGGCAAGCTTATTTATTGCAACATTTATTTTCCATTCTTTTGTAGTTTTTTTTTATTTAGGTGGGAAATAACTCTCATACCATCCCTGCCAACATGATATAGTGTATCAGGCACTGGGTTTAGCACCGGGAAGATCTGGATTTAAACCCCACTTCAAATACTTACTAGCTGTGTGACCCCAGGCAAGTCATTTAACCTCTCTGTGCCTCTGTTTCCTCATATGTAAAATTAGGGAGTTGGACTCAGTCTCCAAGGTTCCTTTCAGCTCTAAATCTATGATTCTGTGACTTTTGTATGCTTAAGAAGCTCTGCTTTGTCTCCTACTGCTCCCCCCGCCCCAACCATATCACTGTTGCACAACGTTATAAGCATCCTTCACCACAGCATTGCTTTCATTCTCTGCTTACTTCCTTATCTTGCTTTAAGGACAGGTGATGGTTGGAGATCGCAGGTAACTTGGGAAGGGCAGACTCAGGGCTCTGAGCAATGCTAAAATGGAAAGTCTGGGGAGGTTATGAAATAGAGAATGTAGCCTTGAGGAGTTATTAAAGGTTATTAATTTTTAAATGGATTCTACCATCAGACCCTTATTGTCTTGGTATAATAAACCTGAATTTTACCCCAGATGCTTGTAAGCATTATGACTTTTTTACCATAAGGGTAAGGCCTGCTCTCATCTGCAAATATGTTAAGCACCTACTGTGTGCTGTACATTGTACAAGGCCTAGTGTAGCACCAAAGGCAAAGACATGAACTTTAAATTACTGTCATTTGCTTTATCTGACTATGAAGATTGGTTACAGGGACTTTTCTTTATCTTTTCAGTGGTGGAGAGGGAAGTGAGAGGGGGAGAAAAAATTTAAGTGACCCCATAGTTCAATTTCTTTTGTTTTCCTTTCTCAAAATAACAAAAATTCACCTATCTGTGGCAATTTAAGGTTTAAAAAGCATTTTCCTTGCAAGTAGTAATCTCATAAATCCAATAAGAAAGCCCTGAATTTGGAATCAGAGGGACTGATATTGTCTGTGCTTCTTACTATCTGTTTCACCTCAGCCAAGTTGACCTCTCTGGCTTACAGTTTCCTCATCTGTAAGATGACAGAGAAGTATTATGGCCTAGGGGTTCTTAAGCCTTTTGTGTGAGTCACTGACCTCTGGCAGCAGTCTGGTGAGAAGGACCACTTCTCAAAATAACAACTTAAATGCATAAAATAAAAGGCAAATGATTACAAAGGAAATTGATTATAATGAAATATAATTATCAAAATATAAAAAACAATAAAAACAAGTTCATAGACCCTAGGTTAAGAATCCCTCGGAGATGGGGCAGCTAGGTGGTGCAGTGGATAAAACACTGGCCCTAGAATCAAGAGAACCTGAGTTCAAATCCAGCCCCAGACACTTGACACTTACTAGCTGTGTGACCCTGGGCAAGTCACTTAATCTTCATTGCCCCGCAAAAATAAATAAATGAATGAATGGATAGATAGATAGATAAGTAAGTAAGTAAATAAAAGAATCCCTGGAGATGATCTCTGAAGTCCTTTCCAGTTCTAAGCCAAACTTAAAGAGGTGACTAGACTTGCCCAGTGTCATTCATCTAATAAATGCTTCTTCAAAAAAATGTCTTCCTTGGAAATCCACTTAAATAGCCAAAGTAAGGTAACTCCTGTCTGCTTTTTAGAATGGATTGCCTTAGGAGACGGTGGGATCTCCATCACTGGAAGCGTCAAGCAGAAGCTAGATAACTAGTTCTGAGGGATAACATAGAGAACTTCTGTTCAGGTTGAACTAGATGAGCACTGGGGGCAACTAGGTGGCACAGTGAATAAAGTACCAGCCCTGGATTCAGGAAGACCTGAGTTCAAATCCAGCCTCAAAACAATTGACACTTACTAGCTGTGTGACCCTGGGCAAGTCACTTAACCCTCATTGCCCTGCAAAAAAAAACAAAAGCAAAAATGAAAAAATAGAAGAGCACTGAGGTGCCTTCGTAACTCTTGGGATTCTGTGGTCCTGTAATTGCTGGTTAACACCAATACCAATGGAAGCATTGACCAGAGAAAGGAAATAAAATACTAATGATTAATCTTGCTGCTTTTTGACAGACCTGTAAAATATTGAGAGGAAAAAGAGACTAATGATTAAAGTGAATTTTTTTAGTTTGCCCTTTGGATTTGATTTTCTGTGCTAGGTGACACAGTGCAAAATAGGCATTGACCTGGTAGTCACAAGACCTGGGTTTGACTGCAGGATCTGACATATGGTGGCTGCGTGAGTATAGGCAAATCCCTTCCCCTCTCTGGTCCTCAATATCCTCTTTGGTCAAATGAAGTGGTTCAACTCACTGATTGCCATATGATATTTCTGCAAATCTCATACTGGCATAAATAATCAAGTATTTATTAGTCTAGTATTTTATTCTTTCAGGGCTCACAAATAGATGTCAAGAAAAGTTCTCCTTCACAATATTAATTCTACACCTACAAGAGCCAAAGTCTTCACACCCTTTCATTCCACACATCAAGTCAATTGCAAAATCCCATAATTTCTACCTCTATAACATCTACCAGATTAGTGCCCTGCTCTCTACTCACATGGCCACCACCCTAATTCAAGGCTGTATCACCTTTTGCCTGCATTTCCTGGTTCAGATCTCTCCCTTTTTCCAACCCTTTCTCCTGCTAAACTGCTAAAGTGATTTCACTAATGTGCAGAGCTGACCATGTCACTCCCCTACTCAGTATTCCATTGGCTCCCTATTATCTCCAGGGTCAAATTTATACTCTTCAATTTGGCATTTAAAGTCATTCACAGACAAGTATTAACTACCTTTTTAGCCTTATGATATGGCATTCCCTTTCATATATATTCCAGCCAAACTAACCTTCTTAGTGTTTTTCAGATATTAAGCTCCACTCACATCTCTGTGCCTTTTCAGGCTGTCCCTATGCCTGGTAGGTACCCAACACAATGCCTGGCACATAGTAGGCACTTGATAATTGCTGAATGATTGCTCTTGCAACTGATTTTTTCATATATTGCATTGACATTTATGGTACATTTATATCAACGATCTTGGACATTACAGTATTCTTAAATGTAAAGATATTCACATCATTAAACTGTCTCTTTCTTTAACAGGTTGTGAAAGAGGAGCCAGATTTTGCCAATGTCAATAAGAAATCCACTCTTCAGGACCCTAATGTAAGGTCTGTTGCTTCTTAGTTGAAGGGGTAGGGGGAGGACCTATTAAATGAAGCATTTAGCTTCCTATTTTATAGCCCCAGCATTCTTCTCTAAATAAAATTCCTGACTTCATTTCTTTTTTAAAATCAGTGCATGTACATTAACAGCAATATTGTTTTAAGAACAACTTTGAGCAAATAAGTAATTTTGATTATAAATACCCAAATTAACCACAACGGGCATATGAAGATGTTATTTGCATCTAGAGAAAGAACTGATAAATAGAAGTATCTATAGGATGAGTTACATATATTTATATATTTGTCTAATGGTAGCCAACTCTAGGGCAGGGAGGGGGAGGGAAAAAAGAAATGTATATGATAACATTATTATATATTTAAAAGTAATAGCAAGTTATACATAACAGATTTGCAGTTTCCTACACAATCAGCTTTTTGCCCCTATGCTACTATGTTATGGAAATGCTTGTTTTATTCCATAAATTAAAATGAAATAAATAATAATTTTAAAAATCGGTGTGGGGGCAACTAGGTGGCGCAGTGGATAGAGCACCGGCCCTGGAGTCAGGAGTACCTGAGTTCAAATCCGGCCTCAGACACTTGACACTTACTAGTGTGTGACCTTGGGCAAGTCACTTAACCCCAATTGCCTCACTAAAACAAAACAAAACAAAACAAAAACCCAGTGTGGCAGGAAATAAAATTGCAATAATTTGAGTTCAAAGGGTTTAGAAAAAAACTCCAGGTCAGTGATTCAAAATATACTGTTGATAGTATTAGCAGTGGTAGCCACGGTTGACTGCCATAAAAATACTATTTTAGCAATTAGCCTTCAGGAAGCTTAAGATGCTAATATGATCTGGTAGGTGAGGTCAGCCAGCCTGATATAGAACAGAAACATTCCCATGATGCCTGGCAATTGGTCAGAGTTGTTCACTGAATCTCTTTCTCCATTCTTCTCCCTTTTTACCTAAGTCCTAATTGTCCTCTGGAGGAATTTAACTCCCAAAGTCATAGAGGTTGAAATGCAGCCATAGCAAAGCTTTCTATCCTTAGGATTCTATGCTAGAAAGCAGAGTCACACAAAGAAATCAGACAATTCCAGTGGGCTTGAAGAACTGACTCAGGTTATCTGATTGGCTTTATCCATTGGCTGTGAAAAGGAAACTTCTGATTTAGGGATCTTCAGATAGTTACAGTTCCTCTGCCTCAGACAAAACTTGACACATAACAAACAACTGACTGATACTAATTGATGCTTTGAAAATGACAGTGTAATATTATGGATTAATTCATATGGAAATAGATTGTCTTTTGTCATTATGCAAGTGCATATCCATTGACAATCAGTCTGTCAGTCAGTAAATAAACATTTATTAAGTGCCTGCTATGCACCAAGCATTGTGCTAAGCACTGGGATACAAAGGCAAAAGACAGTCCCGGTTCTCAGTAGTTCACAGTTGAATGAAGTAGACAACATGCAAACAATTATGTACAAACAAGCTATATAAAAGAAAAAATTAGATATAATCAACAGAGGGACGGCACTAGAATTAAGCAGGACCAGGAAATGCTTTCTGGAGAAGGTGGAATTTTAGCTGCGACTTGAAGGAAGCCCAGAAAACCATGAGGTGGAAACAAAGAGAGAAAGCATTCTAGGCATGGTTGATGTCCATTAGAATCATCAATCTCGTTATCTTTGCCATTCTTAATTTATAATCAGTATATTATCCATCTGATCCTGAGATCCTTTTTCTACATAGCTATTTCTTCTCCATCTTCTCCATATTTGTTCTTAATTTCCTGGTAGGACCAGCTGTAGGCAGAATCACAGAGGAACCTACTTTCACCACCCTTGTATTCCTCGTTCTAAATCAATCCTCCCTTTTAGTGCTCTCCATCCCTAACTCCAGGTGCCTCCGGCTTCTCCTGGCTAGTCAAGGTTCTTTCCGGTACAAAGGTCATTCTCCTTGGCAGAGAAAAGAGACCCAAAATAAGAGCTGAGAAGCAATCTCTTCTTTCTGTTGTCAGTTATTGTAGTTCCATCCAAACCATAGAAAGATTCTGGGGGCAGCTAGGTGGCACAGTGGGTAGAGCACCAGCCCTGGAGTCAGGAGTACCTGAGTTCAAATCCTGCCTCAGACACTTGATACTTACTAGCTGTGTGACCCTGGGCAAGTCACTTAACCCTAATTGCCTCACAAAAAAAAGAAAGAAAGATTCTGTCCCTGCTTTGAGATTTTTTCTTCTTCCAGAAAAGTAAAAGAAACTTTGGGGCTTTTTTTTTTTGGTTGGTCTTAGATTCCCTTATGAGCCTTTGATCATCCTAAATGTTAACACTTGGACACTCATTTTACAGAATCACACCACACTCTTATTTTCACCCTCTGTTTTCTGAACTTGCTTCCATCTTCTTTGAATTTCTTTTGTAAATCTAAGCTATTTGATGAGTTCCCTGCACATTCACATTGGCCTCTTCAGAGACCATTTTTCCCCTACTGATTGAAATTGTTTCCTTTTGTGTCTTCAGAATTTCATTTTTTAGCATCTCCCATCCCCCCCAGGGCTGACCTTCCTGTTTACATTTTAGTCGATAAGAACTTACCTTTCTCTTTGAAACCTGCTTTCTCAGAATCTGTGGTATATGTTAAAATAAGCCTGGATTTCCTTTCCTTCTCTATCATAGACTCTTTTCTTTCTTTCTTTTTTTTTTTTTTTTTTTTTGCAGGGCAATGAGGGTTAAGTGACTTGCTCAGGGTCACACAGCTAGTACCTGTCAAGTGTCTAAGGTCAGATTTGAACTGAGATTCTCTTGAATCCAGGGCCAGTACTTTATCCATTGTACCACCTAGCTGCCCCCTCCCCAGGCAATCTTAATTCTGGCTTTTGATTCATCCAGCCTGGCATATTGTAGGATGGGCATCTTTGGCACAGTCATAAATTTTATATCACCAAGTCTTGCCGATACCTATGGGATCAAATTTGCCTCTTTTCATTGATCTTCGGTTCCTATTGTTGCTTGATGTCAGTCGCTCAACAAGCATTTAGTAAGTGTTTACTATGAACCAGGCACTGGGCTAAGTGCTGGGAATACAGCTGAGTAAAAAGGAGACGGTCCCTGCCTTCAGGGAGCTTCTAATGAGGGAAGACAATATATAAAAGGAAGCTGAAGGGGGAAGGGGTGGAGAGAGAAGGGAGCTGGCTGGGTGATGATGGAAATGTCGGGAGTGCAGCCTGGTGAGAAATTCAGAGAGGACCGGCCTGGACACCTTCCTTAAATGGAGATTCTAGGAGGAGTCACCCAAATAGAGGGAGGGGCTACAGGGAAGGGTACTCTGAGGGGTGAATTCTGGGGCTGAAGTGATCTTCCAGAATGAAGAGATTTCTGGCCATGGTGGAGAAGTTCAGAGGAGCGCAGCCTGGTGAAAAATCATTGAGCCTAGGGGGCAGCTAGGTGGTGCAGTGGATAAAGCACCACCTCCGGATTCAGGAGCATCTGAGTTCAAATCTGGCCTCAGACACTTGACATTTACTAGCTACATGACCTTGGGCAAGTCACTTAACCCTCATCCCCCCGCCAAATCATTGAGCCTAAACACTGAGCATTTGTATATAGACATTTAAGGCCATGGGTTTTACAGTCTCCTTTCTTGCATCTTGCCTCATGGGTAGGGCAGCTAGGTGGCACAATAGATAGCACTCCAGGCTTAGAGTCAAGAATACTCATCTCCCTAAATTCAAATATGGCCTCAGACAATTACTAGCTGTGTGACCCTGAGCAAGTCACTTAATCCTGTTTGCCTCAGTTTTCTCATCTGTAAAATGAATTGGAGAAGGGGACAGCTAGGTGGCACAGTGGATAAAACACCGGCCCTGGATTCAGGAGAACCTGAGTTCAAATCTGGCCTCAGAAACTTGACATGCACTACCTGTGTGACGCTGGGCAAGTCACTTAACCCTCATCGTCCCACAAAAACAAACGAACAAACAAACAAAAAACCAAAAATGAATTGGAGAAGGAAATGGCAAACCACTCCAATATCTTTGCCTAGAAAACCACAAATGGGGTTAGGAAGAGTTGGACATGACTGCAAATGACATAATAACAACAACAGAACATCTGGGTATTTCAACTGCTAGTTTTCCTTCTTTGTAGCCATTCTCAGTGTGTGAAATAAGGGGATAATCATATGCAGACTCCTGTCATTTTTAGTTTAAAACTTTAGATTTCTAAGACACTTAGAAAATACTGTATAACTAGTATTTGTTAGATTATTCATCTCTAGCCAAGAATCTGACATCCCTGTGCAGGGCATTCCTAAAGTCTAGGCCATTAAAGTACAATACTGCCCTGAGACTTTTGGAACACTCTGTATTTTAAGCCAAGATTCTAAAGTGAAAATTCCATTCTCATATTACCTTCTCAACTGGCAGTTCACCTCTCAAATTATTCTTTTGCATCTCTTCTTCAATGGGCAACAATGAGGAAAATACAACCTGTCTCTCTATGGTCTTCAGTTTGTTGCCCGTGGCATTGTAATTGTTGGCAATGCTTTTTAAGCCACTTTCTGGCATTATCATTTGTACCTACATGAGTTCCCACAAGTAGGTAGTCATTATCCATTTTTATGTGCCTTTAGAAGTTCTCTGTTAAGTCTTGGGTACCTGCCCTGGGAAGAGAGCAGAACTCTTTATTCTTGTTATCAGGTTGGAAAATTGCTGCCTCTGCACCTTTAAGCAAGGAATCACCAACTGTTACTACTATTCTCTTCCTCCTATGACCCCTACATTCACCTAATAGTTTCTGCTACTTGTACTACATCCAGATGCTGGAGTAGAGTTTGTTTTGTTTTGTTTTTTATCAATGGGACATGTTAGTTGGGGTCCTAGGATTAGATTAATGTATCATCAAGGTACTCAACTATGTTCTAGCTTACTGTTTGAAAAGTCTTCTTCTGTTTGTTTCCCTCTCAAATCTGAATATAGTTGTTGACTCTCTGAAGATTTTCTTTAGTAGTTAGGACATCCTTATAGAAACAAGAGCTTTGTAAGTGGTCCTACAAGTTGGGGATAAAAGATAGAGTGTGTCAATCCTATCTTGCAATGGCATGATACTCATGCCATGCTAGTCATGGGAGAATTTTAGCTCCCTGTTCACAAGGTGAAGGTAAGGTCGATAGTAGAGGACTGGATGAATCCTTTTACTGTTTTACTCCCTCCAGGAATTGCTGGGATACTTTAAAAAAAATTGGTCAGGAAATAAAGACAGGACCAAATTGATAGACATATCCAGTACTAAGCATTAAGGTGAATATTAGTGGAGGGAGAAAAAAGAACTTAAATTGTCCTGTTATTATACTATTGACTACATTGATGGAAATTTATAAGTAATTTATAAGGAAACAAAAAAAATCCTAGAATAGAGGCAGAATATATTACTTACAGGGGACTTCAGTTACCCAGACAGCTAATGAAGTTCTCAATGGTAAAAACAAAGTAGTTCATACATTATTGGCTTAATTTGATGATAATTAAATCCTTCCAAAAGTGGAGGAGGCAACAAGGCTAGCCTCTATTCTGGACCTGGTTCTGAATAGTAAGAAAGAATTGGCTATTTAATTAGAAACAGTGGGAACTTTGGAGGGAAGTGACCACACCATCTTAGAAGGAGGGAAAAGCTGGACATAATTTGAAAAAAGAGTTTAGAAAGCATATTTCACAGGGTTCAGAGAAAGGATAAGTAGGATCTCATGTCTTGTGGGAGGTAGTCAACTAAGGTATGAATTCCCAAGGACCTGCACCTTCATCTTCACCCTAGCTATTATTCCCCCTGCCACTGTTGTTCCTCCACTCTCCAAACTGAACTTGGAAAGACCTAAGATGTGAACTCCCTGGAACTATGAGTCATCATCTTTACTCATCACAGCAGTTTTTCACCTGTTGTCATGCTCCCTTCCTCTATTCGCCCCCACCCCCATTTTCCATCTCTTGTTCAAAGAGCTAGAATCACTGGCAATTTTCCTATATCTCTCTTCCCTTTAAAGGTAAATTCCTGAGAAAGCCATTTACAATCTATGCCTCCACTTTCTTTCCTCTTATTCTCTTTTAAACCCACTGACCTCATCATTCTACTGAAACTTCTCTAACATTACCAAATGTCGTCCTAATTGCCAAATCTAGTAGCCTTTTCTCAATCCTTATACTTTCTGGCCTCTCTATAGCCTTTGACACTGTCAACCACCCTCTTCTCCTGAATACTTTCTCCTCTCTCAGTTTTCATGACAGTACTCTCTCCTGATTTTCCTCCTACCTCTCTTAATGTTCTATCTCATTCCCAGCCTTATTCATCCCATGGAATACCCAGGGCAGCAATCATCAAAAAACATTTAAGTAGGGGGCAGCTAGGTGGCATAGTGGAGAAAGCACTGGCCCTGGATTCAGGAGGACCTGAGTTCAAATCCAGCCTCAGACACTTGACACTTACTAGCTGTGTGACCCTGGGTAAGTCACTTAACCCTCATTGCCCTGCAAAAAAAAAAACCCCAAACCAAAAAACATTTAAGTACCTGCTATGTGCCAGGCACTGTGAAAAAATGTAGTGTTTCTAAGGGCAAGAGGGGAGGAGGAGGAAGAGGGAGGGTATTCTAGACAGGGAAGAAGGAGAATGAGATACCCACCTGTGCAAAGGCTGAGTTGGGAGATGAAATATTGTTTATAGGGAATAGAAAGTAGACTAGTTTGACTTGAACAGGCAGTACATGAAAGAAGGCTTACACAATACAATAGAAAGAGCACTGTCCCTGGTGCTAGAGGATCTGGGTTCTGCAGAGTTCCTGAGTGACTGGGTGAATTACTCTATGAGCCTGTATGAGGAATATGAGAGGGTTGGTTTAAGTGACTTCTAAGTTCCCTTCTAGCTCTGTCTATTATTGCTATTAAGTGACTAGAAAGACAGGCAGATTGTGGTGAGCTCAACCAGACTGAGCCTTATTATCCTAAAGACAATAGGAAACGGTTCAAATCTTTGAGTAGGATAGGTTTATGTGATCAGATCTGTGTTTTAGGAATATCACTTTGGCAGCAGAGGATGGATTAGAGAGGAGGAAAGATCAGAAGAACAGAGACAATTAGGAAGTTATTGAGGAAAAAGACAAATAATAATTTCAAGGTTATGAAGCCCATGATTGTCAAGATCGTAGTACCCTTAACAGAATTAGGCACTTAGCTAGGTGGTATAGTTCATAGAGTGCTGGGTCAGGAGTCAGAAAGACTCATAGTACTTAGTTCAAATCTGGTCTCAGACACTTACTAGCTGTGTGACCTTGGACAAGGCACTTAATCCTGTTTGCCTCAGTTTCCTCATCTGTAAAATGAGCTGGAGAAGGAAATGGTAAACCACTCCAGTCTCTTTGCCAATAAAACTTCAAATGTAATTATAAAGAATTGGACACAACTGAAAGACAACTGAACAGCAATGAAATAATAGGCAGTTACACCCCTTGGAACTTAGGGGGAAAATAGGACTATATTCAGAATGTAGTTTGCTTTTTTTTGAGTGGATGTGTAGTGGACAAATAATTTCCAGAAAGACCCTTGCTCTGCCTTTTCTTCTCCCTTTGATGTGCATTTATTTTGGATATGCTGATGCTGTGGAAATGGATATAAGTGAAGGTTATACATGTAACGGAAAAAATAAAATACCTTATATCAAAAAAAAAAAAGAATGACATAAATAAGTGGATGCTATCAGGGAAAAATGTATCTCTAATAAAATAGATTTCCAATAAAAAAAAAGTGAAGGTTAATACTATACTATCAAAGTTTAAGGACATGGCCCTCTTTGATGTTAACTATAGCTATATCCCAGAGGGCTTGTTTGGGTGTTGGTTAGGTCAAAACAAAATTTTACGTTCTAAATAAATAAATGTATACAATAAGTAAACAAGAAAGGGAAATAAATTCAATTTGATAATCAAACATCTATTAAATAGATATTATGTTTAAAGTACTGTTCTAGACACTAGGTATAGCTAAAAAGACAAAAAACCAATAGTACCTGATCTCAAAGAATTAACATTCTACAAAACAAATGAATTTTCTAATTCACAAAATAAGGCAGTATATTCAGGTGTGGCTTAGCTGGGAAAACAATAACTAAAGCAAAAATATCACCATGTACTTCTTTTCTCTCTCCAGAAGCCCTGTTCCTTCTATAAAAGTAGAAGCCACTCAGCCAACTACAGAAAAGCAAGAGAAGCAAGAAATTAAGCCCCCACGTGTGAGAAAATTAACAAGACAATACAGTTTGTGAGTTCTACACTGCAAGTTTTTGGTGTATTGGGGTGGGTGGAGGGGAGGGAGGAAGAAAAGCATGGAAGATCTTTGATTGCATTTTTTTTAACCATTGCAATGCTGATTGGTTCCTATTCTGCTATTTATAGCCTTAGAGAGTTGCCTAGGACTCTGAGGCACTAGGGGATTAAGTGACTTGTCTAGGTCACACATGCAGGCAGAATTTGAACCGAGGTCTTCCCTGACTCCAAGACCATCTTTCTATCCACTTTGTTCCACTGATTCTCAGAACATCACAAGAGTTCCTGAGCTATTTCATAGCCAGTCATGGAAATCCCTGTCATCCTATCATCAGAGATAGGGACTGGACCTGTGATTTTGTTGGTATGGGGAACTCAGGCACGAGGAAACTTGGTTCACCAGTTCAGGTTGGCACTTTATCTGAAACTTAGAGTTGTCATCCTCATTTTCAAAAAATAGATGGAATATAGAGTCTCCTTCCAAAACATGCAGTGCTATGCATTCCGGGTATTTTATGCCGGTAAAGACTCCATTGTCATGGGGCGGCTAGGTGGCGCAGTGAATAGAGCACTGGCCCTGGAGTCAGAAGTACCTGAGTTCAAATCCGGCCTCAGACACTTAACAATTACTAGCTGTGTGACCCTGGGCAAGTCACTTAACCCCAATTGCCTCACTTAAAAAAAAAAAAGAGTCCATTGTCTTAGAGAGTTGACTACAGATCATTGAGAGGCTTAGGATTTGCCCAGGATTACATAACCCATTTGTGTCAGAAACAGAACATGAAACCAAGTCTGTCTGGATAAACAACCAGGTCTCCATCCAATACTCAATGCTGCCTCTCATTGATATATTACAGTGACAAAAATTAAGGGAATTCTATGCATATATAATAGTTATTTCCTTTTTCTTTCTCCTCTTCTCCCCATCTCCATAAAAGTTCATGTGTTGCTACAAAGGTAATATCTTCCCTTTCTAAATGGGGTGAGGAGGAGAGGGAACTTTCATATTTTACACAGTAGTTATGTTTTAGGTCATATTTTAAAAGGTTCAGGATTGTATCAGAGTGGGTCCTTCCTCCATTGTTGTAGCTCTTGGTGCCTCCATCTTTTCTATATTATTCTTGTCCATGTCTTTCTGTAAATTCTCTATAGAGGATGACAAATTAAATGAGAAAGTTTGGGGTAGCTTCTTTTTATTCTGTGTAAATATTTTTTTCTGGAGTAATTTCCTGAAGCCATCTGTAGACTAATCCTTAAGGAAGAGACATAATTGTTACCAGAGAATAACTCCAAAATGCTGAAAAACTTCCTCTGTTCTTATTATGTTCCAAGGATACTCACGTAGGACCAGGCTAACTAACTCTTGTCCTTCACTTTCACAACATAAATAACACATATAATACATTAATGCTGCCCACTACAATAGTCAGGGCTGGTATGTTAGTAGGGACCATGACCAATCATGAGCTATGAGTGAAGGGCTAGGTTCTCCAACTTTCCCCAGAAACAGTATAACAGTTCCAGGGATACTTCACAGCCAAAGATAGGAAGATAGAAGATAGGAAGTAAGGATATGTGGTCTTCATAGAATGTAATCCCATACCTGCTGCTTCTACATATATTCTAATAGGAAATCGCATTCTGGGTATGGTTCAGTTTTCCTCAGAATAAGTATATCCATTTTTTCAAAGACTACCTAGATATAGTTTTCTATTATTAGTGAGTACTAAGTTTGCACACATACATAATAAGTGACCCTGACATCTTAAAGCTTATATGCCAAAAAAAATTAGAGTAAAAACATGTATTTTTAAAAATTATATTTTGTGGTGGAGAGAGATATCCTGTTGGGATAGGTGGAAGGCTAATCACAGTTAATCAGATAAAAGCCCACCTATTTATGAAAAAAGGACAAGTTTAGAATGGGAAGAGAACATCAGGTGTCCAGGATGACTATGTTCCAAATGCTCAGAGAGGGCAGACAAGTTCCAGTGCTGTAAGAAGTGACAGCAGAAGGAATGGGAAAGATTGGATGTACTGAAGTAATTCAGAATAGGTGATATGTAACTTTCAGGCCAATTGGTGAAATCGGGTTTAGACTTCTCATTAAGAAAGTCTGTTATGAGGAGTCTGAATATCTGTAGCTGGGAAGCACCTGGACCAAGTCCCATTTTCAAAATGATCTGTAAATGCCTGAATACAAAGGGAAAAGGGGCAAACTGAGCAGAATGGAAAGCAATGGAAGGAGTAGCAGATCATAAAATAAAACACATGAAGGTTTGGCATGGCTTCAGAAAAGATAACACTATAAAGTAGAAACTGGAGTCCCAAGTTTAACAGGCCAGAAAAACTCCATAAACTATTTCTTTTCCTTTTATTTTTAAAAAAGTTTTATTTGTAACCTTTTGTTTTTATATCACTGCAATTTCCTCTTAAAGTTCCCTTCTTCCCCCATCACCATACCCCCAATCCCGACCCAGTCACTTTTTGTACCCTTCCATGAACTATTTCTATACACACACACATACACACACACACACACACACACACACAATCTACCATGTGGGTTATGGTAAAAGTGATAAAGATTATGGGGGAAGGGGATTTCAAGTGGTATCAGATGACTGCTTTTTACCCTACTGGGGACTTAACATGATTAAAACATTTTGTTTCCTGATGGTGGAGACCGCCCTGTCTCTATCAAGAACATGAGCTTGTTCTTTAAATTTTTTTGAAAAAATATTTTTTGATGAAAGGAATTAGTGACTGTTAGTGAATAGGGGAGACACAAAGGATGAAACAGGTCTGAAAAAAAGAATTGGCTCTTCTATAAGAATCAACATGTTGGTGATTCTTTTTCCAAGGCAACCTAAGAAAATTGGTCTGTGGGAAAATGACTCTTATGTAAGGAGCCTCTTCAAGGGCTCTCACAGAGCAGCATCAGCATTGAAAAGGCAGGATGACCAAACAGAAGACAAAAAAAAAAAGAGAAGAAAGAATTCTTCCTACCCCTGACAATGATAGCCTCTTCCAACTGAAGGAGGCTTTTTTTTTTTAACCTTAAAGCCTCATGAGGATTTGATGGACTTCAAAAAGGGTCCTTATTAAAGAATCACTATTTTTTTGTCAGACTGTTTTTTGCAGTCCAGGTCTGGGCTGGATGTGACAACAAACTTCAACAAATTGCATTTGCTAACAGAATTGTGTTAGGTTCATAGTTTTGAATCTGTAGCTATCTTGGGGGAAAACACATACACACACACACACACTACACATGTGCGCACATGCACTCAGCACCATCAGTGTGTGACAGCACTTTTCAGTCTTTGTTCAAGGGATCTAATATATCTTCATTCCTGACAATCATATTTAAAAGAACACTGGTGCAGCTGTAAAAAGGATTGAGAACAAATTTACTATTATTAGGGAATTATATGCAGTGAAAAATATCAAATTAGATTTAAGCCAGCATGTGAAATATCAAAAAAAATACATTTCATTTTCCCTCTAGGAGATAATTTGTAGCAAATAGCTTTTTAAAAAATAATTTGGAAACAACATTGTAAGCTGCTTGGTCAATATTAAGGGAACAAAATAACTAGGTCAGTCCCTGTGAAGACATATCCTTCTTGAATCTCCTTCCTTTTGGAAAACCCCTTTGTTGTAATGAGCAGAGCTTCATGTACTTTCAGTAACCACAGTGATGAAGATGACCTTCCTCCAGCCTTGGCTGCTGCCATGGCAACAACTGCATCAGGACCACCAGCATCTCCAGCATCCCAGAAAATCAGCACACCTCAGAAGTCAGAAGGGCAAAACCAGCTATCCCCCCGTGCAAAGGTGCGAGAGGGGAAAGGGATGTACAAAGGGCTAACTATGCTGTAAATATACAGTACATATACATAAGACTTGCAAAACATATCATTCAATCCCCTTTTAGTTCAACACAAAAAATGTAGAGAGCAGTGTAACTAAAGCTTATACAAGAAGCAGCGCCATACCTGACATGTAATCTTTTACTTCTTCTATCCTTTGACTCATCTGTATAACCTAACTACTTCTCTATTATCTAAATGTAATTAAGGTAAAATCTTAGAATCATAGCATCTTAAATCTGCAAAGGATTGGAAATGTCATTTAGGCCATTCCCCCACCTCCATTATACAGATGAGAAAACTGAGGCTAAAAGAAGTTATTTTCCCTAAGGTCACAAAGCTAGCTTGTGACAGAAATGAGACCCAAGACTCCAAAATTAACAATCCTGCATTCCTTAAAATTATGCCCTTGAGAAATGGTAACTAACATTTATATAGTTCTTTAAGGTTTGCAAAAAAATTTACAAATAGTATCTCAAAAACCTTGGGAAGTAGGTCCTCTTATGATCCCCATTTTACAGATGAGGAAAATGAGGCAGACAGAGGTTAGTGACTTACTCAGAGACACACAGATAAATAAGAGTCTGCGGCAATAACTACATTGACTGAAAGCATGAGCAACACTTTTGGATCTTCACAAATAGTCTAGACAATGTTGGCTAGTCCTATTTCCCAATACTAGTATTATAAAGGGGAAAAATATGGAATATAACTGTACTTTTCTCATTAAATATAGTATATGTTATACTTTAAAATGCTGGGCCGATGTTGACCTGGAAACATTTTCTGCCTTTTTAGAGTCCCTCTGACACAGGAGATGTGTTTACCTTGGGACCAGGTGACCTTTTGATGGATTTCACAGAAGCTACACCAATGGTAAATTTTAGGGTTTGCTTTTTAAAGTAAAATTCTTTTTAAAGAAATCTCTACAAAAAAAGAATAGCTATAAAACATGGGACACATATTGGATCATTGTAAATCATTATATACCTCTTGGAAAGGTTAATTCAATATTGTATTCAACATACATTCAATTATATGAGTTGAAGTCCTTCATTCCAATAAATGCCTGGGACTGCATTTTTCCTTCAGGTTTTGGTATATATGATAGACACTTTCAGTGTTTCTGTACCTTTATCCTTGAAGAAGCTATCTGGGTCTTGTTATATTTCACATATTTGAGTATAACTTCAGTATTTTCCACAGCAGTTTCACTTGTTAAGCCATTCTTTGTCAGTCTCGTCCCTGCTTGTGTTGCAGCTTCTTGGCTTCATGTGTCTGTGTGATGACCTAATTCTATATAAGCCCCCTCTCTCTGGCTGCTGCATGCCAGGTATCCATCTGCTGCTGTACCTTCCCCAGCAGTCCACTCTTTACTCTCCTGCTTCAAATGCTCGTCTAGTGATTCCCTCTTGCTTTTCAACCAGCCCACTCAGGTGTTGCTTCCACACCTTCCTGCTCTCTGCCCTTCACACACATTCATCAGAGGGAGGAAAGTAGATTGGTTCTACCCAGTACAAGTTTGTCACAGGGTTCTTGCAGTTTGATAAATATGGCCCAGAGATGACCTTGGTATTTTACATTCTACTAAGATTCCTTGATGGACAAATCTCATAATTCTGGATCAATAACCCTGCAATCTTCCTATGCTAAATTTATCTTCTACTCATACACAGGATCTGAAATTAATGAAAATTCAAAATTGAATAAAAGCAACTGCTATCACCCCAGCAGTCACCATAAGGTTTTCCTTTTATTAAAATTACTATTTTAAAAAAATTATTGACAAATTTCCAAAACCCAAAGTAAATGTCCACTAACTTATTAATATATTTCTGTATCACATAGTTAACTATTGACCATAAACCATTTAGAGAAGGTCCTATTGACTGCTAGAGATATTATCTAAACTTGGCACAGACTTGGATCAGTGTTTCCTCTGCAGGTAAAATGAGGTCATACTTCTTTTAGCTGGTGAATAAACATGTGTTAAGGCTCTACCAAAAGTAAAATTTTCTTCTAGGTGCTGAGAGATACAAAAGAAAGAGAGGGCATACAGTCTCTGCTCTGAAGAGCTTGTAACCTGGTTGACTAGGGAAACATCTCCATGGAATAGTATGAATAATAATAGGGTATGTGGAATACATAAAATGATGCAGAGTAAGTAAATAATCAAAATGGAACAGAGAAAGTTTTTTAGAGATGCAAGTTTGTAGTCAAGTGTTAAAGAAAATACAAGTTAGTGTAAGACTAGGGGTGAAAGAAAGGGAATCCAAGGGAACCTAAATAAAATAGAGCCTAAAATAAAATCATAAATAAAGGCGTGTAGGTAAGAATGGGCAAGTTGTGTGTGTGGCAGGGCAAACCGATCCCTGTGGCTAGAATGTATGGGGTCTTTTTTTGAAGAACTGGAATATCAAGCTTGATAATAGAGGGGTCAGTGGGACAGGGTGGGTTCTCTAAAGGTAGGCTGAGGACTTTGATGGTCCTTTTAAGATGAGAATAAAAAAAAAGATGAGAATAACACAATTCCTTTCAGAACTGGAGGGAGATGATTTGGGCAACAGAGTACAAAATGGACTCATGGAGGGAAGATCATAGGGAGGGATGTAGGTTAAGAGGCTATTGCTATAATTAAAGCTCAAAGCCATAAAGTTTCTATTTGGAAGAGATTTTAGAGGTCATATAGATAAGAGAGATGCAAATAGAGAACTTGTAGAAATCAAGAGGTGAATCAAAAACTCACCAAAGTTCTGAGTCCTCTGAACAGTGAGGAACTAATGTGATGGTGGCTTCATCAAAAAAAATTTGTTAAGCACTTAATGTGTGCAGAATGCTATGCTAAGTGATGGGCAGAGTCCCTCTTTTGTCTCTTTTCTCCTGGATTTTAGAGTTTAGGAGTAGAATAAAATATGAACACAAACAAATAATCAACAAGTATTTATTAAACTCCTGCCAGGCACTGAAGCAGGCATTAGAGAGGCAAATACCATGGAGGAAATAATTCTTTCTTGCAGGAAGCTTACTTCCTGATGAGGAGACAGCAAAAACATAAGTGTAGGTATATGTAGGTAGAAGAAGAATAAATACAAAATAGTTCAATGCAGAATCATTTGTGAGTGAAGGCAATAGAATTTGAGGGAATCATGAAAGTGTTCATGTCCAAGTTGGTGTTTGAGCTGCATCTTGAAGGAAGAGGGGTGCTCTATGAGGTGAAAGCGAGAAGAACTATGGTAGAGGCTTGGAGGTAGTAAGTGAATGTTTTATGTAAGGAACCAAGAGAAAGCCAGTTTTGCAAGATTGATGAATGCAAGAAGAGGAATAATGCTTAATGAGGTTGGAAAGATAGGTTTGTTAAGTCATTAGAAACTAAAAAAGAGTTTTTGTTTGATTCTAAGAAGGAATAGGGAGCCATTGGAGTTGCTTGAGTAGGGGAGTGATACACTAAGATTAGTATAATATATACTTTTACATGGTAAACATTAGAGAGTTGTCCACAAAAGTGATATGAGAAGAGCAAGGGGGGAAGGTGGTACAGTGGATAAAGCTCTGATCCTGAAGTCAGGAAGTCAAATACTTCATAACTGTGTGACCCTGGGCAAGTCACTTAACCTCTGTTTGCCTTGGTTTCTTCATCTATAAAATAGAGATGATTATAATAGTGCCTACCTCCCAGAGTTGTTGTGAGGTGAGGATCAAATGAAGTAATAGTTGTAAAGGGCTTAGCCCGGTGCCTGGCACATGGTAGGTGCTATGTAAGTGTTAGCTATCATTACCACCACTACCACCACCACCACCATCATTATCATTACTACTGGAGGATCAGGGAGTGCTAGATGAGGAGGTAGCATTTGATAAAAATTTTTAAGTGTGGGCAGGAATTTAACAAGTAAAGCCAATAAGAGAGGGAAAGTTTGAGAAAAGTACAGACAGAGGATAGTACAGTGTTCAAAGGTCAGGAAATATCACAATTTGCCTGGAGCAAAAAGTACAGGGAGAGAAGTAACATGAAGTAAGGCTGCAGAAAGGAGGGTGTTACCACATCATGGACAATTTTGAATTCCAGGATGAGGAGATTAAATTTTACTCCATAAGCAAAATGGAGCCCTTGAAGATTTTTGTTAATGGTGGGCTTAACACTGGAGACCTATTCAGGGTCAATGTTGGGATAAAATGAGGCACTCACAAGGCATATAAAAGTTAATCAAATTAGGTTTGGATTACAGTTGTTGTTCAGTTATGTTTGACTCTTCATTACCCCATTTGGGATTTTCTTGGCAAAGATACTGGAGTGGTTTTCCATTCCTTCTCCAACTTATTTTACAGATGAGGAAACTGAGGCAAATAGGGTGAAGTGACTTGCTCAGGGTCACATGTAATGTCTGAGGCCACATTTGAACTCAGGTCTACCACACCACCTAGCTGCTCCAAGAGGGAGCTTACCCTAACATGGAAAAGATATACAACTAGAATATAGTGGCACTGAATTTCTCTGGATCCTGTTGTCTCCATATGGAAACTTGTCTGTTCAGGAAGGCGAGTATAGTGACTCATGTGATCTTCAGAAATCACTGGACTATCCTTCCGCCCATCTTTCAAGATCTAGAATGTGTGGGCCTCTTTGGGTCAAAGGTCAAACAGCTGTCTTTGGACTAGACTGGTGAAAGGTATCTGTCTGGTCACAGGATGGAGAGCAGAGTTTTAAATGAGCAGTTTATCTTTGAGCTCAGAGCTTTCATGAAACAATGGAAACAAACACTGAGTCATTCTCAGGAATCAAGGTCAGTAATGTAGAAGGAGCCCTCAGGGCATGGTGTTGTTGTTAAATAAAACAAGAATATAAAGAAATATAGAACAACAGACAAATGTCCTTCCCTTATGCCAATACTGTACAAGGTTTTTCTTACTAAAATCATATAAATACTAAAGCATATATGTCAATGGGGAATTCATTGGTATGCTACTTAGCGGAGAATTATCTACTTTTAGTCATTTTTTTTTTAGTCATCTTTAATTAAGCAGGTCTCTAAGAAGAGTCATTCGTTTCATTCCCTTGTACTTTGGATTTATCTAGTTTAAAGGAAAACAAAGAAATATCTAATAAACTAGGAAGCACAGGACTTTAGGGTTTGACTTGGGGATTTTTGTTTCTCGTTTTGTTGGGGATAGGAGAAGTATAGGGTATGGCTTACTAGGCATCTAGTGGCATCATGACTAGAGTACTGGATCTGGAATGAAGTTGTTGTTGAGTCATTTTAGTCACGTCCAACTCTTTATAACCCTATTTGGGGTTTTCTTGGCGAAGACCCTAGAGTGGTTTGCCATTTCCTTCTCCAGCTTATTTTACAGATGAGGAAACTAAGGCAAACAGGGTTAAGTGGCTTGCACGGAGTCACACAGCGAGTTAGTGTCTGAGGACAAATTCAAACTCAGCAAGGTGAATCTTTCTAACTCCAGCCCCAGCACTCTATCCACTGACTTCAGCCAATTATTAGCTGTGTGATCCTGGGTAAGTCATTTAACCTCTGTATGCCTCAGTTTTCTCATCTGTGAAATGGGGATAACAATAGTAACTACCTCCCAGAGTTATTATGAGGATAAAACAAGATAATATTGGTAAAATGCTTTGCAAATCTTAAGGTGCCATGTAAATGCTAGCTATTATTATTACTTTTATATTTTTAATATGCTTTTACATGTTACTTTTATATGAAGAGAAAAATGCAGCTCTCAGCCAAAAATAAAATATCATACACACACACACCCCAGCAGCGGCTATTAAAAGTTAATTCATGTGTTGTGTTTTAACAAATACCCTTGTCCAGGTTTTTGCTGAAGAAGGTGTTATATTTCCTGACATTCCTTCTAGGAACTGCCAAAAGCCCATGTACCAGCTGGAAGCTCCTTTGTTGAGTCCTTGCCCATGCTACTTCAGCTCATTTATCAGCATGGATGCAGGGAAAAGAGAGCTCTATTCAAAGGACCTTGGTTCAAATCCCAGCCCTGTCATTTATTACCTGGGTAACCTTGGGCACATCCCTGAACCTCTCTGGGTCTCAGGTTTTTTCATCTTTAAATAAGGGGATTGGACTAAGAGATCTCTAAGATTCCCTCCACCTTTGAATCCCTGCCCTTCTCTAGCCTACCCCAGCATAGAGATGCCGCGTCCAAGCTTGGGGTTTAGGGACTCCTTCCATAGCCAAACTAGGTCAAGTACAAGGGGACCCAGGCTATCCATTGGTACGACTGACACAATTGCACAGGAAGTGGCTCCCTAGATAAGCTCAAGGGTCTAAGGTGTTGAGAAACTAGAACATTCAATGAAATACCAATGAGGACAAAAACAACGACTCTCTCCTGCCCTACCCAAGAACTTTAAGGATAATCAAGGCAGGCTAGGGATTGCACTGGATGGAGCTCTGGTCCTAAAGTCAGGAAGTTCTGAGTTTAAATGTGACCTCAGACACTTCTTAGCTACTAACCCTGAGCGAATCACTTAACCTCTGTCTTAAGTCTCCTCAACTGTGAAATGGGGCTAATAATAAGACCTACTTCTCAGGGTTGTTGTAAGGATCGAATGAGAGAATATGTGCAAAACACTTAGCATAATGCCTGACACCTCATAGACACTTAATACAGGTTTGTTTCCTTCCTTCCTGTGCCTCAGTGTCCTCATCTGTAAAAAGGAGATGGTAATTAAAGCACCTGCTTCCAAGGGTTGTTGTGCAGATAAAATGAGAGAGTATTTATAAAGCACTTTGTGGACTCTTACAGCATCATATAAATGCTAGCCATTATTATAATCTCCTCTACAAAGTTAGAAACACAAGCCTACCTAAGGTCCCTCCTTGTTGTTGTTTTTTTAAATCAACAGAAGAATCACACTCAGAAGCATGAGACCTTAGAGGCAAAAAGGCTTGAATTCCTAGATTTATCATTTGCTAATTGTATAAACTTTACAGAAATGTGGGTAGGCAGGGGCAGAAAAGGAACATGGCTGTGATGAGGTCTTGGACTCCTCTTCCAGCACTAAATATATATTCCTATTGGCTAGACAGATGTGGTATGCACACTCAGTGGTGAAAATCACAACCCATTCACACTTTCACATACTATTCAATTCTTCTCCAAGTTTACCCACAAACCCTCCACAGAGGATCTTCCCAACATGCTTGGAGACCTTCCTTGGGTCTCCTAACATTCCATGGATCACATTATTTGGTTTTCCATCTATTTTTCTTTGATCATCTACATGATCAGTCCCTATCTACTTATGATATCTGTATACTGGATAATGTTTTTGTGCCACTGATTAATGTGAATGAGACAACAATAAAATTAAGCGAACTCAGAACTGGTTGAATAGCTGGACCCAAAGTATGGTCATTAGGCAGCTAGGTGGTGCAGTGGGTAGAGCACTGGGCTTGGAGTCAGGAAGACCTGAGTTCAAATCTGGCCTCAGACACTTACTAGCTGTGTGACCTTGCACAAGTCACCAAACCCTGTTTGAATCACTTTCCTCATCTGTAAAATGAGCTAGAGAAGGAAATGGCAAACTACTCCAGTATCTTTGCCAAGAAATCCCCCAAACAGGGTCACAGAGAGAGACACAACTGAAAAACAACTGAACAACAATTTGGGAAGAAGGGCACTAATGTTGTAGAAGATGATGCTTGAGCTATATCTTAATGGAAGAAGAAGATTCTTTGAGGGAGAGGTAAGAAAGGAGTACATGCTAGGCAGGGAGGATGGCTAGAACAAATATGATGAGAGATGGAGTATTATGAGAGAAGAAAAGAACAAAGGCCTGTTTGACTGGATCTCAGAATGTGGTAATAGGAAAGGTATGATGGGACCAGGTTGTATAGATTGTTAAAAAAATTGGGGGCGGCTAGGTGGCGTAGTGGATAAAGCACCGACCCTGGATTCAGGAGGACCTGAGTTCAAATCTGGCCTCAGACACTTGATACTTACTAGCTGTGTGACCCTGGGCAAGTCATTTAACCCCCATTGCCCCACAATTAAAAAAAAATTGATATTTTATTCTAGAGGCTGTAGGAATTTACTGGAGTTGGTTAAGTAGGATAGTCACATGGTTAGATTTACTCATAAGGAAAGATCACTTTGGCAGCAGGGTTCAGTTCCATTGAAGGAACTAGAGATATTTGGCCTAGAGAAGAGAAGACGCAGGGGTGGGGTGGGGGGAAGGGGGGGGGGGATGGAGAACATGATAGCTATCTTCAAATATTTGAAGGACTGTCACATGGAAGAGAAATTAGATTTGTTCTCTTGGTGACCAGAAGGCAAAACTAGAAACAGTTGGGGGGAGGTTGAAAGGGGAGCAAATTGGGGCGGCTAGGTGGTACAGTGGATAAAGCACAGGCCCTGGATTCAGGAGTACCTGAGTAAAATCCGGCCTCAGACACTTAACACTAGCTGTGTGAGCCTGGGCAAGTCACTTAACCCCAATTGCCTCACTTAAAAAAAAAAAGAAAAAAGAAAAGGGGGCAAATTTAGATTTGATATGAGTCAGCACTTCCTATAAAATTATCCAGAAATGGGATGGGCAGCTTCAGGAAGTAGCTGGTTTTTCCTTATTGGAAGTCTTCCAGATATAGCTGAACAATCACTGACTCCTTGTTGGGAATATTGTAGATAGTCTATGATATCCCTTACACCCCAAGATCTGTGACTTTACCCTGGAATGGCTTCAAGCTAAAACCCCAAACAGCATCAGATGCAACATATTTAGAGTGGGAAGAGAACATCATTTTTCCTAGGAGGAAAAATTAAAAGATTTGGGTTTTTTAGCTTAGAGAAGAGAAAGCTTAAAAGCAATTCAACAGAATCATGAGAGGTTTTACAATAATGATTCAAGTTCTCTTTTTCCCCTAAGGAAAGAAAAAAAGAAAATAGACCAAATACAACCAGAGGGATACAGGTAGCTCAAAATTTGTTTAAGGTTGTGTGCAAATCCTCCAAAACATTTGACATTAAGAAGTCTGGGCCTAATAAGCTATTTTAAAGTATGTGATTACCCTGAAAAGTTTACTCTGAAGCTAAGCCCCAGATAATCTGGCTCATTGTGTGAGCATTGATTGTGTCCTGTCTGACCAAATTCCTGAAGGAATGAAGACAGCTTAATAAATCATTTTACTCAGTCTGATTAAAAAAATTTGTTTGCAGTAGTGTTTGAGAGACAGGGGGTGAACAGCCATGGCGGGTGAAGGATTTGATTAATTATTCAGAGTTCCAGAGAACTAGGATCAGTGGTGTGGGGCAGAGAGTGGTTCAAATGGTTCAAGTGGTTCACAATTAGAATTATTCAACAGTGAGATAGGATGTCTCATTGGGTAATGATTTCCCGTTCAATGCAAGCCTTCAAAGAAAGGACAAATAGTTCCTGGGATGTTGTTGAAGAGATACTTCCCTTCATGGTACGACCACTACCATTCCTTTGAACTCCAAGATTCAGCCCTCAAGTATTTGAAGGGCTGTCATGGGGAAAGAAGTTAAAAAAAGGTGATTTAGACTTGATGTCAGTAGGGGACAAATATTAACAATTAGAGCATTCTCCAATAAGAATGGGCTGCCTTGGGAGGCAGTGGGTCTTCCTTCCTTTGGAGATTTTTTCAGAATGGAGTGTATGACTACTCTCTCGAGTATGTTATAGTGGAGAGTCTTTGGGGGATATGGATTGGACTGGATATTGGATATAGATTGATGAGGTCCTTTCCAACTCTGAGAATCTCTGATTCTGTGATTCTAGGAAGATGAAATCCTAAGAAATCATTTCAGTTTGTGATGTAAACAACACCATAAGTTATTTTTTAAAAATTCAGTCTGTTTCTACTTTACTCATTGGGTAACAGGGAATCACTAAAACTTTTTGAGTAAGAAGGCTGTTGTGAACTGTTTACTGAGGTAGCCAGCCATATGAATGGTGGGTTGGAGAGATGAAAGCTGGGAAAACCAGTTAAGAGACTATTAAAATAAGCCAGGCAAGAAGCTTGACCATCTAAACTAAGAGCTTTGCAATGGGAGTGGATAAGAGGGATAGATGTGAGAGATACTGTTAAAATAGAATCCACGGGATTTTACAGACTTGAGGAGAATGAGAGAGAAGAAATCAAATGCCACACTGAAGTTCCGAGCCTGGGAGGGTAGGTGATGGGGGGATTGACAGAAATAACAAAGTCATGAGGAGGGGTAAATTTTGAGGACAAGGTGAGTTATGCTGTTTTGCTGGTCATACACCCAGGTAAAGTCAGTGATAGATAAAGGCCTGGATGATGTGTCTAAAGGCCATTCTTCCTGGTTGGAATGCAATCAGGCCTCTTCACATTATCTCGATGGACTCACTAGCAAACATATTGTAAGTTCTCATAACTTGTTATGGATGTGCCCCCAAAGCCAAATAACAGTGGCGGAAGCACTGACTGTATTTTTTCACCTCCCAGGAAGTACATCTTCTGTGAGGTTCTCTCCTGAAGCATATCTGGAGGGTCCTAATACTGGATCTCCCTTCCCTTGAGGCAGAGGGGAATCAGAATATACTCCCTGGGGAATCACAGAAGTGACTTCTATGGCCCCTTTGGAAGCAAAGGTTGGGGTTGTGGTACCATAGTAACATGCAAACTCCCCTTCCTTACCTCACCCCCTGTCTTTCCTCCTCGAGAGTGGTTCTATCTTCATTCTCTTTTCTGCTTAGGGTAAGGTCCCATTGTTGTGTATCTATATAAACTAACTTAGCTTAGAACATGTAAAAAAAAACCTCATGAGATAGCAGATAGCCAGCACACTTGAAGGATACATGTTAAAGATTCATCTGGAAAAAAATTAAAAGATTCATCTGTTTCCAAATTTTAAAAAAATAACAAATTACTGCTCATTAAAAATGGTGTCAGGTAGACTCATCTCCCTGAGTTTAAATATGGCCTCTGATACTTACTAACTGTGTGACTTTGGGCAAGTCACTTAACAATATTTACCTGTTTCCTCATCTATAAAATGAGCTAAAGAAGGAGATGGCAAACTACTCCAGTATTTTTGCTAAGAAAACCTCATGTGGGGTCATGAAGAGTCAGACATCATTAAAATGATTAAACAACAACAACACTTTGAAAAACCAGGGCCTACAGTCTAAAGTGGGGGTTCTAAACCTTTTTTTGGTATCATGGACCCATTTGGCAGTCTGGTCAAATCTATGGACCCCTTATCAGAATGATGTTTTTTGTTAATTCTTGTGTGTGTGTGTGTGTGTGTGTGTGTGTGTGAGTGTGAGAGGCAATTGGGGTTAAGTGACTTGCCCAGGGTCACACAGCTAGTGTCTGAGGCTGGATTTGAACTCAGGTCCTCCTGACTCCAGGGCCGGTGCTCTAACCAGTGTGACACCTAGCTGCCCCTAGAATGATGTTTTTTAAATGCACAAAATAATATGTAGAGGGTCTTGACACTTACTAGCTGTGTGACCCTGGGCAAATCACTTAAGCCTCATTGCCCCGCAAAAAACAAAACAAACCCAACCACACAAAACAAAAAAAAACAAACAAAAAAACCAAACCAAACAAAAAAAAACAAACCTTGATCTAAAGGAATAATGAACAGTCTGAACACTCTATCTGGAAAAAGAAAAAGATTTTAAAATTTCCTTGGATAGTGATGTATGTGCATTCTGACAGGAGACCTTTTTTTGTTCTCTGTAGCAAGATCAATACAACAAAACTTCCTTAACAGCAAAAATAATCTTTCTAGTACACAGGTCTGACTACATTACCTCTGACTCAAAAATCCCTCTGTGGCTCCCTATTACCCAGAGGAAAAAAATGCAGACTCCCTAGCCTGACATTTAAAGAGTTACACAATAGGGGCAGCTAGGTGGCGCAGTGGATAGAGCACCGGCCCTGGAGTCAGGAGTACCTGAGTTCAAATCTGACCTCAGACACTTAACACTTACTGGCTGTGTGACCCTGGGCAAGTCACTTAACCCCAATTGCCTCACTTAAAAAAAAAAAAATAAACAAACACAATAACTCCAACCTACCTCTCAAGCCGTAGTAGTTTGTTTTGTTCTCCACACACAATATATTCCAGATAAATTGGGCTACTAGCTGTTCTCCCACTTCTCTGCTTTCATATAGGCCATTCTCCATGCTTGGAATGCATCTGTGCCTCATCTCTGCCTGCTGGACTCCCCTTTCTTCCAGGCCCACCTCAGGCACCACCTCCTCCATGAAGCCTTCCCTAATTCCCCCCCAAATCAGAGTGTTTTCTCCCTCCTCAATTTTTCCCGGAGCACTTTGTCTGTACCTCTCCTTTGGCCCTATTCCATTCTGCTTTATATCATTTATTTGTATATGTGTTGTATCCCACCCAAATCTGCCCCCCCAGAACCTCCTGAGTGAGGATAGGGCCTGTGCTGCTTTTACCTGTGCAGTCCCAATACTTAACATGGTGCCTTTCACATAGTCAGGGCCCACTAAATGTCTGAATTCAATCAAATACTGAAAGATGTCTTTTTCTAGAATCAGTGATTCAAATTTCCAACAAAAACTAGCATCAGAATTTGAGTTACTACCATAACATCAGACTTATTCTCTGTTCATTCCACTCAACAAATATTCCTTGGCTTTTACTATGGGTATGGCACTGTTTTGGGTCCTGGGAAAGGACATAAAGGGAATCAGAAAAGGCATTGAATGGCCTTTCTCTCAACCAAGTTCTAGCTTTAAGATGGAGACCAAAAATGCAAACACATGGGGCAGCTAGGTGGCGCAGTGGATAGAGCACCGGCCCTGGAGTCAGGAGTACCTGAGTTCAAATCCGGCCTCAGACACTTAACACTTACTAGCTGTGTGACCCTGGGCAAGTCACTTAACCCCAATTGCCTCACTTAAAAAAAAAATGCAAACACACAGATTTTTCTTTCAAGGAGATTCAAAAGACCTAAATGCAGAAAACAAGCCAAAGGGACCATTCAGAACTAAGCCATGCTTTTTAAACACAAACCACCCCCCACCCCCATGCACACACACACTCACACATGCACACGCACACATGCACACGCACACACACACACACCTTCCAAGATACATCCAAGTTTGGGTGTGGGAAGGGCCTAGGATTGGTGGTTTGTAGTCTGGTCTTGTTAATAGAAAAAAAAAAACCAACTATGTTTTGGAGAGAAGGAGAAGAGTCCAAGAGAAATGAGGGAGGAGGAAACCAAGTGGGAGGGAGGGACGAGAAGGCAACTGGAGGGGCAAGGAATAAGTTGGGAGAGGAAAGGGAGTGGGGGGCGCCCCAGAGAGTCCAGCACGTGAGTGGTGGAAAGTTGATGGATGCTTCTTGAGCTTTACCTCCTTCCTCCCCTTCTTTCCTTCCATCCTTTCTTTCTTCCCTCTCTCCCCTTTTCCACTTTCCCCTTCTTTCCTCTCCTCTCATTTCTTCTTCCTCCTCTTCTCTCCTCTCCTTATGAGCAGGCAGAGTGCTCCAGTGCCATAAACCCTGCACCCTCTCGTTGCTATCCTCAAATTTCTATTCAAATGAAAGAAGAGAAAAATGAAGCATGCATGGGCCCTCCAATCAAAACAAGGCTGGTAGGTATAGCTATGTAGACGCCCATCAGCCTTGAGAGTGTCCTGCCAAGGAAACCGCTGGGAGGATGAGAATGCTCACGGTTCTGTAGACATAAGCTATACATACCGTAGGGGCCACAGCTTGTATTCACTGCAGAAATGTAAGAACAGTTTCTTTTAAAGTTATCAATCATCGTGGGCCATCATCACAGGTGCGTTTCCAAGAGAGAACCCCTCCCCACCAAGTTCTCATCAAGTGGAGGAGAATGTTCCTTCCTGCTTTTAAACCCTTCCTTATATTTCATATATATTCTTCTATCTCGTGCTATCGATATAGCAGAGTCTGTGGTGGGTTGAGGATCACAACAATGCCTTGCTTTTCACAGAAATATTGGCCTTAGCAAAATTCTTTGGGCCATTAGGCATCAGCAGACTTTGGAAGCCCCTCCCTTCCAACCTACGCCAAGTCTGTTGCAGGGATGCACTGAATGATGGGAGTTTATCTGGTAAAGTACAAAGGCAAGGTGAAGATGAACTTTTTGGTGCAAAGAGAATTTGGAGAGAGGGGACAACCAGGGGGGGCCTATTGAGGCCATCTTGGGACTCTTTCAAAAGAGATTATAATGTCTTGGGTAGCACCGGAACTAGTCCATACCCTTAGGACTGGCCTACCTATGACATCTGGGCCTACCCCAATCCTGATATTATGTTACATGATATGACAACCACTGTAAAGTTCTTGAATATTGGGTTAGCATACATCGAGAAAACATAGTTTGGATGGTCTGGTTGCAAATCTACCTCTGAAGGTCACCCCCATTGCCCATAGTTTATCTACAGGACGTGCATGTGAGGGTATACAAGAAACTTCAATGTCCTTCTAAGGGAACTGTGATGGCACTGGGGCCACCAGGCTCCTGAACTAACTCACGGCACTCAGTTGTGAGTCAAATCCGAGTAATAGCCTTTTCCTCATTATCTACCCCAACTCTTAAGTGAGCCTTTTCAACAACAAATGTGACCCTCTTATGTAGAAAGCCCTGAATCTTGCCACTGGGATCCAGTATGCCTGGTAATCCCTGTGACAATGAAGAAAACCCTGATGAAGGGTATTCTCTGTGATGACACCTACCATCAGCTCTCCATCGGGTAAGCATAAATACAAATCAAGGTATGGTCATCATGATTGAACAATAGTCTAATTGCATGGATGAAGCCACCTAGTTAGCTCTTCACCTTTGTTCTTTGAGTATCTATGTTTTGAGGTTTTACTTTTATATTTTTGCACTATCATGAACCGATTCAGTTTTACATTCTAAAACATAGTGCTATAGACTGACATACTTAACTTCACCTTTAGTCTTGTGCTATGAAAATAACATCCTTCTCTTTGTCTCTCTTTTTTTAAAGATAAAGACATTCCCTGCAGATACATCCAATCCATTTTTGGATCCTTTCACCGCAGCACCACAGCTAATTGTAAGTAGAAACTGGAACCAAAAATGTGTTTCTAAAACATTACCCCCAAATCAGAATGTTTCTCTTCTACTCCAAAAATAGAGTATCAGAAAATGATGCCAAACATTTCTACAAAACACAAGCCAACTGCAGAAAGAGCAATTCTGATTTGTCAGAAAACCTGAACTTAAGTTTAGACTCCACGGATTAGTGACTCTGCGACCATGGGCAGGTCATCTAAGCCGACCCTCTTATTTTATAGATGAGGAAACAGAGATTCAGAGAGCTTAAGTCACTTGCTCAAGGTCACACAGGTAGTACTAAGTAGCAGAGCCTGGATTTGAATCCAAGGGTTTCCCATCCTGCATTCGTTGGAGAAGCGCAAGCAAGTAAATTTAAGAAAAGTCTTCTAATAGAGCTAGCCAAGGGTGGAATGGGCTATCTCGGGAGACCTGGGTTACTCTTCATTAGAGTTCTTTTAGGCAAAAGCCAAATGTCTGGTTGGCTGATCTCATCATATTCCTTTGGACCAAACCACTGCTCTCACCTTAGAGATCACTCCTATAGACTTGTAATTTCACAGAAACACTGCAACTTGGGAGTGAAAGAGGTTTAACCCGCTGTAGATGTAAAAATCCCCTATATAGGGGGCAGCTAGATGATGCAGTAAATAAAGCACCGGCCCTGGATTCAGGAGGACCTGAGTTCAAATCTGGCCTCAGACACTTGACACTTACTATCGGTGTGACCCTGGGCAACTCACTTAACCCTGTTTGCCTCGATAGTCGATAAGCCACAGAAGGCATCAAATCCAAGCCCTGCTACTTTCTACCTGTATGACCTTGGACAAGTAACTTAACTGTTACATAATTTAAAGCTGGGTTTCTGTTTCCTCATCTGTAAAATGAGGGAATTATATTTCTAAGGTCTAAAGTCTATAATCCTATGAATTCATCTACAGTGGGTAAGATGACTCCTTTGACTTTCTCCTTCATATTGTTAACCAGCCATTGACTTGACTCTTTTGGTTCTAAGGTCATTGTTGTTTGGCCATTAGAATTGTATCTGACTTTTCATGACCCCTTTTGAGGTTTTCTTGGCAAAGATACTGGAGTAGTTTGTTATTCCTTCTCCAGATCATTTTACAGATGAGGAAACTGAGGCAAACAGGGTTAAGTGACTTGCCCAGGATCACACAGCTAGTAAGTGTCTGAGTCTGGGTTTGAACTCAGGTCTTCCTGACTCTAGGTCCAGCAATCTATCCACTGTGCCACTGATAACTATGCTTTAGATTATGAATTGATGTGGCAACTTACTCCTTCTAGGTCCAATTCCCACAAATTATGGAGGATAGCATTGTCTGCATGTATGACTTCCCTTCAAACCTTCTCAGGGGTGTCCCATTCTGCCTTCACGGAGGAAGTATTTAGTGAGCCTTCCTGAGACCACTGTTGTTACTCTGCTCCAAGGCTCAGACTTCTTTATAAATAGAGCTGAGGCCTAAGGATGTAACCATTGAGCAGTTTCTAGTTAGTTCCTTAATTAGCCTGCTAAAGTATTGTGTCCCTCCTGGTGGGCCATCCTATATCCTTTAATTCCCAGACTAGTCATTGCTGGATAATCAACAAATTTCAATTGGTCTCTAAGGACCTATAGCATATTCAGGATGCATTTATTTTGTTCAAAGTCTTGTGCTAGAGGTTATGGGGATACAGAGGTGAATAAAACACATGTCCTGCCCTCAGAGAATTTATAATCCATGAGGAGAATGAACTATAATTATAATAAAAGGAAGAATGTGAAAAGTACATTAAGTGCATTAAGAGAAGTATAAATAAAATGATAGAGGAGTTCAGAAGATAGAGAGATTACTTCTGGCTGGGGTGTCAGAGGAGGTGACCTATTTACATAAGGGTCTGCTTGTATTTGGTGGGGTGGTGGGGCTAGAGAGAACAAGAGCCTGGTCCTAAGATAGCTGAGCCAATCAGAAGACTGAGATGAAAAATTGAGACAGAGGCAAATCACTCCTTACACTCTCTTGGGATCTGAAACCCTACTTTAATCCGCCAGTAGAGGGAGTAAATGGGAACAAAGTACTTAGCACCAGTTCCACCCATGGTCTGTTAACATTGGAGGTCCGGAGCTCAGGTGAAAGGCAGTGGCCAGAGAGCCGCAGGGAGAGTAGGGCGGTGATCATTGACGTCAGAGTGTGGTCGATAGCCAAAAAAGGGATAGCAGAGCATCCACAGAACAGAAAACGGACAATTTGTATCATATAAAATTGAAGCGGTTTTATAGGAACAAAATGCAGCTCAAGGAAAAGATAAACAGGTAACTGGGGAAATAACCTTTGCAGCCAAGTTTCTCATACTCCAGTATAGGAAGGAACTGATTCAAGGTTATAAAAACAAGATTTTCCAATAAACAATGGTCAAAGATTACCTTATTCTAGTTCTTATGGAAAAGCTCACGAGGTGAAAATGGTAGACAAAAGATGAATTTCCTCTTCTCTCTTTTATTCTTAGGCAGACTTTGGAGAAAGCAGATTACAGTGAACTCCTCTGGGCAGTCATCCCCATTGACTCCAAAAGCCACTATGAGGCCTTGACAAGAAACAGTCTCAACAGTGCAAACGATATTGCCCGAAAGCCCATTACTCTGCCAGACAGGTATTTCAATCAATCACAATAAACACCTGCAATGTGCAGGGACTATGCCAAGTGCTGGATATGCCATAGCAGTGTAAAGCATAACACTTTTACTAACAATGGAGTTAATCAAGGTACATATTTATATTATAAGAAAACTGGATTTCTGAAATGTGAGTTACTGATGTTGACCTGAATTGTTTCAACCTCTTACATTTAGATTATTTTTTAAGGTTTGTATGTGCAGTTTTGATTCAGTGCTACCAGAAAAGTCAAGTTTTCTCTCCCTTCTGTTTTACCTGAAGAAACCAAAGAAGATTGCTCAATAGAACCAATTTGGCTTTTAAAAAACCAAATATAGGGGCAGCTAGATGGTGCAGTGGATAGAGCACCGGCCCTGGAGTAGGAGTATCTGAGTTCAAATCCGGCCTCAGACACTTAACACTTACTAGCTGTGTGACCCTAGGCAAGTCACTTAATCCCAATTGCCTCACTAAAAAAAAAAAATATATATATATATATGTATATATATGTGTGTGCATATGTATATGTATGTATACATAAACCTATATAATGTGTATATATTTTACAAGTAACAGTGTGAAAGTTTACACTAGGTTCCATTTGAAAAAGGAAAAAAGATAACCATTAAAGTAAGAATTAAAGAAATATAATTCCAGGCCCAAACTAGGCATCTTATGTTTCATGTTTTTTCCATGTCAAATTATCCAAGTCCCATGTCCTTCTGGAGTTCCTCACCATGCTGGTGATGAACCACTCTATCCCTATACTTAGCCAGCTGTTCCTTGGGGTAAGAGGCCCCAGCAGGTCCCAGGGCCCTTTTTTTTAAAGGGCAATGAGGGTTAAGTGACTTGCCCGGGTCACACAGCTAGTAAATGTCAAGTGTCCTGAGGCTGGATTTGAACTCAGGTCCTCCTGAATCCAGGGCTGCTGCTTTATCCACTGTATCACCTACCTGTCAAACCCCCCCCCCCCAGGGGCCTTTCTTAAAACCTCTCCAGCTTGGTAGATCATCCCAGAGCTTTTGCCCCCCATTAGCATCACCTTTAAGATTTTGGGGTCACCTCCACATCACAGCAAGTGCTGGAGGAAGATTTTTGTATCATTCTAACACACAATTAAAAAGAACCCCAGCAATTTTAAACACATGGGAATTAATTCAGACATGAAACCATGCTGACAGAAGTAATGATGTAAATAACTGGATGGGAAATTTACTATTCATGGTTTGGTCAGATCACTATATAGAAATGACTATTATAATACAATTCTAATAAATATGCCAGTGGGTTTCTTTATAGAAGCTAGATAAAATAATAATGAAATCTACATAGAAAAATAGACTAGAATATCAAAAAGTTAATTGTAAAGAAAAAAAAAAGTTAATGATGGTGGGTTTCCCCTTCCAGACTTTAACATATAGTAATTTCACTAAAATATCTGGTACTTGACAAAAAATAAATTTTTTTTAAAAAGACATTCAAACAGACCATAGGTCTGCACCTTAGAGGTAATTTTTCAAATGGGGAAACAGCAACACAGAGAAGTTAACTAATTTGTCCTGGGTTGTTTTTGTTTGTCCATTGTTCTTGAAGAGGACCGTGACAAATGTCATGACTTGCAATGACTTAGATTTAAGTGAGCAAGGGCTATGCAAAGTTACCAGCCTCACTTTCTCCTCCAGAGCCATCTGGGTCAAGTGGCAGGAAATATTATTAGGACGACTGGAAATTGCCCTGGATGTTTAAAGCAATTGGGGTTAAGTGACTTGCCCAGGGTCACACAGCCAGTGTCTGAAGGCCAGATTTGAATGCAGATCCTCCCAACTTTAGGACCAGTGCTCTATACATTGAACCACCTAGCTGCTCCTGGGTTATATAGCTATTAGGCAAATAGTCAGTATAATGGATACAGTGACAGACTTGGAGTCATGAAGACCTGATTTCAAATTCTCCCTCAGACATTTACTGGGCAAATTATTTACCCTCTCTGGGCACCAGATTCCTTTAAATCTTTAAAACGGGCACAATAATAACATCTGTCTCACAGAGTTGTTGTCAGGATCAAATGAAATAACATATGCTAAGTGCTTTGTGAATCTTCAAGCACCATATAAACGCTAGCTAATGTTATTATGTCAAAGGCAAGATTTGAACTTGTGTCTTCCCAACTCCAGCTTTAACACTCTACCATACCCTCATACCACCCTGCTAGTGGAACAGAATAAAAATCCCCAAGTTAGAGCAAATACATACTAAAGATTAGTGTTTGATAAGCCAACAGACAATAACAACTGAGGAAAGGATTCATTAGTTATTAAGTGGTTAAAAATAAAAATAAATTTAGATTCTCATCCCATATGACAAATTAAATTGCAGCTGGATCAAAGAGTTAAAAATAAATTATAATAAAGAAAGATAATATCTTTTTCTCAGCTGTGGAGGGCAGGAAAATTTTCAAGTTTTAAGTAAATCAATGTCTCATCATGGTGTGGAAGGGATGCCAAGTTCTCAAAGGCTAGGTCAGTGGAATGCAAAGTCTGACAGGTTCTAACCTGCTGAAAGGCCCAGAGAACAGTCCCAGCTGTGTCTGCTTTCTCAGGATCAGCCTAGCTAAGTGCAGGAAAGGATCATCACCAGTAGCCTGGCCACCTGGTGATGCATTCTTTAGCCATAGCAACCCCTGAGACAGAGAAACAAATGCAAAATGACCCTCAGTCCTGTCTCCTTCCTGTTTCTGCAGAGAGGTTAGAAAAGGGGACTGAGGGCCTCAAGGATCAGTTTTCATAGACATTAGCTTAGCTGTTGGTTTGCTAAACTTGATATTGTTTTCCAACATATAATGGAATGGAAGAACTGAATTATATCCATCTTGACGTTTTTCACTATTAATTAAATCAGAAGACAAAAAAAAAAGTTGACATTAAGTGGAAGGATGGCTTATTGTTTCTCCTTGGAGAGTCAAATAAAGGATGGATTTGATTTTATTGTGTATTCCATGGCAACAAGAAACATCCTATCATAGGCTATTCATCCATCTCATACTTATTTCAGTATTTGCAAAAAAAAAAAAAAGGAGAACTATGAAAATAACTGAAGCTCATATGCTAACATAATTTGTAAAAGATTAAGTAAGGGGCAGCTAGGTGGTGCAGTGGATAGAGTACCAGCCCTGGAGTCAGGAGGACCTGAGTTCAAATCCGGCCTCAGACACTTAACACTTACTGGCTGTGTGACCCTGGGCAAGTCACTTAACCCCAATTGCCTCACTTAAAAAAAAAAAGATTAAGTAAAAAAAATTTAGGAGGAAATTGATAAAACCTTCCAAATTAAATCAACATATTCTTTGTTATTCAGTAACTTCAATGCAGAGATTGTATATTGGAAAATGGTAACCAATATTCTGGAAAATATGGTTCAAGAATGAAAAATGAGAAGGGCCAAAGGCCTACAGGCTACCTAGAAGCCCCTCACATATTTGTGTGTATGTATACATATACTTTATCTATATTTATATCTATATATGTATGTGTGTATCTAGATCTAGATCTAGATATACTTTCTCCTGAGAAATAATTAATAAGGATTGAACATGACAAACATCACTTAACTTTAAAAAAAAGAAATTGATTTTCTTCTAACAGACTGGAAATAACTCTATGGAAGGGGCAGTCACTCCGAAATCTGTATACAATTATTAAGCAAAGTTCAAAGCTAAACCCAAACTAAAGGAAATAATGAGAAAAATATATGGTATTTAATTTTTTTAACTTTTTTTTTCTTTCTTTTTCTTTTCTTTTTTCCTTTGGTGAGGCAATTGGGGTTAAGTGACTTGCTCAGGGTCACACAGCTAGCAATTGTTAAGTGTCTGAGGTCGGATTTGAACTCAGGTCCTCCTGACTCCAGGGCCGGTGCTCTATCCACTGTGCCACCTAGCTGCCCGTATGGTATTTAATTTAAAAGCTCCAACCTGACCGATTAACAAACTATTTCTTTCTTTTTTTTAAATCATAAAAGTATTTTATTATTTTCCAGTTACATGTAAAGATAGTTTTCAACATTTGTTTTTATAAGATTTCGAGTTCCAAATTTTTCTCCTTCCTTCCCTTTCCTCCCCCCTCCCAGAGACAGAAAGCAGTCTGATATAGATTATATATGGACAGTCACATTAAACATATTTCTGCATTAGTCATGTTGTGAAAGAAGAATCAGAACAAAAGGGAGAAATCTCAAGAGAAACAAAAAACAAACAAACAAAAAAGCAGAAACAGTATGGTTCAATCCACAGTTCTTTTTTCTGGATGTGGAGAACATTTTCCAACAAGAGTCCTTTGGAATTGTCTTAAATCATTTTAACAAACTATTAATACCCTAAATTGGCAAATGGTAAGAAAAATGGACAATAACAACAATTATAACAATTTACTAAAGAAGTATAGCTAATGTCAATTGCCATAAAGAGGCAACTAAAAGAGCCTAGAAAACATCTCAGCCAGTGCAAACATGATCTGCTTACCAAGAGGAAAAACCAGTATTACTTAGAAGCTTGGTAGATTATTATGAGCAGCAATAGGACCTCCTAAATGAGATCCATGATCAGTCAAAAAAGTTCAGCCTAACTATCTACAGAAGAAAAACCAAGTGGAGTAAGTCTGAAGTATTCTAAACATTTGAATGTGACCCCTCTGAGTATGTGTATCTTGGATAGAAATGGCAAATGGACAATGAACTGGACCCAGAGCTGAATAGGGGGAAGAGAGTTGGATAGATTGCCTTTGGGAAATTTCACATTTTCAGTGACTCCAAGAGGTTTCCTGAAACAAAGTTCTATCTCTCTAATACCAAAAATCTTCCAGGGATGTTGTCATGAGGTTCAAATGAAATAATATTTGTAAAGCACCTAGCACAGTGCCTTGGTACACAGTAGGTGTTTAATAAATGCATGTTCTCTTCTTCCCTCCCACCCTTGATGTATGTCTCTGAGTCATAGAATATGATAGTCACCAAATAGTTGAAAATGAGAATCACCCAAAGGGCAACAGAAAAGTCTGTTCTGGGCATGAAAAGCCAAAAACACATTGAAATTATGCAAAGAAGGTGTCTAAATGATAACATCCAGGAACTATATGATCAGAAAAAATGCATTATTCACATAGCAAGAGAGGCAATTTGATAACAATTGGACAGTTCGTGTGCTGCATATTAATACAATATCAAGAGGATACTAGGAAGTCCTCAGTCCACTGAGTAAAATTCATATAGTACATTTATGGGAGGACTTAGACGAAGGTACACAGGACAAACAGGCATGGATGCACTATAATCTGCATCAGCAGAAAAAATAACTAAATTGATGAGCTCACAGAGCTACTAGAATATTGCAGTAAATGAATAAAATAAATAGGTCAAGGTAGACAAATTTGATTACGTGAAAATTTCTATAAGACTTGTACAACATTAAACAATATAATTCACATTAAAAATTAAATAACCGATTTGGGAAAATGTTTGTAGGAACTATCCAAGTTAAAAATTTAGCATGTGAAAAATTTGGGGAATAAATTTTCAAAAATAATATCCCGGGGCAGCTAGGTGATGTAGTGGATAAAGCACCTGCCCTGGATTCAGGAGTACCTGAGTTCAAATCTGGCCTCAGACACTTGACACTTACTAGCTGTGTGACCCTGGGCAAGTCACTTCACCCCCATAGCCCCGCAAAAAAAAAAAAAAAAGTAATGTCACACTCCCGTTGGATAACTCGTCAAGGGACTGAAAAGACAATTTACAAAGAATATATACATATTATTGGAAATAGCCTTTTTAACTATTCTACTTCATGAGTAATCAAAAATTTCAAATCAATAAATGTCCTACCTCAAACACTTATGAACTGTTTGACCCTGGGCAAGTCATTTAAATATCTCTGGGCTTCAGTTTCCTCAACTGTAAAATGAAGGAGTTAGATTCAATGACCTCTATGGTACCTTCTATCTCTAAATCTATAAACATATGAGGACAGCTAGGTGGTGCAGTGGATAAAGCACTTATCCCTCATTGCCCTGCAAAAATAAATTTAAAAATAAATAATTTAAAAAAATCTATTAACATGAACTCCGAGGCACTACTTCTTAGTCATCCAATTGGCAAAAAAAAAAAAGCCTAAAAACATTAAAACTCAATTTTAGCGAATTGTGGAGAAAGATTCACATATTGTCAGTAGAATTCCAAATTGGAAAGTGATTTGGCAAGACATAACAGTCCCAAAATAATCATACTTTTTGATACAATAATCCCATTCCTGGAAATGTTCGCTAAATATGTCATCAAAAGGGGAAAAAACTATTTTAAATGTAGCTATTATTCACAATGACAAAATATTAGAAATAGTCTAACAATTGATTAATAGGTGAAAACTGTGTTATAGCAATATATAAACCAAGATATATGGATGTAATAGAATGTTATAATGTCATAAAAATAAATATAAGGAATATAAAGAAATTTGGAAAGATTTATATGAAGTATTACAAAGTTAAGAAAGCAGAACTGGGAAACTAGTTTATTCCTTACAACCGCATACATACACACACAACACCACAAATAAAAAAGTGAGTTAAAAGGGCAGCTAGTGGTGCAGTGGATAAAGCACTGACCCTTGGATTCAGGAGGACCTGAAATCAATTCCGGCCCTCAGACATTTGACACTTACTAGCTGTGTAACCCTGGGCAAGTCGCTTAACTCTCATTGCCGCCAAAAAAAAAAAAAAAAAAAAGTGAATTAAGAGAGAAAAGAGTATAGAGAGAGCAACTATCAAGCTTTTATAAGCATATGGCTTAGTGAATATAATGTTTAAAGTTTACATATCATTATGCTCAATTAGTTTTTTTTCTTTAATATATACAACAAAGTGTTTTTTCTAAATAAAATAAAGGAATTGAATAAGATCATCTCTCAGATCTTTCCTAATCCTGGCATTCCAAGATCTTATGATTTTCAGAATTGAGTGACCAGTTTTGCAAAGTGCCAGGAACGTGAATGAGTGAGTCCTTAGTCATCCAGGATCCCTCACATTACTCAACTTTTCTGTTTTCTCTTTCCATCCTCACCAAGAAGCCCACCTTATTCTTTTGTTTTCTGATCTGGAATGTTGATGCAGACAAATCTACCCTGGTTGGTTATTAGGCTATTTTCTTAATATGATTAGAACAGGAATTTTAATCTGTATATGGAAGATGATGCTTGTTTGTTTGTTTCCCTGGTTTGGGAGGGCAATATTTTATGATGAGTTCCTAAAGCTCTCCAAGAATATTTCAAATATACTTAAGTTTTGGAAAGAAAAAAGGACCTTTTAATAAGAAAAAAAATAAAGGAAGGGAAGGAAGGATGGGGGGATATGATAAGAGTACCATTTAGAATGTTATTCCCTCATAACTGATTTGACTCCATTATTATTTTTTTGGCGGGGCAATGGGGGTTAAGTGACTTGCCCAGGGTCACACAGCTGGTAAGTGTCAAGTGTCTGAGGCCAGATTTGAACTCAGGTCCTTCTGAATCCGGGGCCAGTGCTTTATCCACTGTGCCACCTAGCTGCCCCGACTCCATTATTCATTGACTCTCTGATTGTTCATAGATCACAGGATTTTAGAATTAGAATTGGAAGGGACCCAAGAGATAATCTAGTTCTTATAACTGAGGAAACTGAGGCACCAAGATGTAAAGTGATTTGCCCAAGGTCACACAGAGTAAAAGAGCAGGAATTTGAACCCTCTACTCATTCAGCACTCTTTCCATTGCACCTTGATTTCTTATGAGTGTTTCTGAGACTTTCAAAGATTATCTTTGAATTTTAATCTTTGAAATTTAATCTTTGGAACCACCAGTTGTTTTTCCAAGTAGGAAGATGCTAAATTCACCTGGATTTGGAGTCAGAGGTCCTGAGTTCCAATGCCAGCCCTGCCATTTACTGTGTACAAGTACTTTACTCTCTGGGTTTAGTTTTCCTTAGTTTCTTCATTCATGAAATATGGAGTTGGATAAAAATTGATCTTCTAGGTTTTCTTCCTGCTTTAGATCTTGGGATCCTATGTGCTATTCTTTGGTTTTTATGCCCTAGTATCTGAAGTGTTTAGAGAGCCTATGCCCATAAGTGTGTAAATTGCTGTTATGTCTATGCAACTGTGCATTATATCATTCCCAGTACCGATTGTAATCATTCACTCTTCCACAGTGCTGAGACGCTACGGCAGAACTAGAGAGAGAAAAAATGATGAAAAGACTGTTGATGACTGAACTATGAGATTCATTCACCCTTTGTCCAGTGGACAATGGAGTGGTGCCTTCTATCAAACCACATTCTTCAGCTTTTGTGTGCATAACGCCCCATGACCGTGTTGTACTTTGAACTCTGCTGGAATTCTCCACCAGTGGCTGGAAATTAAGTCATTTTGGTTTGGCTTGACTTTTGAAAGAGTCTCTTTACTCCTGTGTTGCTGAGGAATACATATTGCATTCTTTTTTTTTCTTCTGAGAGTTTGGATTTTCTACTACAAAATACAGCTGAGACTCGATTTGGTAAGTCTAGGTGAAAGGAAACTGAAAAACAGGGAAAAAATTACTGGATTTCTTTTCCAGAATCCTTCTGTACATATGTTAATAACTGCCAAAATTAATGTTGTGCAGAATCCTTTGATAGCGACCAGAGAAAAATCTGATTTTGTATAATGGAAAATTTGCCCAGAGCTACTGCCGTTTGTTAAAGAATCATTTTTAATGAGAAAAACTATTCCTACATCTTTAGCCCTGGTTTTTCATTTATACACATACACACATACACACACACACACAAAATAAATGAATCTTGTAAAGTTCTTCACATCAATCCTTATCTAGACACATGTACATGAAATTAAAAGAAGATATGTGTCCATAGCATGCCTGAAAACACTTCATTTTAAACAATTTATCTCATAGCTTTAGGCGGAAATAAACTGAGAAGAGTAAATTGTTTGGCATGAATTAAAATTTAATCATTGCACCCACAAATATAGAGTCACATTTTTAAAGACCCTATAATTTGAAGATAATGCATTATTAGAAAGGACTGCTTGGATTTCTATAAAGGAAAATTATTTATAAAACACTTTGGTGTTGTGGTAGAACCTTGGACCAATGCAACTTTCCTCTATGAACTATTATAGGACTTTAGAGATCAGCTGGTCCACCTACCTTATTTTTAGATTAAGTAACTGAGACCCAGAAATAGTTAAGTGACTTAATGTCTTCAAGGTCACATAACTAGTAACCCAGCAGAGCTGGGATTTGAACTCCTATCCTCTGTCTCTAAATCTTTCCACGGAAGCTGCACTTGCCCCTTAAATTTTAGGTACTGTATGTTTATGTCACCTATAATAGGCCTCTCTCTTTTTTTCCAATTCTTAAAAGCTAAATGGTGCCAATTTGATACTAATGATACATATGCAGTCACACCTCATTATCAGGAAGCTACGCGGGAATGAATCAATATTGCATTAGTGACTATTCCAGATAAATGAAGCTTAACCCTTTTAAGTGAGGAAATGTTCAAATTTTAATACTTTTATTATGAAATTCTTTCTAAAGTGTATTAAACCCCTTCTCTGCCTTGGGAAAACAGAGAAACGTGAACATAATTTAATCTTTTTTTAGTGACTTACTGACTCCAGGTCATCATTAAAAACATCAGTTATGTACTGTGATGTACTAAAGTAATGTCCTCAGGGACTTTTTGATGTGTGCAAACCTTAGTTTTGCCTTTCCCTGAATTCCCAAAGAACTTCTATACTCTTCTAATGGATTGTTTAGCTATCTCTTGACTCATTAATGTCATTAAGGAATGTAAGATGTATGAGAGTTTTTTTTTTTTTTTTTGCCTGTATCCAAACAGGAATACCATGTTATGCTGCTCCAAACAGCTCTAGGTAGCCATATAGTATCTGATATACAAAATGTGCTCTTTTAATAATGTGGGGAGATGTGTGTCTCTTGGGCACTAGCTGTAAGTTATAACTTCTCCTCATGCTGCCTCAGTTCTCCATTCTCAATTATTTCCACTGTTAATAGGTCTGCTTCTATTATACCTTTTCCCACTTCTAATCAGCTGTCCAAAGTTTCTGTTGCTCATTACCAGGCCTCTGTAATTAAAATCTTCTTAGGTAGAACTGCTTCTGTCAGAGGAAAACAGATCAACAAGTATGCATGTAAATTTTGCAAGGATTTCAGACAAATGTGCTCTGTTCCTGAGAAGGAGTGAGTGGAACAAAGGGCATGGACTTTGAAAATATTGCACTCTGAGGTTTCTTTTTTCATGTTTCCCAACTTATTTCTGGGTTAAAAGCTATTCCAGAGAGGATGTTTGCTGGAAGTCTGACCACCAGATAAGTGGGGTGCTGCTGTATATCTAACCCAGTCTAGGGATTGCAATAGACAGTAAAGTGTTGGGATTACACTCTGCCACAGAGGTAGCTCTGGTTATGTAATATATTAACAGATTTTTTAGCACATTTTTGTACTTTCCCATTGCAATTAAAGAAACAAGATTATTTGTGTCTACAGTATTTCGTACACAAGGACTAAATGACTGAAACACTGTGGGGATTTTTGTTGTTGTTGTTTGTTGTTGTTGTTTAATCTAGTAACTTCTTAATTTTCATGGAATCACAGGATCTCCGGAGTGTTGGAAGAGACAACTCAGAGATCATCTTGTACCAAACCTGTAACTGAACAGGAATTTCCTCTACAACCTCATTGACAAGTGGTCATCTAGACTCTGCTTGAAGAAGTCCAATAATGAGGAAATTCACTGCTCACAAAAACAGCCCATATCACTTTTGGGACAACTGTGGTTAGGAAATCATCTTTGTATCAAGCTGAACCAGTTTCATTCCTTCTTCCACCTGGTACGTCGACTCTTCAAATACTTTAATGACAGCTATCCTGACCCTCTACAAGTCTTCTCTTCTCCAGCTTAATTATTCTCAGTTTCTTCAACTGATTTTCATATAGCATGATTTCCAGTCCACTCACCATCAACATAATTGAAAACAAAGCGCTGAAAAAAAACCAAACTGAAACTAGGCACCAATTTTCAAAGAAGAAATGCTTGTTTTATTGAATAAAAAGTTGCACAACATATACTTTATGTCAAAAAAATCCTGGCCGGCTTTCTGGTCAACTTGTTCTAAAACATTCAATGACCACCACTGCTTGATCAGGATAGACCCAGCATTCCCTGTTCCCATAATGACATAGCATGCCTTATATGTCATTTTGGTACCTACTTTACTTCATCTCTGAGACTTTTTAAAAAATTACATTTTTTCTTAAGAAATAAAAATAAATGAACACTGCCAGTTCAAAACTGTTCTTAACAATATTATCAAACAAGGTATGACCACACTTGATGAAAAAAATCCATCATCAAAGTGGCAACATTGATTTGGCATCTAAGATTCTGTGATATATAGTTGTTTTTAAGAATCAGCTTTGGGATTTCTAGTCAAGATTGTAAATTGAAAAGCTCCTCATATACCCTTCCCTACTCCTGCAAAAAAATCAAACAGAAATCTGAAAGAGAAGAAAAATGGCTTTAAAATAACATAAAAAAATAATAAAAAATCAACCAAAACTTAAAATGAGCAAAGTGCCAAAACAATAAAAATTATATTTGTTGAAGAAATAATACAGGGGGGCGGCTAGGTGGTGCAGTGGATAAAGCACCAACCCTGGATTCAGGAGTACCTGAGTTCAAATCCGGCCTCAGGCACTTGACACTTACTAGCTGTGTGACCCTGGGCAAGTCACTTAACCCCCACTGCCCCGCAAAAAAAAAAAAAGAAAGAATGCAGGGGGAAAAACACACATACACATGATAGTGAGAGGTAGGTCTCAAATGGAGAAATGATATATTCAAAGGAATTAAGGAAGAATTAACACTGGTAAGAATACCACAAAGCCAAATCAAAGAATTGGAGAAAGTAAAATTACAGAGACTCAAGCTAGAATTAAAACATGCTAAAAATTTTTAAAAGTTAGGGAATGATGAAAAAAATGACCAATATGGAGATTTGTGATTGATTTCCTCAGTTTGTTCCCAATGGTACAGAAAACAAGAAACCCATGCCTTCTTTTTCTGTGCAATTCTGATCCACATTCTCCCCTGAATCTTCCACAGAGAATCCATCTGATTTGCTAAAGACCTATGACTTGTTATATTTCATTGATATCAGTATATCATCAAGTCTGTCCATCCCTGCCACTTGCCATATGCCTATGCTACATCAGTGGGTATGTGATGGAACCTACTTGTACCCACCATCCATTCCTCCATTGTCTTTTGGGTTACATGTAATTATGATTCCTTGGAGACTGTGGTGTTCCAAGAATCAGAACTGTTGCATAAGATCACCAGGGGAATATTTGTGTTAAAAAGATGGCGTTTTATGTTTGAAGACAGCTTGGGATCATGAAAAATACTGCAAAATTTCTCAAGTTTAATCCAACACACTCTTTCCTCCCAACTATCTAGGTCCAATTCATTGTATATCCATAGTGCCTATTTCATACATATCTACTAATGGTATAGTTCAATGGACTCGCCATATAACTGCATGTCATAATTTGGACATTAGTCATTTTTATCCACTTAATCTTTATGGATTTTAATGTTTCTTTATTTTGAGTGATTGTTGATTTAATCAAGAAGCTACTGTAATGTTCTTGGGGTAGATGAAACCACAAAGATAATTATGTTTTATAACTTTTTGCTTATTAATATGAAGTGAGGCATAAAACAGAAAGAAGTATACTAAAGGTGCTCACAATTATAATGGAGGACACCCTGAGCACAGTCTAAATGGAAAAGGGATTCCTATACTTGGGAAGGTCCTTTTGGTGGATGGTATTGTACTGAAGATCATAGATGGTTTCAAGAAATTTATAGAAAACAATCAAGAAAAGACTACTACAATGGAAAATAAAATTGTACAAAGTAAAGAGCAATTAGAAACACAAATTCAAAAAGTACTGAACTATCCAAATTATTGAGAAAATCAAATGCAAATTTAAATGTTAGGCCTGGAAGATATATCACAGCACAGCAATCTTGAGATCACTGACATCCAGACATTTTTTTTTATCTTAATACCATATTCTAGGAAGTTCATAGATTTATAGCTGGCATGGACCTTAAATATTATCTAGTTCAAGCAATTTATGAATGAGAGAGCTAAGGACCAGAGCTTGAGGCTAAGTTTCTTGCCCAAGGTCACATAGTAACTAGCATAGTAAGTTTTAAAGCGCAGCTTTTCTGAATTTAAAACCTTTTTATACTGCCCAATCAAAGAAAATTTCCCATAATTGTCAAACAAATGGCAGAATACAAATTTCAAAAATTCATAGAATCTCATCCTGGGAGAACTCAATATTTAACATACCCAGACACATTATAGTTAAACTCAACAGTACAATTATAGGGGAGGGGAAGAGAGAAAAGAGAATTCTAAAGCTTTCCACTGAATAAGTGCACAAACTTATTGTCAAAGAACAATACCAAGATCAGAGCAGAATTTTCAAGGATGCCAAAAAATGATTAGAAAATTCGACTGTGACACATATAAAAATAAGGAAGATGAGCTATGAATCAAGAATTATATCCCCAGTAAAACTCAAAATGCTCTGGAAGGCCAGAGATAAATATCTGGGGGGAAAAAAAACGAAGACACTTATGAAAGTTTCGAAGTAAGGAGGTCTTCAAAGAATAACAAGCCCAGAAACTGAAACAATAAATATTTAAAATAAGTCATATTTCTCAAATCAAGATCAACCATTTGCTAATCAATGCAAGAAACCCTCGAAGTAATCATATTGGCTAAATTCCTAAATGTTCACTGATTCAGGAAAATTGGTGGGGGTTGGGGGGTTGGGGGGTGTAACCTAGAAGGTGAACAAGGAAGAAGATAGGGTAAATCCCAAGGCAGGTTATAACTTATAAAATGGAAGTCCGTTAAAGAAATCTACTAATCTATTAAGATAAGACAAGAACTTTCATTCTGAGTAGAGTTGTTAAACTTTGAAGTAATAAACTATAAATAAGAATCCTCTTCCAATGGAATTACTGAAAAGAGAAAATCCTACAATTATACTGTAACACTTAATGTAAATGGACAAAATCCTCTAATAAGAAAAGAGGAAGTCCTTGAATGGTTAAAAAAAAATCCACGTGGAAACACATTTAATCCAGAAATACTTAGATGATTCAAAATGAAAAAAAAAAATATATGGTCCCAATTTTACCATTTACCACCAGATCATGAAAAGCTGCAAGAGGACAGGGTTGGATCTGAATCAGAACGCTTTTAAAAAGATAAACAAAAACATTGTATGCTAAAAGGTTTTTTTTTTAGTATTTACATTTTATGTATGTGTGCACCTAATCATTCTGTAGTAAAATTGGTAAAGGAAAATTGTACAGCCTTGCAAGAAGAATGAAATACATAAATAATGGTGGAAAAATTTTAATGCCCCTCCTACTGGAACATTTTAATGCATTGTGGGCAGGCCTATAAACATTGTGGAATTGCAATATGGAAATATGCAGTGAGTCACAAACATTTTCAGTGTATTATGTTTCTAGGGTTTTGTCTTAAAAATATCCTTAAATGGGGGGAAAAAGGACCAATATGTATAAAAAATATTATTAGCTGCCCTATTGGTAATGACAGTGAATTGGAAACAAGCTATATTTGTAGTGATTTGGGAAATGACTGAATTTATTATGGAATTTATTATTGATATAATGGAATAGTATAGTGCCATTAAAAACTGAGTATGAGACATATGGAAAAATATAGAATATTTGTGGGTGCTCAGCAAAGCCAGAACTCTATGTCTATGGACAACTTAATTAAAATGAAAGATCACAAAGTCAATAGTAGTGGAACTTCAGATGGACTTGAAGAGGGACAGAGAGCACAAGTATTTTTGTTTCCTTCTTGTTTGTTGACTTCTTTGTATCTCTATTGTTAAAATACTATGGGTTTTATGTAAAGTTTTACTTCTTATTTGTATATTTATTTGATTGTTTTTGTTAATGGTTATTAAATTTTTAATTATAAAAAGAACCCACTTTGAAGAGGAAAAAAAAGAAACTGTATTTTCAGACACTGGAAGATTAAAAATATGAGTCACTAACACTGCTGCTTCTGAATGTCAACTTGCTTTCATTCTGTCAATAGTGGGGAAAATCACTTCAAAGAATAGATAGCTGGTCATTTCCAAAGCTAATTATCATGAGGAAGACATGGAGAAAACAGAGGTTTCATAATATTTAGGTAGGGCAGTAAATTCAGATGGGAATACTGGAGAGTACTCAAAAATGGCCTGGAAAAACCTAGCCTATCTGGTTGACCTGAGATCCAGTAAAACTGAATCTGTTATATTAGGTAATTTATTCATGTAACCACCTGGTGGCACTGGTCAGTCACCACCCCCTGAGCCAGAGTATTTGTCTGCACATGCTTAGGGAATCTTTCCATGAGCAAAGGTTCCCATCAACTCAGTATCCCTTCCTTCACAGAGGAATGGTTGGGGATGTTCTGAGACTCAAATGAGATAATGGATTTAAAACCCTTTGCAAACCTTAAAGCATAAGTAATTATTATGTTTGCAGTCACCATGCCACTTAATATGGTGATAATTTCATTCCCTGAACCTTTCCCTACATTCCTGCTGAGTTCAGTGTTTATAAAGCAATAATATGGGGGCAAGCTAGTAAATATTTAACAACCTGCTTTGGTGGGGAAGAGGGAGAAAGTGTATGCACACACACTTTAAAATTTAATCTGCATTATTAGCGCTTCTTAAATCTAAACAACCAACAAGCCAATATATCAAGCCCTGGTTTGTAGTAATTTCTGATTTTTGAGATGTAAATGCTCACATGGAGAATTTAACAATCAGCTCTTCCAAAGCTGTTGGAGCTGATTCCAGCACACCCCTGGGCATGGTTTTCATTTCAATTCCAATAATAAAATGGCTGTTCCCTTCAACTTGTTCATTCCTATGACTTTTCTAGACATTAGGATTACCTTGGTTTAACACCAGCCTTCTTAACTTTCCCTAATTGTCTGAATACCTGTCCAGCTCTGGCTTGAACAAATAGTCTCTTTGGAAATTGCCCCCTCCCTATCTTATCTGTACATCTAAGGACTAAGTAAGTGAAATAAAGCAACAGTTCTGGTTTATGTGAGCCAACATTTTTAGTCACATGTTAAAAACTTAAGAACAAAAGTATGCATTTAGAACAAAGTCTAACACTACCCAAGTCCCAGAGGAAAACAGGGAGTCTAAAGTGAATAGAGAAGCCATAATTTATCTGTTTTTCTCCCTGGAGAGAGGGAAGAGGAGGTAGCCTAGACTGTGTCTCTCTCAGCCTTCAGGATCAATAGCACAGATTTCACCCAGGACATTGTTTGCATTTGATCTATACTCAGTATGGTGGCTGAACTCCATGACCCCACACACTTGTCTGGTCCTTGTGAAGGCTCCTCTCACTTCTTCTAGCCTGTCTTCTTCATTCTTCTATGTACAAGAGTAGATAGAGCTGGGGAGCTTCCTTGTCAATCTGTGCCTCTTTTTGTTTCACAAATGGCCACCAGTTCAGACTATCACAGAAAAGATAAATTTCAAAGACTTTTAAACAATGCCCCAGTTCATATTTCTTTCCTGTTTCAAACTCCTCCTCAGTCAATGTTGCTGTTAGTGGGGAGGGGTGAGACTGTAGGCGAATAAATCCCAAGCCTCATCTTAGTCCATGGTTTAAACCTTCCCTGCTGTCAGAGCAGTTAACCAGGAAGAAAATTTTGTGACTTAAATTTCATCTCCTTTTCATTTCTTCTGCCTACCTTTTTTTTTCTTTTTTTTTTAAAGTGAGGTGATTGGGGTTAAGTGACTTGCCCAGGGTCACACAGCTAGTAAGTGTTAAGTGTCTGAGGCCGGATTTGAACTCAGGTACTCCTGACTCCAGGGCCGGTGCTCAACCCACTGCGCCACCTAGCTGCCCCTGCCCACCTTTTTAGTAGAAATGTCGCTAGCAGTAATCAAAAGGCAAGGAACCAAATAAATGGACATAAGAAAGGACCTGAATTCACAAACTGCATAATCAAATAAAGAATTAACCATGGGACAGGTAGGTGGCGCAGTGGATAAAGCACCGGCCCTGGATTCAGGAGGATCTGAGTTCAAATTTGACCACAGACACTTGACACTTACTAGCTGTGTGACCCTGGGCAAGTCACTTAACCCTCATTGCCCTGGGGGTGGGGGGAATTAACCATAGCCTGGGCCTTTCTTTTTCTTCTTTTAATGCTGGATAATGATGATGGTGGTGGTAGTGATGACAACAATAAGAATGACAAATGTTACGTGCTAGTTCTCTTTGTCTCCATCCAGGTTGTACCTTTAAACTGACAGCTAAAAGGCATGTAGATTGGGATCGATAATCAGCATGCTTTCTATAGTTATCTATCTCTGGAATTAAGTACTCATGACGTTCATTTTCCACTTTATTTGTTCAGTTCTGTTTGACTCTTTGTGACCCCATTTGGGGTTTTCTTGGCAGAGATATTACAGTGCTTTGCCATTTCCTTCTCCAGGTCATTATATAGATGAGGAGACTGAGACAAACAGGGTAAAGTGACTTGCCCAGGGTCACACAGCTAGTAAGGATCTGAGGACAGATTTGAACTCAGGAAGCTGAGTCTTTCTGACTCCAGGCTTGGTACTCTAATCATTATACTACCTAGCAGCCTCAACATAATCATTTATATTGGCATAAATTGGTTTAGTACTAGATTGGAGCCAGAGAATCTAGGTCCTGGAGAAGTAAATGGCAAACCACTACAGTACCTCTGCCAAGAAAACCCTAAATGGGGTCACAAAGAGTCAGAAATGATTGATAGCCCTAGATCACATTAACTTGCAGTTAGGAAATTATATGATTTTTTCCTAGTAATTGTAAATTCTAATCAGATGCAAAAAGTCATCTGAGTGAAATCTCCAGCTTTGTCCAAGTTATCCTTTAGTTTGGAATCATGGTATAATGCTTTCAGAAGAATGAAAATTACAAAGAACAGGGCAGCTAGGTGGTGCAGAGGATAGAGCACCGGCCCTGGAATCAGGAGTACCTGGGTTCAAATCTGGCCTCAGGCACTTAACATTTACTAGCTTTGTGACCCTGGGCAAGTCACTTAACCCCAATTGCCTCATTAAAAAAAATTTACAAAGAACAATAAACAGATGAATGGCACTTGTAGATAGTTTGTGGCACATAATCAGTGATGATGTCTGTGCAAATAGTATAATGTAAGGTGCAAGATCATGTAGCCTCAGGATGTCAAAGGATCTCAGAAATCATCTAATCCAATCCATATCTAAATACAAGTTCTCTCTACAACATCCAGCCTCTACTTGAAGAGGTCCTGTGACAGGAAACTTACTACTCCCTGAAATCTCCCATTTCATTTTTGGGTTTTATTTTTTTTTGGGGGGGGGTGAGCAATGAGGGTCAAGTGACCAGGGTCACACAGCTAGTAAGTGTCAAGTGTCTGAGGCCAGATTTGAACTCAGGTTCTCCTGAATTCAGGGCTGGTACTTTATCCACTGCGCCATCTAGCTGCCCCCTCTAAGAATATAGTTTTACACAATGTATGCATATGTTGTCTCCATCAATGGAATGTAAGCTCCTTTAGGATAATAACTGCTTAATTTTTATCTTTGTTTTCCTAATGCCTAGCATAATGCCCAGCATATGAGGCACTTTACTGAATGCTTATGGATTGATATAAGAAAAAAAAGTAACAATTAGAGATCTCCAAAAATGAAATGGGAGGGGCAGCTAGGTGGCACAATGGATAAAGCACCAGCTCTGGATTCAGGAGGACTTGAGTTCAAATTTGACCTCAGATACTTGACACTTACTAGCTGTGTGACCTGGGCAAGTCACTTAACCCTCATTGCCCCACAAAAAATCAACTATATTCTTAGAAATGAAAGTCATATGCCATTACTGGAAGTTTGAGGTAACTCGGTCTGTTATTCTCACAGTTAAAATGTTATAGATAATTATCTGTCTCATCAATTTCATTGTTAATTAATTGTATATTGAGTCACTTTAATATTTATTCTATCCTTAGATATTAAGGGATGTAATGTAGAGATATGAGTAGTTACTATTGGGAAAAAGTTTCTACAATTTATTTTTAAAAATGATATTTCATGATTGGTGGAAGCTCTGAGTTTAGTTCATTGATAGAGATGTTAAACTTCTTTTTTTTTTTTTTTTTGCAGGGCAATGGGGGTTAAGTGACTTGCCCAGGGTCACACAGCTAGTAAGTGTCAAGTGTATGAGGCCAGATTTGAACCCGGGTACTCCTGAATCCAAGGCCGGTGCTTTATCCACTGCGCCACCTAGCTGCCCCCAGAGATGTTAAACTTCTAATAATGAATGAGGAATACCTGGGTTAAAATTCTTCTCCTGATGTACTAGCTGTGTGACTGTGGGGAAATCACTTAACCTCTCAGTGGCTCAGTTAATTCTCTAAGACTGATTTGCAGAGAATTTGCTGATTTGTATTGGCAGAGGTCCTTACCTGGGAGGGAGTTCCCTTAAACAGTGAAATCATAGGCCCAATCCCTATCACTAATGAGAAAATTTCCAAGCATACCTCTGGATTACCCTATAATTCTGGATGATAGCAAACATGAGAACAAGTCAAGTAGTAAGCTGAGAGATGATCAACAAATAAGAAAAGTAATCCATACAATCTTGTTACATATATGGGTCCTCCTCATAAACCTTGGTACATTGGCATATAGAAAGTAAGCATAAGATAAATATGAGGTGTTTCGCAGGGGAGACACAAGTAAATGTGGAGAGTCAGAAAGGCCTTCTGAAGGAGGTAGCCCTTCGGCTGAGCTTTGAAGGAATCTAGGGATTCTAAGAGGGTGAGGGGGGCAGCTAAATGGCGCAGTGGATAAAGCACAGGCCCTGGATTCAGGAGGACCTGAGTTCAAATCCAGCCTCAGACACTTGGCACTTACTAGCTGTGTGACCCTGGGCAAGTCACTTAACCTCCATTGCCCTACCAAAAAAAAAAATGAATACCTAAGAGTATGAGGGAGTGAGTAGAAAGTATATTTCAGGCCTGGTGCACAGCCTAGGAAAAGGGATACAAGCAGTGTCATGTCATTTGTGTGGAACAGCAAAATGACTAGTGGCAGTACACTAAAGTCTATGATGGGGGTAATGCATGATAAGATTGCAAAGCTATGTTGGAATCAAATTGTGAAGGGTTTTAGTTGTCTGATGGAAGCAGTAATAGGGAGCAGAGGAGTAATGTAGTCAGATTTAAGCTTTAGGAATATCATTGGCAGTTGTGTGAAGGTGATTTGAAGGAGAGAGAGCGAGAGCGAGAAGCACAGTTAGGAAGCTATTGCAACAGTCCAGGTTGAGAGACTATTGCGAGCCAAATTAAGGGCAGCTGATTATGTGACTAAAGAGATGGCCATAGATGAAAGAGATGTTGTGGAGGTACAATCAACAAGACTTGGCAACTGATGGACTACATAGGGTAAAGAGAATGAGTAATGAAGAATAACTCTTGAGATTGTAAGCCTGGGTGACTGGAAAGTTTGCTTGGTCCTAATAAAGGGGGGGGGAGCGGGAGAGTGGGAGAGGGTAGGATTGAAGGGGAAATTGACAGAGGAGATGATAGAGGATGGATCAACAGTATAAGTGGGAAAGGGGCCTATCCTTGGCAAGGAGAAAGAACATTTCAGAGATGAGTAAAAGATAAGAGAATAGGAATTATGTCAAGAGTTTTGAGATAGAGGAGAAAGGAAAAGAGAGACCTCACAGTGAATGACCTTTATTTCTCATGAAAAATACCAAGCAAGATCCTCTACTGAGAGATATGGAGGGAGGTGGTGGTATGGGAAGATAGAGAAAGGAAAAAGTTTTAGAATAGCCACTATGCTGAACACAATAGAAGATTCAACTAGGGGATCAATAAAAGGGCAGTAGCAGTAAGGGTCCAGTTGATGTGTAATGTAAATTAGGTTTGGAGTGCATGCAATCATCTCATACTGTAACGTCCTTCAGGATCGTTCATCAGCCTGTGAGTAGTAGCAAAGGAAGTTTATATTGGGAGCAATTTAGGATTGAGGTTTAGCAAAAAATGCATGGCTATAGGAAAAGGGGGACTGGGATCTTGAGTAAGAATAATGTAAACTGTTTAATTATAGAGTCAAGATTGGAAAGGGAGGGAAATAAAGACAAAGCAAGGGTGATTGCCTGGGAGAATATTGAAGGGGTGGAGGACCTATGATCATAGTGAGAAATAAAGAAATGGGTTTAGGACGGTGGGAAGCATAAAGAAGAATGGATGAGAAGATGAGGGGAGTAAAGAGAATGGGAATGGGGATGGGAGCAGAGGGTGGGCTACGTGTATAAATCTGAGAGTCACCTGGATAGAAATGATCATTGAGACAAAGAAAGCTGATGAGATCACCAAGTGAAAAAGTAACGAGCTTTATTTCTTCTCGTGTTTATGCCCATCAATTTATTTACTTTCTCTTATTACAATATCTAGCATTTTGTCACAGGGGGAAAAGGTTTGGGGTCCTTAGGTATTCCTCAGTAAAGAATTATACTCTTGGGGCAGCTAGGTGGCGCAGTGGATAGAGCACCAGCCCTGGAGTCAGGAGTACCTGAGTTCAAATTTGGCCTCAGACACTTAACACTTACTAGCTGTGTGACCCTGGGCAAGTCGCTTAACCCCAATTGCCTCACTAAAAAAAATAAAAAATAAAAAATTATACTCTCACACACAGTCCAATTAGAATTAAAGTGGTCTTTTATTTGGCGTTAGAGCACGTGACAGAGGGGTAAGTCAAAGACTTCATCTCTGGGGAGGAGGGCTCAGAAACATTCTCCTCCCAGAACAGAAGAAAGGCAAAAACTTTTATAAAGGATAGATGGGTTGTCCACTTGAAAACTGGAAAGTTCCCTTTTGGGGTAGGGAAAACTAGGATGTTTGTCATATTCCTAAGAGTCAAGGGGCAGCTAGGTGGCGCAGTGGATAGAGCACCGGCCCTGGAGTCAGGAGTACCTGAGTTCAAATCCAGCCTCAGACACTTAACACTTACTAGCTGTGTGACCCTGGGCAAGTCACTTAACCCCAATTGCCTCACTAAAAAAAAAAAAAAAAAAAAAAAAAAGGAAAAAAAAGGGTTATCTCTGTCTCCTAGCTTCAGTCAGGTGGCAACCATACCTAACTGACTTTCCTGCTATAGTATTATATCTCCCCTTAACTTCTTAGGTGTATCTGGCCTGATATCTAGTTGGTCAAGCTAAACTTTAATAGTCCCTTGATTCCTCAATATGTCTGTCCTGTTATCTGGTCATCTCTGATTTTACTTCTCCAGGAGAAACTACTTCTGAGTTATCCTAAGCCCCGTGTAAATTTCTAGAACTATATCAATAGTAGGTAGTAAAAATAGACATTCTTGCTTAGACCCTGGTCTCGCTAGTACCGAAAATGCTAGTTCTTGGTTTTAGAAAGCTACTGTTTACTATATTAAAGAAGAGCTAATTTAGTCTTATGACTTTTAGTGTTTTTATAACATGCAAATTATATATAGTCAAGGTTTTTTTCCTCTGTATCTATTAATATAGCAATGTGATAGCCTCAATCCCTGCCTTCTGCTTTCAACCCTTGGTGGCCCAATGCTCACTGACCTGAATTCCATCTGTCTTCTTCTCCTTGCTCATTCACCTGCCGGCAGTTGGCTTGGTCCCCTGGCACGGTCCTAACAAGCCTCAACCAGATGTCAGACCTCAGGTGGGCATGACTTCCCCCCCCCCAACTCTCTCTCAGCCTACCTATCTATTCTATAAATCTTGTTCTCTCTGCTGTCTTCCTATTAAAAAATAATCTCCTTGAGATTTATTATTGTTTTTGCTTTTTCTTTGTACATATAGTTCTTCCCCATCCCCTTGTGGGGCAATGAGGGTTAAGTGACTTGCCCGAGGTCACAGAGCTAGTAAATGTCAAGTGTCTGAAGTCTGATTTGAACTCCTGTACTCCTGAGTCCAGGGCCGGTGTTTTATTCACTGTGCCACCTGGTATATAGTTCTTTAGCTCAGTGCCTGGTATATAGTTGTGCTTAATAAATGTTGATAGATTAGAAGGCTGAGGGACGTGGGTAGCTCTACCCATCTTCTCATACAGTGCCCTATTACAATCTGGCTTTCTCCCCTCATGTAGCTCTAGGATACTGGAGAGTCCCTTCAGGACTCCTGGGGGGCCCCTGAGGCATGAGGAGCACAGCAGTAGTCACCTACTTGAGTTGGTTTTGTTTCCTGGCATTCCCTAACAGGAAAATGGAGATCATGCTTATTTAATAATGGCCTTGAGGAGGGTCCTAAAAGTGTTATTGCCTCTTTATCTTGGTTTTATCTCCATTTCCTTTTGCAGTCACCCATTAGGAACTGGTTTTCTTGTTGTGTATATTTTCAACAGGCTGAGATCCAAATGCCCTTTGACTTCAGGTCTCATTCACAAGACATTGTGTTGGCATCAGACCTCCCTAAAAGGCCCACCTGATAGCACCCACAGGCTTCTGGTCATTATACAAAGGATGACTATCAGAGCAACTCAAAGTCTATTCCTGCCTGGCTGTTTGAGTTGTATTTCTTTTCTTTTCTTTTTTGTTGTTGATGCAGTTGGGGTTAAGTGACTTGTCCAGGGTCACACAGCTAGTAAGTGTCAAGTGTCTGAGGCCAGATTTGAACTCAGGTCCTCCTGAATCCAGGGCCGGTGCTTTATCCACTGTGCCACCTAGCTGTCCCTTGAGTTGTATTTCTACAACAAAATGTGCATGCGATTTAAGGGTGAGGTTGATCTGGCCCTCATTCTCAATATATTATGCTATTATTAATGGAGTTTTTCTGGTTGCCATTTTACAATGTTGAGCATATTGAATGTGATTCATGGTTTAACTCAATATAAAGAAAAATCTCCTCAACAATTAAGAGAAGATCGAGTTCTTTCATGGGGGGGGTGGGGGGAGACACACCACCATTTGTTGAGAACACAGTGGAGAGAATTCCTACTCAGGTATAATTCAGATTTGATATGAATGATGTAGAGAAAAGAACAATGGGGCTCTAATTAGAGCAGAACAAATGAGGGGTACAGAGCCAGTAGTATAAAAGGAAATAAATTTTGGTGGAGGCAAGAGACGCAAAGGACGATGTCATTAGATACCAGAGAATTCGAATGAATGAAAAATAATTTATTAAGTCTTAACATGTGCTGAGCATTTTGATAAGCTCTGGATATACAAAAACAGAAGTGAAGAGAATCCCTTGGAGGAATTTACATTTTAACAGGCAATAAAACATCACAGGTGATCAGTAGCCAGAGAAGGGCATTTTGATTTAGGAAGTTATAGAAATGGTGAGTGGTGTCAAGGAGAGTAATTTGTGACGGTCATCCTTTCATTCATGTGACAATCACTTATTGAGAGCTTATGTAGCCCACTTACCCCAACCATCCATTCATTCATCCTCCATGTACTGATTATTCTAATCTGTTGCCCAAAACTAAGACAGGGAGGTAGCAGCTCAAAAAATGTCATTTTTCTTTAAGATTTAATTTTTTTTGACAAATTTTCTATCGCTTCTTCTGTTATGGTATCATCTTCTTCGATGTTCACTTTGACCTTCTTGCCAATGAGATTGGCAATGCCTTCAGGGGGGTATCCTTTCGGTTCACCCACCTTCACTGTGAGCATATCCATTGTCAATATGGTACCTTCAGGAATCCTCACTTTGGCCACCACTGATTTACCCAGCTGCAAACAAAAGAGAACAGATGAGTATCCTGATACACATACACACATATAAGTGATCTTTCAAAAGGACAGAGAAATTGTTTTCTTGATTGCCTTTTTTAGTCCAATTTTAAGCTCCAAACTCTCTCCTAACCTTCCACCCCCCTCACTGAGAAAGCAAGAAAAACAAAATCCATTACAAACACAGATAGTCAAGCAAAACAAATTCCCATATTATCAATGTCCCAAAAGAATCATGCCTTGGAGGCAGCTAGGTGGCACAGTGGATAAATCACTGGCCCTGGATTCAGGAATCCCTGAGTTCAAATCCAGCCTCAGACACTTGGCACTTAACTAGCTGTGTGACCCTGGGCAAGTCACTTAACCCCCATTGCCTCACTAAAAAAAAAAAAAGATTATATGCATCATAGAAGGAGTGTGGCAGGTCTTCTTTTCTTATTTTTTTAAATAGTTAACATAGTATTGGAATCAACTATTCTTTAAATGCTTGGTAAAATTTGCTCATAAATCTATCTGCCGTCCTTTTTTTCCTCCTGGAGTTCAATTCTTTTTCTAAGATAACTGGGTGAAAATAGCTCCTAATTATTCTTCACTGGTTGTGGATTAATTTTTGATAATAGTGTTATTAATTTTTTTAAACCATGCTAGCTAATAGCGTATCTATTTTATTGTTTTGTCTTTTTATTTATTCATTATTTTGGTGAGGCAATTGGGGTTAAGTGACTTGCACTAGGGTCACACAGCTAGTTAAGTGTCAAGTGTCTGAAGCCAAATTTGAACTCAGGTCCTCCTGAATCCAGGGCCGGTGCTCTATCCACTGCGCCACGTAGCTGCCCGTTTGTCTTTTTAAATGTTCTAATTTTCATAACTTCTATTTTGCTGTTTAAAAGATTTTAATTTGTTGGGTTTTCTAGAGATTTTTTTTTTAGTTGAGGCCTAATTTCTCTACCTGCTCTTCCTGTCTTTTATGGATAGGCATTTTAGAGATAATAATTACACTTAAATACCACTTAACTGAATCCTACAAAATTAGGTATGTTGTCTCATTGTTGTCATTGTCTTTAATGAACTCATTGTTTCTGTGATTTACTCTTTGACCTAAACATTCAAGTTATTTACTGTCCAATTAATTTTTAATCTTTGTTTCAAGGTCTTTATTGAATGTAATCATATCATACTAAGGTCAGAAAAAGGACATTTACTATTTCTGTTTCTTTTGTATTGTTTGTGAGGTTTTTTATGCCCTAATACATGGTCAATTTTGAGAAAGATGCCTGTACACCTTCCAATTACTATTCAGTGTTCTCTAGAGCAAGGCTTCTTAAACTGAATGTGCCCTGACCTAGGGCTTATATGATGGAATGACGCCACCTACTGGAGACTTACTAAGGAAAGCTCTGCCATGAAGTGAAGGTCTTTGAGGGCAAGACCAGAGGATCTTTTATTTGGCATCAGGAAGTGACATTTGCTTGTGGAGGAAGAAGGGGAGAGCCTGGCACTCTGACTGGAGCTTTTTCCTCGAGGACTCTGGTAGAGAAGGGAGCTAGAAATGTGCTCTCCCTTAATAGATAGATGAATATAGGCCTTTCTCTCTCTCTTTACCAAATTCTATCTCCCTTAATAAATGCTTAAAAGCTAACTCTTGCTAAAGTTATAATTTATTGCAACCCACTCATTAGATATTTTAGACAGATAGCTAGAATTTTAGCCTTAACAGGCCTTCTTTAAATTTTTCTTCTACTCGGGACCCCCTTTGAAATTTCTATTCGACGAGGATATAAATATAGTATATAAAATAGATATATATAACCTTTTACTGTTGCTAAATTTTTCACAACCCCCACACTCAGTTGCTTGACCCCATGTGGGCACTCGACCCACAGTTTTAGAAGCTTTGTCTAGAGGTATATCTTATCTAACTTTCCTAAAATGCTTCTTAGGTCCTTAATTCTTCTTTAGGGACATAACATATTATAATTTTACTAATTTCTCCTGTAATTCATTAACTTTTCATTCAAGAATTTACATGCTATGCTATTTGGTGTATATGTTTAATATTTATATTAAGTCACTGTCTGTGGTTACCTTCAGCAAAATGTAGTTTTCCTGTTTATCTCTTTTAATTAGGTTATTTTTGCTGTTGTTCTGTCCGAGATGATTATTTCTACCTTTTTTAAAAAACTTCAGCTGAAGCATAATAGATTCTGTTACAGCTTCTTATTTTTAACTCTTTAATTATCTTTTCCTGTACCCAACTGTGCTTGTTTGTCTATTCTTTCCTCCTGGGACAAGCTTAGAGGAGTGCTGATTTAAGTGTTAACCATCCTCCTCTTCTTTTTTTTTTTTTTTTAACAGACTTCTACTTGTGAACCTCAAATGAGGTCATTTTCCCTTCCTCTTCACTCTCCCCAGTGCACTCCTTTTTCTCTTCCCTTTCCATTTTTCTTTTGAGATCCTTAAAACATTACAATCACTTCCAGGCCTTTTCTGATCCCTGATGATAATAACAGCATTCTGAGAGGATATACGTATCATTTCCCCTATATAAGAACATAAACGTTTACCCTTGTTTAGTCCCTTATGACTGCATGTTCATGTTTATCTTGTTATGCTTAACTCTGGTGTTTACAAATCAAATGTTCTACTCACTCTGGTCTTTTATTAGGAATGCTTGGAAATCTTCTATTTCATTGAAGATCCATCTACCCCCACCTCCCAGTAAGATTACTTGCTGGGTAAGTTATTCTTGGTTGTAAACCTAGATCTTTTACCTTGTGGAATATTATATCCCAAGCTCTATTCCTTTTAAGTGATGGCTACTAAATCTTCTATAAGCCTAACAGTGGTTCCTTAGTACTTGAATTCTTTCTTTCTGGTTGCTTATAGTATTTTTTCTTTCTTTATAGGACCTCTGGATTTGGACTATATTTCTGGACATTTGGGGGGGTGGGGTTCTTTCAAGAGGCAACTGCTAGATTCTTTCAATGTCTACCTTTCCTTCTGGTTCTAAGAGATCTGGGTAGTTTTTATTTCTTTAAAGATTTTGTCTAAGCTCTTTTTTTTTTGTCTTGGCTTTTTTTGGTTAGTCAATTGATTCTTTTTAAAAAAACAATTTATTTATTTATTGGCCAAGGCAATTGGGGTTAAGTGACTTGCTCAGGGTCACACAGCTAATAAGTGACAAGTGTCTGAGGTCGGATTTGAACTCAGGTCCTCCTGAATCCAGGGCCGGTGCTCTATTCACTGCACCACCTAGCTGCCCCCCAAATTGATTCTTAAATTACTTCTTGAACCATTCTCTAGGGGAGCTGTTTTTACTATGGGATATTTCCTATATATCCTAGTTTTTTCAGTCTTTTGACTTTGTTTTTAATATTTCTTGATGTTTCATGGAGTCATCAGCTTCTATTTAGTCAATTCTAACTTTCAGGGAGTTATTTTCTTGGATAAAGCTCTATACCTCTAGCTCTCCTTTGGTTTTTAAAATCACTTTTAAGCTTTAAAAAAAAACACCCCCAAACTCTTCATTTAACTCTTCTGGAATTCTGGTTGAATTTGTGCCTAAGCAATATTTTTTTTTTGAGGCACTGCTTATAGATCTTTATCATGCCATTCTGTTTCTCTGGGTCTGGATCTTAGCTTCCCTGTCACTTTAATCGTTCTTTACAATAATATTCTTTTTGTTTGCTCGTTCTTCCAGCCATACTTCTTGACTGAACTTTGTTAGGGCTGAGCTCCCTTTGCACTTTTTGGGGGAATGTCTAGCCTGAGTTTCTGTCCTCTTGCATCCCTTTGGTGCTTTCACAGCTCAGGCGGGGAGCACAGGTGCTGCCAGATTTCACTGTTCCTAAAGCAAAGTGAGCAAGTCTGCTCCCCTGCCTCCTGGTCTGAGCTTGCAAATTCCTGACCTGGGTTTGAGCATGTCTGCTTGCTCCCTGATTGGGAGTTTCAATACACAGCTGCTGAACTTAGACATATTAGTCCCTTTGAGTCTCTATAAGGTCAGAGTAACTGAACTGCAGGTCTACCCTCTTCCCTCTCAAGTACAACTCGGACCTGTGTAGGGCATAAGAGAACAGCCGGGCTGCCCAGTCTCCATTTTCAGTGCCTAGGTACTAGAATGCCTCTAAACATTGTGTGCCCCTGGAAGGACCCTGTGCCCAGTGTTTATAGACCTGTCTGTCTCCTTAAGCCGACCCAGACTAGAATAATCACTGTGGCTTTCTTGGATTTCCCCAACTAGGATTCTGTCTGATTCGTTTTCTCTGAGCGTTGGTGGAGGTGGTTTGGTCTGGGTAGCTAGGCTGGATTTCCTTCTACTAGCACTACACCACCTTCACTCTACCTCCTTAATAAAAAAAAAAAAATTGTAAGGGCTAGCTAGGTGGCGCAGTGATAGAGCACCCAGCCCCTGGAGTCAGGAGTACCTGGGTTCAAATCCAGCCTCAGACAATTAACATTTACTAGCTGTGTGACCCTGGGCAAGTCACTTAACCCCAACTGCCCTCACTAAAAAAAAAAAAATGTAAGAGATACAAAGAGATATGGTGGCACTTATAGTCTCAGTACCAAAGGGAGGGTCCACAGAATAGGAAGGCAAAGACTTGTAAGGAAGCAGGACTTGGGGAGCAGGGAGGCCAAGAGACAAGTTACTCTAAACTCTTAACTACTTGCTCCATCATCAATCCTGGTACTCAAACTCATACCATCGGGCCTAGGTACTGAGATCTATATTACATTCCACCTTTCTAAATCAAGGTTCATGATTTAAAGGAAGATCATCCTTAAGAATAGGAAGAAACCTTAGAAGTTTTCCCACTCCAGAGCCTACCAGGAGTCATCATCTGATGATTCTATTACAGGAGCCCCTGCTCTTGACGCCAAATGCAAATCTTTCCCCCTATACTATGTTCCCTCAAGTTCAAATTAATGGAATTTTTGTTTCTTCATCTGTCACAGATAGAAGCCATTTTAGCTGACTTTGCTTAAGCACAGTAAAAAACCAAAACAAAAACAAAAAAACCCTCACCTTCTCATTGCAGGCCACCTCACATGCAAGAGCTGTTTAAACTGGGATCCCAAGGCTTTTTCACGAGGCGGACTGCTTTTACCAACTCTGCTAATTCATTGGGCTCCAGAGATGCCTGATGGTCACTTCCTTTCAAGTTTTTGTCCAGAGTCACATGACGTTCTAGACCTTAGCCCCTAGAGCAACTGCAGCCACGGAGACCATGATGCCTGTTTCATGCCCAGAATATCCTATGGGGATGTCAGGGAAGGCTTTCTTTCGATATCCTTTAACACAAAGCAAAAAATGGGAGAGACAGAGAGGAGATGCTGGAGAGAAATGAATTATAAGAATAACTTCTGGTATCTAGACTATTATGAATAATATCAGAATTATAAAAGAATAATCATTCGTAAAGGGCTACATTTAACCAACTTTAAACTTCTCCTTCAAAGTGTTATATGAAGGAGTGCACTGGAGCCAGCTCCCAAAAGCCCATTGTTAACAGTTTCAGAGTAAGTACTTAACACTTCAAAAAATTGGCAAATGCTACAGAAACTGGGGCTGGATTTATTGTTTTATGTAATATTAGACCTAAATTGGTGGAGAAAATGTTAATGCAAATTAAACTTAGTAAATTTTTCTTTTCTGGAGATCAGTTAAAAACTTATCAGCACATCCCTGGTTATTTATATCTCTATCTATCTCTACAATTCTATTGATATGTCGATATCTATAATCGGTATCAAGTGACTGATGCTCTCCATCAAAATATCTGTCTAGGGGGCAGCTAGATGTCGCAGTGGATAGAGCACCGGCCCTGGATAGTCAGGAGTACCTGAGTTCAAATCCGGCCTCAAAACTACTTAACACATACTAGCTGTGTGGCCCCTGGGCAAGTCACTTAACCCCAATTGCCTCACTAAAAAAAACAAAACAAAACCAAAAAAACCTGTCTTATATATATGTTATCCTCATAAGAATTAATCTGCTAATCAATTACCCTTAATAATTTAGTCTAATGCTACTATTAGAGCAAAAATCTTTTGTTTGATGCCTTTTGTCTTCAGTAATTTCAAACCCTCTTCCCACCCCTTTGAAACCTCCCCTGTGACAAAACAAAACAATTTAAACAGAAACCTCTGATATAATAACTGCACCGGACAACGTATTTAACATTCTCACTGTCCTGCACCACACTTCCCTCCCCCAATCAGTGTTATCCCACCTCCTCAGCTGAGGAGGCAAGCATATTTTACTGTCTGTCTGCCCAACTTCTTATTGCTTTTTTAATTATTCAGAGTTCAACTTCTTTTTGGCAACTTTCCCCTTTATGTTGCTGTCATGATTGTATACTTTGTCATGGCTGGGTCTGCTTAGCTAGCTTTGCCTCATTTCAAACAAATTATCCCATGTTTGCCTGAATTCCTCATATTCAGCATTTCTTACTGCACAATGATATTCTGTACATCACATTAAAAATGCATGAGCACCCATTTTGTTTCCAGCTCTATGATTCCAACAAGAGTTCTGCTATGAATATATTCATATATATGGGACTTTTATTTCTGTCTTTGACATCCTTGAGGAACAGGCCCAATAATAGGGTTGCTCAGTCAAAGGGTATGGAGAGTTACTTCTGGTGACTTTTGTATTAACAGTACACCCAGGGTACCTCCTTTTTTATAGACCCTCCAACCTGGATACAATCATCCTTTGTTATCCGCCAGTGTGTAAGGCCTGAAGTAATGCCTTTAAGTAGTTTTAAATTTGCATTGATCATAAGATTAGTGATTCAGACAATATCTTCATGTGGTTGTTAAAAGTGTACAATTCTGAAAACTTTTTATTCCCATAATTCGATAACTTACCCGCTGGGGATTGGAGGTCACATAGCCAGCAATTTTCAGAGCTGGGCCATGAACCCAGGAGTTCTGACTTAAAGACTAACATTCTTGGGGCAGCTAGGTGGCGCAGTGGATGAAGCACTGGCCCTGGATTCAGGAGTACCTGAGTTCAAATCCAGCCTCAGACACTTGACACATACTAGCTGTGTGACCCTGGGCAAGTCACTTAATCCTCACTGCCCCACCAAAAAAAAAAAAAAAAGACTAACATTCTTGGGGAAGCTAGGTGGCGCAGTGGATAGAGCACTAGCCCTGAATTCAGGAGGACCTGAGTTCAAATCCAGCCTCAGACATTTGACACTTACTAGCTATGTGACTCTGGGCAAGTCACTTAACCCTCATTGCCCCACCAAAAAAAAAAAAGAAAGAAAGAAAAAAAAAAAGACTAACATTCTTTATTTTGTCACAGCAGCCTCCTCTGAATTACTATCCTTGGTGGTTATAATTTCACCTGTGGTTTTTTGAGAGTGGGAGCACTCCCTTTTGACCACCCCTTTAGACTAAAAAAAAAAACCTTGATGATAAGAAATGTATCTTCATAGACCTCTAAGTCCTATGATTACTAGAGAAAGCAGGAGAGGCAAGGGACACTTGTCTGAGTTCGAACTGGACGACAACTGGGAATCTATGTTCAAATGCCTCATTCTGAGGAAACTGAGGCTCAGGGGACTTGAATGATTTGCCCAAAGTCACAGAGGTCACCAGGGCTCTGACTCCAAATTCTCTAATTTTTCCAATGATCATACTCTCTGCTTTAAGAAGATACTCAGGGCAGCAGCACATGAGATGAAATGCAAGGTGGGGTGCCTATGGGAACAATACTAGAGATGGGATCCTGAACAATGGGAATGGGAAGGAAGGAAAGATATGAGGAGGTTTGAAGAAGGAATGGTTATGAACAAGCTGAAGCAGACACTAGTATTTCAAGCTCCACCACTTTGGGCATGCCAGCAGCACTGGGCCACGCCCCATTCCTCTAGAAATCTGAAATGCCCTGGAACTATGGGCCTTGTCCCCTGCACCCTGTGGACCACAGGCAGTAAAAGGCTTTATTTCAAATACCCAGGAGCCAGTTTCTGGTCCTTCAAACATTTCTGCCCTAAGGTTAAAGGGAGAGGCTCTGGAATACTTGTCTTAACAGCTAATAATCTTTAGGAATAATGAGACTTTTCCAGTGCCTATAACAGCTGTACTTTTGACCAAGAGATTCCACTGCCAGGCATGGACCCCAAAGAGGTCAAAGAGAAAGGGCAAGACCCAATAGATACCAAAACATTCATAGCGGCATTTTTGGTAGTACTAAAGAACTGGAAACAAAGTAAATCCCTCTGGCCTGAGGAGTGGCTAAGGAAATCACGGCACATGGATGTTATGGATATATTACTGTACCATAACGAACAATTGAATGTGAATTCAGAAAAGCATCTGAAGAGGAACAGGGAGAGATCGACTTGAAATGACAGCAATATAAAAACAAGAGAGAGAAACTTTTCCTAGTTTAAGATAATGTCCTAAAATTATCATATTAAATCATTCTATTCCTCAAGATTTCAATTATTGGTATGCATTATTCCAGCAACTTTAAAAACTGGGGGAAAGTAACCCTTAGAGATGTACCTGATAAGAAATAAGAATGGGGTAAACCTTTAAACTGTGATTTATATTCAGTACAGGACAAAAAAAGTTTTTAAACCACAGTACAATTCATTAATGTTAAATTAATGAATAAATTGTTAAATGAGGGACAGGGGTAGGTAGTGGAATGGATAGAACATGGCCCTGGAGTCAGGAGGACCTGGATTTAAATCTGGCCTCAGACACTTGACACTAGCTATGTGACCCCGGTCAAGTCACTTAACGCTGATTGCCTCGCCAAAAAACCCCAAACACACAAACACACACACACACACACACACACACACATACTTTAATTACTATTGATACCTGTTTTCGATCTGATCATGGAAATCAATAGCAAACACTAATATTAAATTTCAAATTCACCTTTATAGAAATATATCTTGTTCTGTCTTTCAGAAGTGGTAAACTTGTCAGGAAACCTTGGAAGGTTTAAGGCCTCATTACAGACAAGTAAGGAGTTAGCATTTTATGCATACAAAATCCTGTGCCTGCCAGAGTGGATATGATAAGATAACTTGAATGGACTACTCACTGTAATTACACGGAGATTGACATCTTCAGGGTGCAGTGGGTAGGCACTGGTGCACTGCAGAATGCAGAAGTTTGGGTTTATGGGTTTCACAATTTTGTAGACTTGCCTCATCGTATCCATGGACTGCATACCACTGGAAATAACCATCGGACGACCTGATCAACAGAATCACCAGCACAGTCACTCTTCTCTAGTTTCGTTACTTGTGTTGACCAATCCCATTTTGTCAGTGGGAACAAACATTTTTCCAGCATTTAAAAAAAAAAAATCAAAATTGAAGGGGCAGCTAGGTGGCGCAGTGGATAAAGCACTGGCCCTGGATTCAGGAGGACCTGAGTTCAAATCCGGCCTCAGACACTTAACACTTACTAGCTATGTGACCCTGGGCAAGTCACTTAACCCCAATTGCCTCACCAAAACAAATCAAAACAAAACAAAATCAAAACTGATTAAATTTCTGTGGCAGAGAAATTCCATAGTGGAACAGAATGGCCAGCACCCTTCCCTTGTGGCAGGGTTGGGGAGGGGTGGGAGAAGTCCATAAATAACAGACCTGTGATTTCACTATGTGGAAACTCCCTCAACTTACACAGATCAACAACCATTTTGTAGTTTATAGTGTCATATTGCCTAAAGCACAAGACTTCTCCATGGTCTCAAAACCAGTATGTGTCAAGAATTGGTACTTAACTCCAGATCTTCCTGACTCCCAGGCTGAACCATTGCCACATCATCCTTCCTTTAAAATTTGAAAATTAATCTCTAAATGAAATGCTTTTAGTAATGGGAAAGGGTGGGGTGTTTTTTTAAAGAAATTTTTAAAGAAAAAAAATATACCTTACCCCCCCCAGTTTCCTTCCTCTACGTGAAGAAGAATAAGTTTTATGTTTTAATTTTTTGCACACTATCTCATTTGATCCTCAATTTAGAGAGAGAAGGGACCTTAGAAACCACTGATAATCCAAACCCTCATTTTGCAGATAAGTACACTGAGGCCCTAAAGGACATAACCAAAGTGATATACCTGGTTAATGGCAGAGGGGAGATTTGAATCTAAGCCCTCTTAAACCCCAGAGCCACACAGTGCTTTTTGCTGTCTCCACTATTCCCATTTCCCAGATTAGGAAACAGAGCCCCAGAGAAGTCATGTGATTTGCCAAGGGTCATACATCTGGTAAGCAGTGGAGGCATGACTCTAGAGCAGGTGTCTCTAATCTAGCACCTCCCCTCCCCCCCAACTATTCCCAGCTACCTCTACCAAACATGAGGGGTAGAAGCACTTCAATGATTGAGATGAGGTCTCTACTGTTCACCTTCATGTTTACTATCACAAAAAGGCTAAGTCCCTGGGAAGAAATCAGAACTCCAGGAGAGCAAATCAAACAGAAACCCTCACCTTTCTTGGCTGTCTTTTCCAGATAGGGAAAATTGTTAGTGTCTCCAGATCCGACTTTGAAAAATGGAACGTTCAATTCATCCAGAAACTCAACTGCCATCTACAAAACAGAACAGGGAATCGTGTGGGGCTTCTCCTTGCCACGGGAGAAGCTACAGTCCACACGGAGCCTTAGCCTTGGTGAGAACTGGGCCATCTGCCAGAAGCTTGCTCTATATCAGGACTTCTTAACCTGGGGGCCATTAACCTGGACTTTTAAACAAGATGTTTTGTTAACTATTTCCACATTTTCATTTGTAATCCTATTTTAAAAATACAACAAATACCCTCCCAAATCAGAAAGTGAATACAACTATCCCTCGGCTGGATTTCACTGAGCCCCTGTTGGAATGTTTGTTAGGTCTCTGCTGCTCTGGTTTACAGAGTATTTTTCTTCGTAATCCTTCTTCTCAACTAATTTGCACATTCTCTCCCCATGACTAGTCCTTGTACATGCTGAAGATCCTGAAAAAAAAAATGCCTTTTGAATTGACCCACAATGAGTGTTTAATAAATTTTCAAGGAGTTAAATACACACACACACACACACACACACACACAGAGCCATCAACTTTATTTTCAGCTGAAAGAAATCTAATTTATAGGGATATTATTTGTAGTTTTAGCGGCAAAACATCCCCATCTTGTGGGTTTTTAGGAGACCAACACCAAAGACAGCTTCTGTGACCAAAAGCAAATCATTGATCAGAATTAACTAGAAAACCCTAGGCCCTCAACAATCTTGCTGTTCATAGCATATGTGTGTGATTATGTCGCCCCAAAATTAAGGCACAAGGAAATAGCCTGTTAGGAAAATTAAAGTGACAAGGTGTGAAAATAGGGTCACAGGATCACATAGCTCAACAGCAAATACAAAAGTATTTTAAAAATATGTAAAAAAAGAAAGTATAAAACTTTTCTTTAAAAACAAAAAAAACAAAAAACACTACGGGGGCGGCTAGGTGGCGCAGTAGATAAAGCACTGGCCCTGAATTCAGGAGTACCTGAGTTCAAATCTGGCCTCAGACACTTGATACTTACTAGCTGTGTGACCCTGGGCAAGTCACTTAACCCCAATTGCCTCACAAAAAACCAAACAAATAAACAAAAATAAAAACACCACACACAAAAAAATCCAAAAAACCCCCACTACTGTTAGCTATGATGCCCTGGAAAACCCATCAAGTTGGAAAAGCTTTCCATAACAAAGCTTAATTAATGATGGTATCTCTAAATTGAAGATCGGGCAATGAACTGAGGACAGGGACTGTTTTTTTGTTGTTGTTGCTGTTGCTGTTGTCTTTATTTGTATCCTCAACCCTTGGCACACAGTAGGTGGTTAATCTCTGTACCACTAATGTGATCTACTTCAGTGAAGGGGATCATCCACACTGATGAAATTACAAATCTTTGATGTGCAGAGAGAGCACTGAGAATACAAAATTGGAGAAAGAATGCGGCCCCCTGTGGTTAAGAGTTCACAAGAAAGGCTACAGTATAGATACACACCTATCTGGGATAAAAGGGGAGAACTGATCAGAGCAAAGGGAAAGTTAAGACAAAGCACCCTGGGAGTGGCAGAGATCTAGAGCTCACAGGGACCTCAGAAGTCCTTCAGGCCAAATGCCTCATTTTTGCAGATGAGAAAACCTAGGCCCAGAGGCTTGCCCGAGACCTCACAAAGAGTCATAGTTATGCAGCAGCCCAGATGCTCTGATGGCAAAGCCAGCCATGTGTCCATGGGATCACCTGGATGTCTTGCTGCTCACCCATCTCCTCACTTGCAGGAGAAACAGATGGGGCTTCTAGAGGTCTGAAATTGAGGGCACAAGGATTAGGTCAGGGCAGCCCCATCCCATAAGACCAAAACAGGCTAGAGGGCTGCCAGAAGCCCTCAACACCAACAGTCTAGAAGCCTGCTCCTCTGGTCTCCTTTGGAACAGCAGGCTCATACCATCACTAGGCAAAAAGCAATGAGAATGGATAAAGCACCGGCCCTAGATTCAGGAGGACCCGAGTTCAAATCTGACCTCAGACACTTGACACTTACTAGCTGTGTGACCCTAGGCAAGTCACTTAACCCCCATTGCCCTGAAAAGAAAAAAAAGGAAAAACTAACCACTTAAGGGGCAGCTAGATGGCGCAGTGGATAAAGCACCAGCCCTGGATTCAGGAGGACCTGAGTTCAAATCCGGCCTCAGACACTTGACACTTACTAGCTGTGTGACCCTAGACAAGTCACTTAACCCCCATTGCCCTGAAAATAAAAAAAAAAAAGAAAAGGAAAGGAAAGGAAAAACTAACCATTTAAGGGGCAGCTAGGTGGTGCAGTGAATAAAGCACTGGCCCTGGATTCAGGAGAACCTGAGTTCAAATCCAGCCTCAGACACTTGATACTTACTAACTGTGTGACCCTGGGCAAGTCACTTAACCCTCACTGCCCTGCCAAAAACAAAAAAGCAATGAGAATGTGATTAACCTCTCTGGGCAGCTCTTGCTTGGGAACACGGCATAAAACCAATCTTTCTACCTCCAACCACAATGTTGATTTGACTTATTCAATCAGCATGCATTTATTAAGCACCATGCACCAGGCCTGGTGCTAAGCCTTAGGGATAAAAAGACAAAAGCAAGCACAGTCCCTGACTTAAAAGAGCTTATATTCTACTGGGGAGGCAACATGTACACACACAGGCATGTACCCATTATATACATATGCGGCAACATGCACACACATAGCTGCATACACATACACATGCATGTGAGACACACATAACATGTATGTTCATATATACACCTATGCAAGGCAACACATATACATAGAAATGCATGAGGCAATGTGTGTATATGAATGCACACACATGCATGTGAGGTAATGTATACAGGCATGTACAAATACATACACATGTGAGGCAATATGTACCATATAGACAGGTACATATAAGGTATAAGCATGTGGGGGCAACAATGCATACATACATATGAGATAAAATACACATATAGACACATAACATACCTACATATGTGGGGCAACATGTACAAATATAGGTGCATGAACTTACACGTCTGTGAGGTAACACATCCATATGCAGGTATGTGTATATACATATACACATGCTGCCTCCCTCATTCTACTGCAAGCTAGTACAGTATGTACTATATATAGGTATATACATATGTGTATATATCTATCTCACAAAAGGTAGCAATTACATAGTAGACCCTGGGTTTGTATGCCCAGACTCTGATGCCAAAGCAAGACATGTTTCCAATGCATCACCTGTGTACAGCCTTTGCTGCTCATCTACTTACCTGCGGGGGTGGGGTGGGGCGTGGGGCGCGCAATGGGGGCCTATGTGTATGTGCACATGCATATACACATGTGTGCATGTACATGTATAAATATACATGCACACATGGGTAAATACCTATATGTGCATATATACATAGGTATGTGTACATGTGTGTATGCATATGTCTATGTATGTTTGTGTAGGTACCTAAATATGTCTAAACACACAGAGTAACCCTGGAGGGGAAGGCACTAATACCTGATGGGAAGAGACCAGGAAAAGGCTTTATGCGGAAGGTGCTACTTGAGCTCAGTCCTGAAGGAAAGCAGGGATTTCAGGAGGTGATGGGATAGTTCTGCAGAAGGGCATTCCAGGCATGAGGCACAGCCAATGCAAAGTCATGGAGATGGGACAAGGAACAGCAAGTCGGCCAGTATGGCTGGACCATATAGAGAGCATAAAGGAAGAAAGATATGTACGAGAAATCTGGAAAAAATAGGAAAGGGCCAGATTGTGAATAGTTTTAATGAATGAATGAAGTATTTATTAAGCACTTACTACATGCAAAGCACTCTGTGCTAGTTTCTGAGGATACAAATAAAAAAAGGACAATCTCTGCTCTCAGGCCCCTCACTTTCTTATTCTAAATGGTAACAGAGCCACTGAAGCTATTGATTTTATATCATTCTGGTATGCAATGCTGTATCACATTCTGCAAAATTCTGTGGATGTTAAACTTTCTTTGAAATACTAGATATAGTTTGATGAAAGTGACAGTTCCAGAAGACCTGGGAAGACTTGTATGAACTGATGCAGTGAACAGAACCAGGAAAGTCTCAGAACTCCAATCAAGGCAACGACCAATTATTCACCCCTAGGAGGAGTGATGAGGCATGCTATTCACCTCCTGATTAAGAGGTGACAGTCATAAGATACAGAATGTGGCACACATTTCTGGATGTGGTCAATATGGGAATTTGCTTGGATAATCCATAGTTATTGCACGGTTTTGTTGAGGTTTTATTGTTGTTTTTTTTAATTGGGAAGGAGTTAGGTGATAGAGGGGACCTTAAGAATAGGAATTCTCCCCACCCTCTTCAAAAAGAGAATACAACAAAAGCTAGAAAGAATCAAAGATGAACAGGATAGGGCAGCTAGGTGGCGCAGTGGATAAAGCACTGGCCCTGGATTCAGGAGGAGCTGAGTTCAAATCCAGCCTCAGACACTTGACAGTAGCTGTGTGACCCTGGGCAAGTTACTTAACCCTCATTGCCCCCCACCAAAGATGAACAGGATAGCTTTGAAAATTACACACTGAATTTATTATATACTTTTTTTAAAAAGCAAGCTTGGGAGCAGCTAGGCACAGTGGTTAAAGTGCTGGCCCTGGATTCAGGAGTACCTGAATTCAAATCCGGCCTCACACACTTGACACTTACTAGCTGTGTGACCCTGGGAAAGTCACTTAACCCCCATTGCCCCGCAAAAAAAACCCAAAAAACAAAAAGCAAAAAAGAAGCAAGCTTTACAAAATTTCAATATGCATAAGAAAATGTTCAATTTGTGTTCAGGATAAAAAAAAAAGTAGAAAAAACACTATTTTTTTTTAAATCACTCGCCCAATTTGTGAAGCCTGGTTAATTTCCTCTTTTGACAATAAACATGAATAAAACATTTTGAATACCAGTCTAAAAAGCTGACCTGTCTATGATAAATAATAACAATAATAAATTTACGTTTAATTTGATAGGTACTTTCTTTCTTTTTTTTTTTTTTTAGTGAGGCAATTGCGGTTAAAGTGACTTGCCCAGGGTCACACAGCTAGTAAGTGTTAAGTGTCTGAGGCCAGATTTGAACTCAGGTCCTCCTGACTCCAGGGCCAGTGCTCTATCCACTGCACCACCTAGCTGCCCCCTGATAGGTACTTTCAAAAGCCATTCTTCATCAGGAGATTTGAGGAAGGTTTTTTGCTAGGCGTGGCACCTGAGCCCTGAAGGAAGAATATTATTTAAAAAAGTAGAAAGGAGGATGGATAACATTCCACCAGGCACAGGAGAAGATTGATTAATGCCAATGCCCCAGGGCAAGAGAGAACAGAATGACACTGTGTAACAGAGGGCAGAACTGTCTGGCTGGAATGTAAAATGGGTAGAGGAGACTAAAGGAGAAAAAAAAAGGCTGGAAAGTTAGGTTGGAGGCAGTGGAAGGCCTTCAGTACCAAGCTAAGGAGATCTGTAGTTGACCCTAGAAGCCAATGGGAAGACAATGAGTAGCACTGGAGTGACACAGTTGGACCTGTATCTTAGGGGAATGATGTTGGGAGCAGTGTGAAGGTTGGATTTCAGGTGGGAAGAGACTGGAGGCAGGGAGATAGGTTAGGAGGATGGGAGGTGATGAAAGTCTGAACTAGGGGAATAAACATGGAAGGGGAGAAGAGGGGTTGGTAATATCCAGAGAACATAGCAAATGATTGAAGAGAAGAGGGAGAGGAAAAATTCAGATGGTATTCTGAGGGTAAGTCAGGGAGGAGGGGGAATGGTGGTACCATCAACAGAAACAGGAAAGTTGGGAAGGAGAAGGTGAATAAGGGAAGAGGATGAGTTAATTCTTGGACATTAACAATGGTAGAAGAAGGGACACCTGGACCAGATTTTTATAAAATCAAACCTCATCACCCACCTACACTAAATGTGTCATCTCCACTAACATAAACATGAGTTTCTTGAGAAGCAGGGACTGTCTCAATTTTCTTTCTTTCTTTTTTTTGTGGGGCAATGAGGGTTAAGTGACTTGCCCAGGGTCACACAGCTAGTAAGTGTCAAGTGCCTGAAGCTGGATTTGAACTCAGGTCCTCCTGAATCCAGGGCTGGTGCTTTATCCACTGCACCACCTAGCTGCCCCCTGTCTCAACTGTCTATTTGCATCCTCAACACTTAGCACCATGATGGGCGCATGGTAATAATAAATAAATGCTTTCCTATTCCATTCCGTGCACAGCAATGTCTTTATGGGAAAATATTCATAGATACAACTTAGCTTGCCTGAAGACCAACCCCACCTAGTGTTTTAAAGGGAAACTGTCCCATCTCAAAGCCTAAAAGTCACAGGAAGATTCAAAACTGACAAGAACCTTGAGGATCATCTATTGGAATCTCATTTTATTGAGGTCCACAGAGATTAAATAACCAGGTCAGGTACTTGGATATTCCGAATTAATTCCATGATCTCAGGCAGATCCTAATTAGCTATGTGAGTTCCTGCAAATCATCCCCTCTTGACTCTGGACCTGATTTTTTTCTTCTACATAAGGAGTGGCTTGGGCCAGATCAGAGCTTCTTAACCTGGAGCCTGTCAACTTTAAAAAAAATATTTTGAGTAACTCTATTTCAATATAATTTGCTTCCTTTTCAATCCTTTGTATTTTACTTTATGCATTTACAGGGATTATTCTGAGAAGGTATGCACAAGATAGCCCAGACTTTGAGAGGGGTCCCTGAACCCCTGGGCCAGATGATAGCTGAGATCCCTTACAGCTAGAACATCCCTTACAGCTAGAAATAACACACCTGGTGTAGGAACTAGGTAGGAGTTTCAGAGGTCTCAGTGGGCTATGGATAGTGTCAACTGGCAGGGATACAAAGAAAAAAAGTCCCTGCCTTCAAGTAGATCATACTCTAATGGGGAAGATAACATGCAAATAACTACAAACAAGATAAAGATAGAGGGGCAGCTAGGTGGCGCAGTGGATAAAGTACCGGCCTTGGATCCAGGAGGACCTGAGTTCAAATCTGGGATCAGACACTTGACACTTACTAGCTGTGTGACCCTGGGCAAGTCACTTAACTCCAATTGCCTCACCAAAAAAAAAAAAAAAAAAGATAAAGGCAGGATGAAAAGGAGAAAATTGAAGGAACTGGCACAATGGGAGATCAGATACTGAAGGGATTTAATGTTACTGGACCCAAAGTAGGGGTACTTTTCAGTCTCAGCTAGCACCTGGTCACCCCCTTTCTTTTTTCCTGCCAATTCTAGGAACTGAGCTGCCCATCTTTTACCACACGTTCCTTCTAAAGAGGGTTTCTCCCCCTTAAATTTAACAAGTGTTAATTAATTGAGTGATTGTGTGATTCGTTCATTCATTCATTCATTCAGAAAGCACAATGGTCCCTGCCCTCAAAGAAAATTTTTTGGGGAAAGATCACACGCTAAAAAAACCAAATACAAAATATGTACCAAATAACTTCAGAGTTTGAAAGTACCAAGATGGGATTCCAGTAGAGGTGTCACTTGGGTGGAGCTTTGAAGGAAATTAATAATAAGAACAATCATCATCATAGCTAACATTTATATGGTGCTTATTCTGTGCCAGGCCCTGTGCTTGACAATTATTCGCTCCTTTGATTCTCACAGCAACCCTGATAAGTTGGTGCTATTATTTTCTCCATTTTATGGATAAAGAAACTGAAACACTCAGAGCTTAAGTGACTTGCCCAGGGTCACACAGCTAGTAAGTGTCAGGTGACTTGGAATATTTACCAAGCTTTTATTTCCTTGCCAGGCAGCAAGCAGTTCTTGATTGACCTTTCTCCTCCCTGCTCTCACTGTCATATCCTGTTCTAGGGCTGCTTTTGCCACTATCTTCCTAAAGCTGAGGGCGCTAAATCATTTTGAGTCCAAGGAAAAGCAATTGGGGGGGGGGGGGCTATATTTGCTTTCCTGGAAATACACACTTCTTGAGTGAAGTATTTTTGGTCTCAAGATTTACTTGAACTAGCAGTTCTCAAATGTTTTGATCTAAGGACCACTTTATGCTCTTAAAATTTATTTAGGATCCCCCCTCCCCCTTTCCCTCCCCAAAGAGCTCCCGTTTATGTGGGTTATATTTATAGATATTTAATACATTAGAAATTAAAATGTTGGGGCAGCTAGGTGGCCCAGTGGATAAAGCACCGGCCCTGAATTCAGGAGGACCTGAGTTCAAATCCAGCCTCAGACACCTGACACTTACTAGCTGTGTGACCCTGGGCAAGTCACTTAACCCCAATTGCCTCACAAAAAAAAAAAAATTGAAGAAATTAAAATGTCCTAATGTTGTTATGACAGTACAGCTATCCCTTCCACATTGCCAGGGTTTGGGGCACAGCACCCCAGGATCCAGAAAATCTGTGTAAAAATTTTTTTGAACCCAAGTCTTCCTTACTCTATCCACTGCACCACCTAGCTGTCCTAAACTCAAAGACACAGGGGATTCTATAATTCAGGGGTGAGGAGGAAGTGCAATGCAGGCACTGGGGGCTACGGGGGAAGGCATGGAAGATGGAATGGTGTATCTGAGGAATGGCAAGCAGGCCAGTTGGGAGAGTAGTGAGCTGGAACCAGACTGGCAGGCACTTTAAAAGGGACATAGAAGAGCCCGTATCTTTTCCCAAAGTTAAAAAGAGGGAGCAGCTGGAATTTACTGAGCAAGGAAAATGATGTGGTCAGACCTGTGTATGAGGAATGTCTCCCTGGGGAGAAGCTGTGGGGGAAGAAAGATTAGAGAGGGGAGAAGCCTTGAGGCAGGCAGAGCAATTAGGAGAATATTGCCATTGTTGTTATTGTTTGTCCTTCATTCTCAAAGAGGACCATGACATCAGGGTGATGTCATGTCATGCAGTGAAGTGGACTTAAGCGAGGCAGAGCTGTACAAAGTCACCAACCTCACTCTCCCCTCCAGAGTCAATCTGGGTCCAGTGGCAAGATACACATCAGGATGACTGCAGATGGCTCCAGATGTCTAAGGCAATTGGGGTTAAGTGACTTGCCCAGGGTCACACAGCTACTAAGTTCTGAGGTGAGATTTGAACTTGGGTCCTCATCACTCCAGGGCCAGTGATGTATCCCCTGCACCACCTAGCTGCCCCAGGAGAATACTGCCATAGTCCAGGCAAGAAGGGATAAAGGCCTGAACCACCATGGAAAATTATAGAAGGGGTGCAGAGGGAAAGAGTCCAAGACATATCCTGGAGGCAGAATCAATGACACTTGACATCTGATTGGATGAGGAGGATGAAGGGGAGGGAAGAACTCTGGTTGGTTCTGAGGCTGTGAACTTGGTTGGATAAACAGAAAGATGGGGGTGCCTTCAACACAAAGAGGCAAGTTCTAAGGAAGAGAAGGGTTTTAGGAAATGACAATGAATTCAGTTTTGGACATGCTGAGGCTGAGATGCCAACAGGACATCTAGCTGGCAGTCTACAATAGATCTGAAACTGTACACACAATACACCTAAATTTAATCTAAACTATTAACCTTTTCTCCATCACTTCCTTAATTCTACACAATCAACAAAACAATAAATCAAGCCCAGATTTGTAGCATTTGTCAACTTCTGAGGTATAAATACTCACACTAAAAATTTAGCAATCTGCTTTCTGAGGGCTCAAATTAATGCATATCCCTGCTTGAGGGTCCTGAGACCCTTTACAAACTACAGTGATTCATTCCACATCACAACTTTTCCTATTGCGGTTTCAATATATCATGGGTCAGCATAAGAAATAAAATGGGAATTTGGGGGAGTTTTGTGGAAGTTGCAAAAGACCAGTAGACAACACAGAGCCTATAACCAAATTCTTAGCCCAGATTTTACAATAGGATACTGTAAACACCAAAAAAAAGGAAAAGAAAAAAAAAATCAGACTTCTTCTCTGGTACAAAAGGAGGGCCAAAGGATTTTACACAGGTTTTCTAGTTGCCAGGGTGCCATGCCCCGAACCCTGGCGATGTGGAAGGGATAGCTGTACTGTCATAATGACATTAGGACATTTTAATTTCTAATGTAGTAAACATCAATAAATATAACCCACATAAACAAAAGCTCTTTGGGGAAGGAAGCAGGGGTCCATCTTAAATAAATTTTAAGAGCATAAAGAGGTCCTGAGAACAAAACATTTGAGAACTGCTAGTTCAAGTAAATCTTGAGAACAAAAATACTTCACTCAAAAAGTGTGTATTTTCAGGGAAGCATATATACCCTTTTTCCTTCCAATTGCTTCTCCTTGAACTCAAAATGATTTAGCACCCTAAGCTTTAGGAAGATAGTGGCAAAAGCAGCCCTGAAACAGGATATGACTGAGGGCAGGGAGGAGAAAAGTCAATAAATAACTGCTTGCTGCCTGACAAGGAAGTAGAGGTTTGGTAAATACTCCAAGCAGGACACAAACTCAGAACCACCCAGGACTGACAGAAGAATGCCCAACCCATTGAGCATGACTTAATTCTTCCATAAAAGGCTGTTATGAATGTCCTTTCAAACTTTATGCTGACTAACGTGAATGGTTAGAAAACGGAATAAAAAGAACAAACAGGCTGAGGTGGCGAATGGAAGTCGGGGGTGTGCTGACATTAACCTGAGCCCTCAGAGAACAGAATGTTAAATTTTCAATGTATTTACCCCCAAGAAATTGACCCATGCTACAAACTAGGGCTTGATTTGTTTTGTTGATTCGAGACTTAATGTGATGGAGAAAATGTTAATTTGAAATTAAACTTAAGTATGTTGTGTGTACATTTCCAGTTATTGAACATTATCAGCACACTGCTACCCTCAAGGGTCCCCAAACCACACTGTGACTATTTTGAATGTAAAGTAATAATGACAACATAGTCGATCCCTCTGCTAGGCTCAAGCAGATCCCTTTACAGTCTATGTGAATTGGCACCTAGGGTAGCCAGCCCAGCTAGAGGGCATTTATGATTCCTCAGCACTAAGGATTTGAGTCATACCTCTTATACTTATTAGCTGTGATTTTGATCGAAAGTATATGAACTTCCTTGGTCTCTATTCAGTAAGCACCCTCGATCCCATTTCTTAGAGCAGAGGTGTCAAAGTCTTTGCCCCTCTAACTGTACTGAAGTATAATTGGGAAATGTTTAGCAAATTAATAAAAATACAATATGATGTAGATAATGTTAATGTGGGGTTTTCTAAGTCAATATCCTGCCCATTGAGATGGACACCACTGTACAAGAATACTCTGGTTTGCAAATTTCTAATGAACTTTTCATGTAATTATGTATTCTACTTACCTGGGTCTCACCTTCCTGCAGGACTGTAAGTTACATGAAGGCAGGGACTCTCTCATCTACATTCTGAAACTCTCCCAGCGCCCACCACAGCACTCTGTACACGGAAGGGGCTTAAAAAGTTTTTGTTGCACCTATCACAGGCAGGCCTCAGCTATAGCACACTTGTCTCCTGCGACAATTCTTCTGAATAGGGGGCTAATGTTACTTGATCGTTAAGGTCAACCAATCGATCTATCTGTGCTCCTTCCATGACACTCCTGGCATCTGGGGTGGAGACACCATGCTCTGCGCCAGAATGGTCTCCTGAGAAAGCCTTTATGTCCACAGTCCTAATCACTTCTTGCCTCAGCCTCTACATCAGTTATGGTCAGTGCAACTTGGGTCTTATAGATCTTCGTGTATAGCCCTATATCAGAACCCTCTGAGCCCTCTCCCTCCTGAGGAAAGTCATAGGGCAAAAAAGGGGTCTGGGGAATTATGCTTGGATTGGGGGCATTGGGGAGCAGCGAGAGGGACAGCTAGGGTGACACAGTGGATAGAGTGCCAGTTCTGGGGTCTAAAAGACCTGAGTTCAAATCTAGCTTCAGACACTTACTAGCTGTGTGACCCTGGGCAAGTCACTTAAATAACCTTGTTTGCCTCAGGTCCCTCATCTTTAAAATGGGCTGGAGAAAGGGGCAGCTAGGTGGCACAGTAGATAGAGCACCGGCCCTGGAATCAGGAGTACCTGAGTTCAAATCCAGCCTCAGACACGTGACACTTACTAGCTATGTGACCCTGGGCAAGTCACTTAACCCCAATTGCCTCACCAAAAAAAAAAAAAAGGGCTGGAGAAGGAAATGGCAAACCACTCCAGTATCTTTGCCAAGAAAATCTCAAATGGGATTGCGACAACTAAAGTCAGACAGAACTAAAACAAGTGAACCACAACAACACACTGGGATGGGGAAAGGAGTTTAGACAGTGATGACAGTAAGGAACTTTCCCTTCCCCTGACCTCCTCCAATTGCTTTTGTGTTCTGAATTGAGCACCTGAGGAATGAATGACCTAGGTAGATGCTCTCATATGAAATGTAGGAAAATGAACCTTCTCTTTGACAGTGTGTTTTGTTTTGTTTTGATCCATAAAGAAAACAGAGATAGTAGAACTACAATGTTTGTTGTTGTCGAGTCATTTCAGGTGTGTCTGACTCTGACCCCGTTGAGTCTTTGCCAAGAACACTCAAAACGGGGTCATAAGAGTAGTTTGCCATTTCCTTTTTCTGGTTTATTTTATAGATGAGGAAACTAAGGCAAACAGGGATCTGAGGTTGGACTTGAACTCAAGTCTTCCTGACTCCAGCCCCAGTGCACTATTTACTTCACTACCTAGTTGTCCGACAATCTATACCACACAGTAAAATGTGTTTCCTCGATTAGCATGCCTGGCCATTCCAAGTGTTAATAAGGACAATATCAAAGAGGCAAATCTACTTGCATTCCTGAGCAGATGTGGCTCTAGTTTGAATCTCCCAGGACTCTTCCCATTGCAGGACTGCAAATTTCCCTATGTAGGGCTTATGGGCCACTCCCTTCTGGATGTCATCAATGTCCCTCTCAACCTCTTAAGAGGTGCCATAATTCTTAGAAGTCTGGTTTACTGACTCCTGTCATCCTATATGTGGCTTCCAGTTAGCAGAGAGCATTTTGGACAGGATCCAGTGTCTACACTGCAAAAGAATAGCTATTTGTTCCTGCCCAGATCCACCCTTCACCCCCCATCCACCCCACCGGATGCTATATCCTCAGACTTCCTTGACCTATTACTAAGGCATGCCCAAGCTGGGGGGGGGGGGGGAAGAGTCGAAGTGGAGAGATTTAGGATATGGATCCATGTGGAAAGACACTGGATATCTTGCCCTCCCCTTTACGAAATTAAAGAGATGGATGAAAAAAGGCAGAGTCTCACCTCATCCATTCCAGAGGCAGTGAAGAAAATCCCTATTTCCTCAGCATACTTCTGTAACTCCCTATACTGGTCATGGCTGAATTCGAGGTAGCGTTTGTGTTCTCCGTAGGTTTTCCCCCAGGAGTGTTTAGAAGTGTAGGGTCTCTCCAGAGCCCGACGGTTGAACTTGTGTTCCAGTTCGCTCTTCTGAAATTTGGCACAGTCGGCCCCACACTCCTGAAAGACACGTCAGAACAACAGCTGATGGGTGATCCCCTCCCTCTTGCCACTCTGATCCCACTGGAACTCACAACTTAAAAAGGACAAAATATATTTGAAAACAATCTACTTAAATTGGATCTGGGGTGAAGAAGGTGGAAAGTTTAAGGACAGATGTTCACACTGGATGGTCAGGACTCTCTGGATGGGGCAGTAGTAGAGAGGGCCTTTCATTAAGAGTTAGAATACCCTCTAGTTAACCCTATTGCAAAGCCAGTTAGGTGGCTCAGTGGAAAGAGCACTGGGCCTGGAATCAGGAAGACCTGAGCTCAAATATGTCCTCTGATACCGTGTGACCAGGGGCAAATCACTTAACTTGTTTGCTTTAATCCACAGGAGAAGGAAAGGGCACTCCAGTATCTTTGCCAAGAAAACATCATGGACATTCTATGGTCCACGGGGTTACAAAGAGGGAGAAGGGATCCAGATGGGGAAAAAGTGACATCTTTATTTCTATTAACCTCTAACTGAAACGTAGCATTTCCTTCAATTATTTAGAAACATTATTCTGACATTTAATCTTGATATTTCCATTCTAAACACATTCTAAAAACAGAAAATGCTTGTTAAAAGTTTTTTTCATTCATTCATTCTTTCATGCATTTGATCTCCTACTTTAACACATCAGCCAACCAATCAGAGAGGTGAGATTACTTGACCAAAGTCACCAAAGCTTTGGCACTACAAATCTGTTTCTCACATCCAGGATTGAAAGGCAGAAATCTGAGTTCTCACAGACACAGGCAACATATTTGGGTAGATTATAAACTCTTCAGCTTAAGCTTTGTTTGTAACCCAAAATCTAAAATGCTGGTGGTATAAATGACATCTTGTACATAAGCCTTTCCTGGTCCCACCCCACAACCTAACCATCTTGTATTTATCTACTCTGGGAGGTACATATGTATGTATTTATTATCTTTAGGTATTTATGCTATAGTTAGAGAACCAGAGATAGCTGTCTTGGATTGATGCTCTAAGGAAAGTTTATAGAAAGATGCCTTTTTTTTTTTTGGTTGGGCAGATGAGGGTTAAGTGATTTGTCCAGGATCACACTGCTAGTAAGTGTCAAGTGGCTGAGGCTGGATTTGAACTCAGGTCCTCCTGAATTCAGGGCTGGTGCTTTATCCACTGGGCCACCTAGGTGCCCCCAAAGATCCCCTTTTTAATGTTGTCTTCTCCCCCTTAGAATTCAGGCTCCTTGAAGGTAGAGTCCATCTTTCTTTTTGCTTGTAAATAAATCGGCTTGTATTCCCAGAGCTTAGCATGAGGCCCAGCACGCAGTAATCACTTAAATGCTTACTGACTTGAGGATGAAAAGCGGAGAGTAGAGACCCAACAGGGAAGTTTTTTCAGGTATAAGTCCCAGGTCATCAACTTGGAAGAACCCACACTATCTGTTTTGGAAGGAGAAGCAGTTTCAGCTGAACTAAAACCCAAGCTTCCTCTACATTTTGGCTTCCCCCAAACGCCCAGAGAAACAGAGATGACTTTCCTTCACTCACAGTAAAACTATGGGAGAACGGCGGCAGGCATGAGGCAGCAAATCTCCGAATTCAAGTTACCCACACTTTGAGGTTGTTTGGATTGCTGAGGAAGCCAGGTGATTCATGGACTGAGTTAAGGATGTCAGTCACCTGCCTTCAAGTATCAGCACAATTAAATTCAAGGTGTCTCCAGGTAAGAGGAGGAGACCCAGGCGCCCTCCCTCTCACCTAGGTTGCTCTTTCTTTCACCTGTAGCCTGTCTATTAGCAGAGGATTCTTCCAACGCTTTGTGCCTGCCTTCTATCTCCCCACTAGACATTCTTCCGCCCCCTACTCTAACCCACACTGCTAAATGTCCTTAATCCAGGGATTCTTCATCTCATGTATGTGGGTGTCTCCGCGTCTTGCACCCCGACCTCCTCTGGAAGTCTGGTAAAGCCTAGGGACCTCTTCTCAGGAGAAGACTCTTAAATGCATAAAATGCAAAGGAAATCAATTCTGTGGAAATGCAGTTATTAACATATTAAAGAAAAGAAATAAGTCAACAAGTGACAGTCCTCAAGAACTCCCGCTTTCAATCGCTCAACCCTCTCAAAGATAAAAAATAAGTTCATGCATGGACGCCGGGTTAAGAATCCCCACTTTAGGGGGCAGCTAGGTGGTGCAGTGGATAAAACACTGGCCCTGGATTCGGGAGGACCTGAGTTCAAATCCAGCCTCAGACACTTGACACTTACTAGCTGTGTGACCCTGGGCAAGTCACTTAACCCTCATTGCCCTGCCCAAAAAAAAAAAAAAAGAATCCCCACTTTAATCTCTCAACCCTCTCAAAGCTCAACACCTCCAAGAAGCTTTCCAGAAGTAACCCCCTACCCCATTCGTATCACCCCTTTCTACCGAGCTCATGGGTACCCTGGGGAGTAGCTGCTCCAGGGGTGACAGACACCACTTCGGTAGAGCCTGGCTCTCCCCCTCCCCACGCTGCCGCTCCTCTTTCTATGTACCCAGGGCTGCCCCTCTCCAGTCCGCTACCTTTGCCATCCGGATCATGCGCTTGGCCACGTCTATATCACCCTGGTGGTTCTGCCCGATCTCAGCGATAATGAAGCAGGGATGGTTCCCGCCGACCCAGCGGCCGGGGCACAGCTCCAGTTCCAGCGGCATCTTGGCACTCCCCTGCAGCGTAACCCAGTCCCGCCGCCGCTTCCGGGGCTCTGTTAGACGACCCCCTAACCTTCGGCGGAACAATCCAGCCCAGCCTACCCCGGACCGAAAGCACAAGCCACGTCAGTGCGGGAGCTTCCCACCTTGGAGCCAATCCTCTTCCAGCCGGCTGCCCATCTGACTCCCTGGAGCCAATCAACAAGATGCAGAAGGCTGGGGCGGGGGTCGAGCTAGCGGGAAGTGGTGTAGAATTTGCAGAGCTGGAGCTGGCATTCACTCGTGGTGGTGTTCAGTCTTGTGGTCCCCGCCTTCCGGGAGGGTGTGGGGTACTGCATGCAACCCTGAGCCCCCGGCATCGCGGTGCTCCTGTGACCTGGAGTTAACAGGATTGTGGGATACGTGTGATGCTGTAAATAAAATGAATGAATACAGAAAAAATCAACACCTTGCTTGTAACCCCACCCTACCCTAGAGATAGTTGAGTTGAGGAAAAATAAAATCGTATATGTGTGTATGTATGTATACATATATATATATATATATATATGTATGTATACATACATATATATATATATATATATATACACATACAGAGAGATGTATTCATTATTTACAGGGTACTTGGTTATTTATATGTTGTCTCTCCCATTAGAAAGTGAGCTTGAGAACAGGGGCATGTTTCTTTCCCTTTTTCTCTATCGCCAGTGCTTAGCGAGTGCCTGGCACATAGTAAGAGCTTCATAAATGCTTGTTAACTGATTGTTTATTTTACAAACCACATACATCTAGTCCAGGGATTTTTCATCATTTGTATCATGTACCCTTTGGCCATCTGGTGAAAACTTCATGTTTTTTAAAGGCATAAGGTAAAGCACATAAGATTACAAAGGAAAACAGTAGTTTATAGAGATATAGAGATAGAAATAGATATATACACAAATATATACACACACACAAAGGAAACCAATAGTGTATCTATATGTGTGTGTGTGTGTGTGTATATATATATATGTATATGTATGTGTGTGTGTGTGTGTATGTATAAATAGTAGTAGTAGGCTTCCACCCATCGAGGATGACCATGGATCAGAGCCTTGAAGAGCCACAGGCCACAGTGTGGCTGTGCAGTCCAATAGGGGAGCTGCAGCTCCTGCCGGAAGGAGACATCAGAAAACTGGGCTTTCTGTTGCCCATTGGTTCCTGCATCTCATTCATTTTTCTTCCTCCCCAGCTTGAAGGCCCATCTCAGCTGCCACAAGCTGCTCCTGAATACTGAACTACATCGGCATGGTCCTTGCCCATCTCCTCCCAGCTGCCGGTGTCTATTCCCAGAGCCCTCAAGTGTCGCTTGCATACATCTCTGTATCGAAGCTGGGGGCGTCCTGCAGGTCTTTGGCCTGAGGCTTACTTGCCATAGAGTAGGTCTTTAAGAATGCGCCCGTCTTGCTCGGTGCACACGACCAAGCCAGCGCAGCCGTCTTTGTTTCAGTAGCGTGTAGATATTCGGAAGTTGTTCGGTTGGAGCACTTCTGTGTTGGTGATCCTATCTGACCAAGATATGCCAATGATGCGCTGAAGGCAGCGCATGTGGAAGCTGTTAAGCTTCTTCTCCTGTCTATATATGTATACTATATATAAATAGTGTGTGTATATATATGTATATAGTATATAATATAATATATATTATACAATAGTATATATATAAATAAACTATTTGTTTTCTTTGTAATTTTATGTGCTTTACACACGTGTGTGTGTACATATGTATATATGTGTATACACATATATACACACACTTTATATATATATGTATATATATATATATATATTATAATTTTATGCACCTCAAGTTAAAAACCTGTGATCTCCAGTTCAACTCTTTCATTTTACATGAAAGCCCAGGGAAGTAGAGACTTGCCCAAGGTCATGCTCATGATAAATAACGGAACCAGGATTTAAATCAAGTTTTTCTGAATTCAGAAGCACTGTTCTTTTCATCATAACTGTCCTTTCTGCCTCATCATCCAAAGGTAGTTTTCATAGCCATAAGACTTTGCAAACCTAATTGAAATTGGTCATCTGATGTCATTGTTCTAGTGAAACTTTCTTGAATTCCATTGGCATAGCTTTTGAGAATTCGGGTCACTTCCCTGCCCCAGAGGAAGCTTTCACTTAACATGCTCTGAAAAGGGGCAGCTAAGTGGCACAGTGGATAGAGCACCAGCCTTGGATTCAGGAGGACCTGAGTTTGAATCTGACCTCAGACACTTAACACTTACTAGCTGTGTGACCCTGGGCAAGTCACTTAACTCCAATTACCTTACCCCCCCCCAAAAAAAATGCTATGAAAAGGGTACACTCTTCTTTTCATATTAAATTTGTGTTCTATTTATCTGAGTGTGCCTTGGCTTTGGGGGCCCCCTGTGATCTCATTGGTGTAAGGAAGGCCTGTCAAGGAAACCTCTTCTACCAAGGCAGCTCAGCTAATGCTTTGCCACATGGAAAGCTATATGTTTTATGAATGTAACTCCAATGCCAAAGGCCCATTTGTGTGGCACTCTTTCCTTATTAGAGCAGATCAAGGCCCCAAGGAATGGGGAGAGTGAGCAAGAGGGAATTGATGAGAACCAGAAAGAGTCCCTTAACAATGGGACTTAGTTAAAAAAAAAAATTTAGTGGCAGCTAGGTGGCGAAGTGGATAAAGCACTGGCCCTGGATGCAGGAAGAACTGAGTTCAAATCTGACCTCAGGCCCTTGACACTTACTAGCTGTTTGACCCTCATAAATCCTCACTGCCCCACAGAAAACAAACAAACAAACAATGGGACTTAGTTTACATGATCCCTATAAATATTGTAAGCTCCCAATGGGCATCAAACTTTAAGAAATATGTCTTCCCCCCGGTGTATCGCATGTGATGTCTAATAAATGTTTACTGATAGAGCACTGAATTTGAAATCAAGAAGACTTGGATTCAAGTCCTGCCTCAGATATTTAGGAATTGCAGCTAGGTGGCACAATGAATAGAGTACCAGCCCTGGAGTCAGGAGGACCTGAGTTCAAATGTGACTTCAGATACTATGTGTGACCCTGAGCAAGTCACTTAACCCTGTTTGCCTCAGCGTCCTTATCTGTAAAATGAGTTGCAGAAGGAAGTGGCAAACTGCGCTAGTATCTTTGCCAAGAAAACCCTAAATAGGCTCACAAAAGATTGGACATCACTGAAATGATTCAATATTGACAAAATAGCCTGCTCAAGTTACTTCAACTCTCTCAGATTTAAGTTTCTTCATCTGTAAAACTGGAAATTAAAAGAAATGACCTAAAAAATGGACTTACCTCCCATTGTTATGAGGAGCAATGAAATAATGCTATTATTGTATGATGATGGTGATGATCCCCAAAGTCTTAGTTAAGCTTTAATAACTTAAAATAACTAATATATGGAAAACACCTCAAGTGCTATATAAATATTATTTATTATGATTAAGTTAAACTAACTTTAAAGAGGTCCTAAGTATTCATGCAGGTTGTACTTCCAACCAAGAAAGTCTATTTGGGAAACAAAATCATTATCCCAATGGATTAAAGCCAGGAGAGATTGGCTATGGGGATCCCAATTTAGGCTATTGCAATAGTAATGACAAAACCAGGGTAAATGGAGATGTGTATCTTTGGAGATAAATATCATTAAACCTGAAGCATCATCTCAGCTATAGAGATATAATCTTGGGCAGCTAGGTGGCACAGTGGATAAAGTACCAGCCCTGGATTCTGGAGGACCGAAGTTCAAAGCTGGCCTCAGATACTTGACACTTACTAGCTGTGTGACCCTGGGCAAGTCACTTAACCCTCATTGCCCTGCAAAAAAAAAAAAGGGGGGGGGGAGGAAAAAAAAAAAGAGAGATAATCTCCAAACAGATGAGAATGTGCCTGTCAGCCTTTGGTGCACCCCCTTCTCCTATAGTGGCATCCATAATATTCTTATTTAATTCTCCCTTTTCAATATTCCCCTCCAGTTAGTTACTCAAAACACTTCCTCATACGTATTTTATTCATTAATTTGTTTAACATTCATTAATATCCCACTGAGTGTAAATAACTGTATTGGGTGGATAGAGGGAAGAGATGTAAATTTTAGAGAAAATGTAATCCCTGCCATCAGAGAGTTTCCAGTCCGGTCAAAGGAGAGAAGGCACTTTTAGGGGTAACAAAAAAAGCTGGGTCCTGATTAGTGCAAACAATGAATCTCCTGAGGACATCACGTTTTTCAAATTTGTACTGCAAATTTCCATTGGGATAGAATCACCTACTGTTATCTTACATAATTAAAACTCCAAATGAGGCAATTATGTGGCACAGTGGATAGAGCACTGGCCCTGGAGTTCAAATTTCACCTCAAATACTTATTAGGTGTGTGACTCTGGGCAAGTCACTTAGCCCCAATTACCTTAAACATCAGGGGCCATCTCCAGTAGTCCTTGATATATATCTTGCCACTAGACCCAGATGGCTCTGGAGGAGAGAGTGAGGTTGGTGACTTTGCACAACCCTCCCTCACTTAAATCCAATTCAGTGCAAGTCATGGCATCACCTGATGTCACAGTCTTCTCTGAGAACAGAGGACAAACAACCCCAAATAGTGCAAATTCAAATACATGTAATCACTTCAAGAAATTTATTATTCAAACTAATTGGGATCTAGCTGTATAAAAACCTTGTGATTTGGGTAGTGCAAATATTTATTCCCATTGTACAGATGAGAAGACAGACTCCGAGAGACTCACCAAGGCTCACAGCTACACATCAGAACCATAGGTTCTTAAATTTAGACCTGGAAGGTCATCTACTCTAACCTCATTTTACAAGAAAGAAGTGACTTGCCCTACATCAAAAGGGAGTAAGTAGAAAAGGTAAAATTGGAAGTCAGTGCCTACTTTTCACTACACTACCCAGTCTATACCCACTATCCTGCACACAGTTTGTGATGACATACATGTTACAATTTCTAAGATATCATCTGTTTAACATCAGCAACCTTTTAAATTTATGCCTTCCTCTATTAGAGAAGCACACTAGGCCCTTTGCTGAGATTCAGAGAATATCCTAGACTTTGGGTGTAATATCCTTATATTTGGGTGTCCTAAATAAGAATTGATGGGGGCATCTAGGTGCTCAGTGGGTAGAGTACCAGGCCTGTAGTCAGCAAAACTCTTCACAAGTTCAAATCCAACCTCAAACCAGTGGTGTGACCTTGGGTAAGTCACTTAACCCTGTTTGCCTCAGTTTCCTCATCAGTAAAATGAACTGGTGAAGGAAAAGGCAAACCACTCAAGTATCTTTACCAAGAAAACCTCAAATGGGATCATGAAGAGTAGAACATGACTGAATAATAACGGAAGAACAATAAACAAGACCTGAAAATTGCAGTATTATTATATTGACCTTTCATCATAACACATGCAATTTTGACTCAAATAAATACCAGCTGGCCTGGACAGTATAATTATTTGGCATTAAAAATGCATACACTGGGGCAGCTAGGTGGCGCAGTGGATAAGGCACTGACCTTGGATTCAAGAGGACCTGTGTTCAAATCTGACCTCAGATACTTGACACTTACTAGTTGTGTAACTGGTCACTTAACCCTCATTGCCCCACTAAAAAAACCCCACACAAAAACAAAAACAAATCACAACAACAACAAAAAATGCATGCACTGATAACAAGTAATATTAAGACTTGCACCCTGCTGACTACCTACCTTGCTGATGCTCCTGGGTCTAATTTACAAATCTTCTTTGGTAGGTTCTTTTCTCTAAGAACGTTTAACTTCAAATATTTTATGGTGGGTTTTTTTTTTCTTTAGCTTCAGTTTTCTGCTCTTAGCCCCAGATTCTGTGAATTTAGAGCCTTCCACATATTGACTGTAACCCCTCTTTGTTTTATTCTGAACAGCAGGATATTAAAGTGATTGGTCTTAGTTATCCATACTGTTATGGGTCTATCTATCTATCTACCTGGGTATGTATCTATTTATGGTGCATGTATGCATATACATTCACAATACATATACAATGCACACATACATATGCATACGTACATATACATGTGTGTATATATGTATATATAGAGAGAAAGACACACACACACACTCACATGCGCACAATCACAGGATCTCATAGTTGGAAGGGGCCTCAGCAGCCATCTAGTCTGGTCCATACCTGAACAAGAATCCTTTGGACAATGTCCCCAAAGTAGCCACAGACACTTTACTTGAAGACCTAAAGTGAATGGGTACTCACCATCTCCTAAGGAGTCCGTTCAACTTTTGACCACCTCTAATTGTTGGGAGGCTAGGTGGTACAGTGCATAGAACGCTAGGCCTGGAGTCAAGAAGATTCATCTTCCTGGGTTAAACTCTAGCCTCAGACCTTACTAAGCTCAGTGATTTATGAGCAAGGCACTTTTTTCCTCATCTGTCAAATGAGCTGGAGAGGGGGCAGCTAGGTGGCGTAGTGAATAGAGCTCTGGCCCTGGAGTCAGGAGGACCTGAGTTCAAATCTGACCTCAGACACTTGACACTTACTAGCTGTGTGACCTTGGGCAAGTCACTTAACCCTCATTGCCCAACCGAAAAACAGACAAACAAACAAATGAGCTGGAGAAGGAAATGGCAAATCACTCCAGTATCTTTGCCAAGAAAACACAAAAGAGGTCACAAAAGAGTCAGTTATGAGTGAAACAACTGAACAACAAAATTGTTAGGAAGTATTTCCTGACATTGAACCTAAATGTTCCTCTTTACAACTTGCTCCTAGTTCTAGCCTCTTTCCCACAACAGCCCTTCAAATCCTTGAAGACAGCTATCTTGCCTCCATGTGCCATCCCTGCCCTTCTCCTGACTAAACACCTTCAGATTCTCCAAGCAGTTCTCCCATGGCATAAATTGAAGCTCTTCCCCATCCTGGTTATCTTCCTCTGGACACTCTTGGCTTCTCTGAATGTCCAGTGTCCGTTTAAAAACGGTGCTGCCTGGAACTGAACGCAATACTCCAGATGTGACCTGATCAGGGCAAAGGACAGAACAATTTTCTTATTCCCTCAGTCTGGGCCTTTCTTAATGTTACACAGATGTGATGGTCTGACATTGCTAACTCATACTGAGCTTTCAGTTCATTAAAACCCCTGGATCTTTTTCAGACAAACTGCTATGTTTCTCTTGTACTTTGAAAGTTGATTTAAAAAAACAGAACTGGCATGTATAATTTAAAAAGTTATCATATGGGGCAGCTAGATGGTGCAGTGGATAGAGCACCGGCCCTGGATTCAGAAGTACCTGAGTTCAAATCCGGCCTCAGACACTTAACACTTACTAGCTGTGTGACCCTGGGCAAGTCACTTAACCCCAATTGCCCCTCAAAAAAAAAAAGTTATCATGTGATCTTGCTTTTATTGGTGGGGAAATTCTAAAATTTGACAGAGAGTAATGGGGATAAGCTAAAAGCGTTTCTGATAAGATCAGGGATGAGGCAAGTATGTCCATTATCACCATTATTATTCAATATTGTACTAGGAAATGCTAGTTATAGCAATAAGACAAGAAAAAGAAATTGAAAGAATAAATATAGGAAATTTTGAAACAAAATTATCACTTTTAGCAGATGATATGTTGTTTTACTTAGAGAACCCTAGAGAATCAACTAGATCCTAGAAAACTAGTGACACAAGTAACAACTTCAACAGTTTTAGAATAAAAAATAAGCACAGATAAATCATCAGCATTTCTATATATTACCAACAAAACGAAGCAGGAAGAGATAGAAAGAGAAATTCCATTTAAAATAACTACAGAGAGTACAAAATACTTGGGATTCTACCTGATAAGACACTCAGGAACTGTATGAACACAATTATGAAACATTCTTCACGCAAATAAAGACATATCTAAATAAATGAGAACTATTAATTGCTCATGAGTAGGCCAGGCCAATGTAATAAAAATGACAATACTGCCTAAATTAATTTATTTATTCAATGTCAAATCAATTAAATTACCAAATAATTACTTTATGGAGCTAGAAAATAATAACAACAAGAATTCATCTGAAGGAAAAAAAGGACACAAATATTCTGAGAATTAAATAAAAATGGGAAGGAAGAAGGCCTAGCAGCATCAGATTTCAAACTATACTACAAAGCCAAAATTATCAAAATAAACTGGTACTGGATAAAAAAATGGAGTGGTTGATAAATGGAACAGATTAGGTACACAGTATACAGAAGCAAATGAACACAGTAACCTAGTGTTTGATAAACCCAAAGATCCCGGCTATTGGGGCCAGAAGTTACTATTTGACAAAAGCTGCTGGGAAAAATGAAAAGTAGAAAATAGGCACAGACCAAATTCTCGTACAATAAACCAAGATAAACTCAAAATGGATACATGATTTAGACACAGAGAGTAATATTATAAGCAAATTAGTGTAACATAGAAGAAATTACCTTCACATCTATAGACAGAAGAAGAGTTCATGATCAAACCTGAGTCAGACAAGTTCATGGGAAGGAAAATGAATAATTTTGATTACATAAAATTAAAAAGTTTTTACACAAACAAAACCGATATATCTAATTTTAGAAGAAAAGCAGGAAAGTGTGTGTGAGTGGAGGGGGGAATCTTTACATCAAGTTTTTCTGATAAAGGTCTCTTTTCTCAAATATATAGGGAATTAATCCAAATGTATATGAAAAAGAGTGATTCCCTAATTGATACATGGTCAAGGAATGTGGAGAAGCAATTTTCAGAGGAAGAAATCAAAGCTTTAAATAGTCATATAAAAAAATGCTCTAAATCACTAATAATTAGATAAATGCCAACTAAAACAACTCTGAAGTACCAATACACACTCATCAGATTGACTAAGATGACAGGAAAGGAAAATGACAAATGCTGGAGAAGATATGGGAAAATAGGTACACTAATGCACTGTTAGGTGGAGCTGTGACCTAGTCCAACCATTTTGGAGAACAATTTGGAACTATGACCAAAGTGTTATAAATATGTGTATACATATATATGTGTGTGTGTGTATAAATATGTGTCGGGGTTGCAGGTTCAATTCCCTTGACAGAGGTTGAGGATCGGAGATGATTAATCATTGATATATCAGCACCACATTATTCATGACTGATTATGTGCACTTTATTATTGGGACAGCAGAGTATTTAAAGCAAAAAACCACAAAGAAATCAAATAAAGTCTCTGCAAGAATAATTCTAGAGAATAAGAAATTTTTCAACCTTTCAGCCTTGACCTGGCAGAACTTACTCTAGGCCTAGGCAGAGCAAAGTTTGTATAGCTGAGTCTCTTGGACCCTGGGATTCCAGCCAAGCATTGTCTCTGGAATCCAGGCCTCAACCACAAAGTTTCCTAGGAGACTTGCTGCTTTGGTGACCATGGCCCAAGCCTGGGGAGGGGGAACTCAGTCAGAGGGGCAACAGAGAGCTCCCTGGGTTCTCCAACATCATGTATAAAATGTATATGCATAAAATATTTATAAAAATATATGCTTTTTTTATGGGGAACCCCCCCCTTTGGGGTTTATTTCTTCTTCTTCTTCTTCTTCTTCTTCTTCTTCTTCTTCTTCTTCTTTGTAGGGCAATGAGGGTTAGGTAACTTGCCCAGGGTCACACAGCTAGTAAGTGTCAAGTATCTGAGGTCAGATTTGAACTCAGATGCTCTTGAATCCACTGTGCCACCTAGCTGCCCCTATTTCTTCTTTTACAACATGACTAATATGGTAATATGTATTGCATGATGGCATGATATAGGTATAACCTACAATAAATTGCTTACTGTCTCAGTGAGGGGGGAAGTAAGGGAGGGAGGCAGAAAATTTGGAACTCAAAATTTTAAAAAAATAAACATTAAAAATTGTCTTTACATGCAATTGGGGAAAAATAAAATATTATTTAAAAGTAATGTATTGACATAATGGATAGTAATATTAATGAATTCAGTTCTCTGCCTTGGCATCTGTAAGGGAGTTAGCAATGAAGTTCAAAGGTAAGAAAAACCTTCCTGGAAACTTTCCTATAACTTATATAACAGCCTCTTTGGCTGCCCATAAGACAGTTTTCTGAAATCACAAAATCATGTACTCCTAGAAGGTTACAGCCAGAAGGGATTTTATTTTAATAATGAGGAAGGACAAGGATTCCCCATAGAATGGATGGGACACATTCAAGGTCACACAGATCGTCATTGCAAAGATTCAAACACATCTTCTCTAATTTTAATTGCACAGCTTTTTGTTCTACAGCCTACAAACTCTAGGATGGCAGCTGCTGAGTGCTAAAACCTCTAATTAGCATGTTAAGAATTCTGCTTTTCCAGTTTTTCTGGAGAACAATTTGGAAATATACCCAAAGGGCTTATAAAACTGTTGCATGCCTTTTGTTGTTGTTGTTGCACAGGGCAATGAGGGTTAAGTGACTTGCCTAAGGTCACACAGCTAGTAAGTGTCAAGTGTCTAGGATCAGATTTGAACTCAGATCCTCCAGAATCCAGGGCCAGTGCTCTATCCACTGCACCACCTAGTTGCCCCATGCATACATACCCTTTTGACCTAGTAATATTACTACTAAGTCTGTATCCCAAAGAGGTCAAAGAAAAGAGAAAAGGACCTGGATGTAAATATAAATATAAATAAATATGTAAAAATGTAAACATAAATACATATTTTATAGCAGTTCTTTTTGTGGTAGCAAAGAATTAGAAATTGAGGAGATGAACAACAATTGGGCAATAGCTGAACAAGTTGTGATGTAGTACTATTGTGCTATGAGAAATAATGAGGGGGGTGATTTCAGAAAAAAACAAACAACATGGCAAGACCTATATGAACTGATGCAAAGTGAAGTGAGCAGAACCATGGTGCACGGTAACAGCTATTCTGATCAATACAATGATCCAAGACAATTCCACAGGGACTCATGATGAAAATAATGCTATCCACTTCCAGAGAGAGAACTGATGAACTCTAAGTACAAACCCGAAGTATAATTTTTATGCTTCCTTATGTTTTTTTTTATTTTTTGGTATGACTAATATGAAATATATTTTTATGGTTTGAAATGTATAATTGATATCATTTTGCTTGCCTTCTCATTGGGTGAGGGAGGAATAATAGGGAGGCAGAGAATTTGAACTCAATTTAAAAAGAAAAGAATATTAAAAATAAATAAGTAATAAAAATTGTAAAATAATTCGTCCTGGCATTATCCACAGTAAAACACTGACCAGATGCTTCCTTCTGAGGAGGATTCCTGACCCACATCTCAAGAGCCTAGAATGGTTCTGAATCTGGAGTTCTTAACCAGAGTCTATACAATTTTCTTTTTCTTTTTCTTTTTTTTTTTTGTGGGGCAGTGGGGATTAAGTGACTTGCCCAGGGTCACACAGCTGGTAAGTGTCAAGTGTCTGCCAGATTTGAACTCAGGTACTCCTGAATCCAGGGCCGGTGCTTTATCCACTGCGCCACCTAGCTGCCCCGAGTCTATACAATTTTAAAAAGTTTGATATCTTTATTTCAATATAATTGGTAATATTTCAATATAATTGATTTGATACTTTATTTCAATATAATCCAGTGTGACTGGATTATAATACATAACCCCACATATTTTATTTTTAGATGTATTTTATTTTCATTTTATGTATTTTAAGAGTTTTCTGAAAAGGGGTCTGTCATGGAGAAATTGCTGGTGTGGGGGTCCTTAGGTATTCCTCTTTAAAGAATTGCACCTTCTCACACATAAAACCAATTAGAATAAAATAATCTTTTATTTGGGTGCTAGAGAAAGGAAACTTTGAGAAGGGTCTCAAGGGGAAATAGCTCCAGAGATATAGTTTTCTGAAATACCTATCTCCCCGAATAGGAGAAAGGCAAAAACTTTTATAGATGGTAGATGGGGTGATCACCATCTGACAATAAAAAGTTCCCTTTGGGGTCGGGAAAGACCTGAGTGAGGAGGTGATCCTGACTTCTGGAGTTATCTCTGTCCCCTGGCACTGATCAGGCAGCAACCGAGCCTAATGGGATTATCTCAGGGAGGGGTGGAGGAGACTGAAATGAAGGGTGGTAGTCCTGGAATTAACTCAGTCCCATGCTGCTTATCTCCCTTGCTTCTGTCTTCTGGAGGAGAGTATATCAGGAAGGTCTTTTTTCTGTGTCTTTTCCCATACAATAATTTATCAACTTAATAATAATATACCCTTAGTTCCAAAATCCTTCCAGTACTTTCCTCTTTATATTAAAGAGGAAACAAAACAATTAACATACTCTATAACAAAAACAGGTAGGAGTCAGGGGCAGTTAGGTGGTGCAATGGATAGAGTACCGGTCCTGGAGTCAGGAGTACCTGAGTTCAAATCCGACCTCAGACACTTAACAGTTTTCACTGGCAGTACAAACAGGGAACAACTTTCTTTCTACTTACTTTTACCAATCATATACAATTCTCTGGACATTCTCTCTCACCACCCTCCCCTCCCCCCCCCCCATACTGCTGCAGTCAGCATCAGGGAGGGAAGGAAGAAGAGAGAGAAAAAGACTCTGCTTGTTCCCCCCCACCCCCCGCTGTTTTTTAAAACAAAACAAAACAAAACAAATCTATATAACTCCAAATAGCTTAGTTAACAATATAAGTTCTTGACCATAGTACTTCAGAACACATGGTCAGCAGACCAACAGCTTCCTAACCCATTCATTCCTTTTTAAAGTAACCAAAATGATACACTATAAGAAAACTTAGAAACATAGTATCTTAAAACAATTTTAAAAACTTGAAACAAAACCAATTAATTACAATCAGGTGTTCTTAGTTTAGTTGATGTACTTTTGCTCTATACTTTACACAGAATCACTTTTTTAAAAAGCAGCTTTTACAATGTTCATCTACGAATGCCTATTAGAGAATTTACATTCCAATGCCAAATTCAAACTCTGAGTAGTTTACAATGTGAAGATACTCTGAAGTCAGAAACTGCCCTTTGCTTACTTTCAGAGCCTGGCCACAGCTCAGGAAGGCAATGGGGTTTAAAATCAGCTTTTTATGAACTATAACCAAAAATTTCCCCTAGATTGTACACACAATTACAACGTTTACACAGACACATAAATGCACATAAGAGACACATAAGACAACTGTGAGATGTTTACTTCTTCCTGTCCAGCCCCACTCCAGGGTGTGGTAGGGGCTAATCGGGAGGCCCTTCTACCTTAATTCTCTCCCCTCTCCTGCAAATAATGGCCATTTAGTGTTACAGTAGAAAATCATTCATTTCTTTTGCCTAAGTCCAATTTTTCCCTAGTTTTTTAAAGGATACACCTGAGGGGTGGGGGTCACAGAGAATGCTTTCTCCTTGTCCCTTAATGGTGGGGTTGGGCTAGACCTAACCAAAAAAGAGACTAAACTTGCGTCCGAGTGGGCACTGATAAAAACCTGAGAAGTGTTCTCTAAGTCAGGACGACCCCTGACTGTAGAGAAATGAGAATCCAGAAGTAGCGTGCTATTCCAATCTCAGACCTTGGGGCCCACCCAAACCCAAATGAGGCTCCTGAAAGAAGAGAGCACAGTGTACACCCCACTCAGGGAATCCAAGAGCCAAATGAGCAGCCCCTTTTTACTTGTCTGATGATTCTCCTGGGTTTTGGCACCAGAATGTTTGAGGGGATTTTTGATCTGTTTCGGGGGCTAGCTCACCCAAAGAATTGGAGGCTCATCACGAATCTTGTAAAATAAAAAAAGATTTATTAGGAGAGAGGGATATATAGCCAGGGAACAGATTACCATGGTGACTGTCCCCTCCACTGTGACTTCTTTTTGTGTTTTTTTTTTTGGGGGGAGGGGCAATTGGGGTTCACACAGGTAGTGCGTGTCAAGTGGTCTGAGGTGCAAATTTGAACTCAGGTCCTCCTGAATCCAGGGCCAGTTCTTTAACCCACTGCGCCACCTAGCTGCCCCCATTGTGACTTCTAAGACTTAAAAAAAAAAAAACAATTTCCAAGTTTCATACCCTTTATTAGTCTTTAATTTTGATTGCGAGCTCTGCTTTCCAACCTAATTTCATTCCCATTTTCTTCTTTCAAACTATTCTGGAACTTCTTGCTGTTCTATGTATCTGAAGATTTTGTAGGATTCTCTTTTAATCAGTGATTTTTTTTTTTTGGTTTATTTTCCTTCAGAATATAATGCTTTACTGTGTTCTGGCCTCTTTGAGGTTTTACTCATCCTTCCTTCTGACTTTGAGCCTCTCTGTTGGTTTATCAGCTTGTAAGCTAGGGTTATATTGAAATTTTTCTCTTGGGCTTTTGAAATTTTGGCCTCTCTCACATTCCTAGTTATTTGTCTTAAGTTTCTGTCCTTACTCTTTTGTTTCTTTACCTTCTATTGATGGGAAGATCTCCCTGAGCCTGGGCATATTCCAGCTTCTTGAATTGTGGGGCCTGGCCCAGGTTCTACCCAGAGAAAACTCCAGAGGAAGAGGACTTGCCCTGATTTTTTGGCCTTTTTCTTGGGCATGAAGGCCTTTCCCTGCTAGCAAGGTCTGTATTTTCCACCACTCCTAGCTTCAGTTGGGTTCAGGACAGTTCTCCTTTTCCTTCACACGGCTGGACAGAATCACTATCTGTTACCTTTTTAAAATTCTGAATTTAAACACCCAAAAAGATAATTTCTATACACAAAATCTAAAAGGATACTTTATGAAACCATGAATCTCTATTTCATAGTGCTTGCTTTTAAAAAAAGTATATAATAAATTCTACACATTACTTTGAAATATTTCCTGCTTGTCTATTCTTCTAGACTTCTTTCCATTCTCTTCTCTGCATTAAAAAATTGTTATACTGACCTTTTTTGGTGTTGATATTACTTATGTCCCTCTCCCTCCATCCAATTAAAAATGAAGTGTAAGAAAGGAAAAAATCCAACAACTCTTGTAGCAAATAAGCAAAATCAAGCAAAATAAACCCATACAGTGGCTGTAGCCAAAAATATATGTTCCTGAACCTTGTGTCCATTACCTCTTTGTCAAGATGTGGACAACATGCTTCATCATAGATTCATTCAGAATTCTTAAGTCTTTCAAAGTTAGTTTGGTTTTGATAATGTTGCTGTTCTTGCATAAATTGTTCTCTTTGTTTTATTCATTCTACTCTGCATCAATTCATACTGCCAAGAATTCTCTGAAATCATCTTTTATATTTCTCACAGAGAAATTATATTTCATTACATTCATATGCCACGATTGTTTAACCATTCTCCAACTGTCTAAGAGGCAATCCAAGGTATCCCCTTAGAGTCTGCTTCCTTACTTTTCTCCATTTCCGCCTCACATGCCTTAATTCCGTCTTCATGATCAGGATGTTTGTTTTGCTTGCAATCATTCTCTCCTTGTTATTATCCTCTTTTTTAAACCACTTCCCTTTCAAAATGTCCTGCTTCTCTATTCTTCTGAACTTTTTTCATTATCTTCCGTGCATTTTAAAAAATGTTGCTTTTTGGCATCAATATAACTAACATCCCTCTCAAAAGATGCTTATATTCCTGTTAACTTTCATGCATTTGTGCATTCAATTCTGTGTGTGTGTGCTTGTGTTCAATTCTCCTTTGCCTATTTCAGATAAGAATGAGGTTCATTTGAGGAATATTTCCCTGCCCCTTCCCCTCCAGTTTTGTATACTTTTCTTATGTACCTCAATTATAAGAAATAGCAAGTTCCAACCTCTTCTTCTTTTCTAAAGTCTTACTTTTATACACCTCTTCTTCCCTTTAAACCCTTAGAACAGAACCAATCCATCCCCAGGACCTCTGTTTTTCTCATTTAATTCCCTCAATATCCTTTTTTTTTTAAGTGAGGCAATTGGGGTTAAGTGACTTGTCTACGGTCACACAGCTAGTAAGTGTCAAGTGTCTGAGGACGGATTTGAACTCAGGTACTCCTGAATCCAGGGCCGTGCTTTAACCACTGCGCCATCTAGCCGCCCCCTCAATATCCTTTGAAGACATTAAAGTTCTGAAGAGATGCTTCCTTCTTTCACTGTTACATCATTGATGGTTTCTTTCCAGTTGCTCAAATCAGTTTGGCCTTTTTTTTTTGTTTCTCTGGACTTTTTTGTTTGGATTGCAAAGCTCCCACTCAACTCTAGTTTTTGCCATCAGAAATGTTTGAAAGTCTTCTATTCTATTAAGGATCCATTTCTCCCCTTGTAGGATTAAATCTAGTTTTGCAGGGCAAGCTTTTATTGGTTATGATATATTCCAAGATTTCCTCTCACTTAGAGTAGAAGCTGTGTGATCCTGACTAGTTTTTTGGTTCTTGAACAGCTTCTTTCTCAATGCTTGTACCATTTTTTTTTTATTTAAGATATAAGTTCTAGATTTTGACTATGACTTTCCTGGAACATTTTAGGTTGTTTTTCTTTCAGGAGGTGACCAGTAGATTCTTTTTCTTCTGCTTCTAAGATATCTGAGCAGTTCTGATTTATGATTTATTGAAACATAGTGGACCACCATATCTGGAATACACTCACTCCTCACTTTTGTCTCGTAGAGCCCCTTGTTATTCTTCAGTTGTCTTTCAGTCTTGTTCAATTCTTTGTGACCCTATTTGAGGTTTTCTTGGCAAAGATACTGGAGTGTTCTCCAGCTCATTTTTGCAGATGAAGTAACTAAGGCAAATAAGGTTAAGTCATTTGCTCAGGGTCACACAGCTAGTAAGTGTCTGAGGTCAGATTTGAACTCAGGAGGACGAGTCTTCCTGACTCCAGGCCCAGTGCTTTATCCACTGCACCACCTAGATGCCCCATAGTGTCCCCACTTTTCCTCAAAACATAACTCCTACACAAGACCTTTCCTGATCTTTTCCTACCTCCCTGCCCATACAGTTAATAATTATTCTCTCTCTCTCTCTTGAAATTATTTGTACTATGCACATATTGTATCTACCCAGTAAAATAAATACATGATCCCTGAGGACATTGGTTATTTGATTTTTGCCTTGGTGTTTCCAAGACTTAGTACAATGCCTTGCATGTAGTAAGCATCACAGCACCCTCCTAACCTGTCTCTAGCCTCTCTCTCTGCCCTAATCCATCAGATGCACTGCTCTGATAGAATGATCTCCCTCATGCCACTCCACTTTTCAAGACTCATTAAAGAGTTCTCTGTGACTAACAAATAAAATCCAAACTCCTTAGTCTGTCAATCAAGGCTTGCCCAACTGTGAGATTAAAATTGGATATTAGATCATAAATCTCCCCTACTTAACTTTTCCCTTAATTTATCTCCCAGACTAGTAAATGGAAGAAGCTTCTGGTTTTCTAGATAGAGCCTTTATTGTATATAGTCACAAGGTGATGTTGATTAGAAGGATAGGAAAATAGAAATACAATACAAATCGTCTTAAGTCTAGGCTTAGTCTATATTCCTTATAAAAACTCACCAAACCGAAAAGGCCACCTTTGGAGAGAGGGAGACCATCTGTGCCGCGCCGTCAGGAGTCCCGCCAAGCAGGCAAAAAGGGCCTCCTCCCCATTCTCTCCACCCCGGAAGTCAAGAGCCCGGCAGGCAGTCTGACATGCGCAGCAGGCGGACTGTTCATCTCCTCCCCAAAAGGGTGGTCCTTGAAAAACTGGCGTCTTTCAGTTATCCTAACCGACTGTTAAAAACTTTCATATTTTACCACACTACCCTGACTAGAACCTACCTTTCCAAATATTCCTAACATAATTTTCCTTAAAGTACTCTATGCTCTTGCCAAAGTGGACTACTCAATGCTCTACAAATGTGTCTAATGCTTTTCCAGATCCATATACTTGTTTAGGCTTTCCCCAGTGTCTGATATGCTCTTTCCCATATCTCTACCTGCTTTAATCCTATTCAAAATCCAGCTCAAATATCACTTGCTTCAAGAAATTTTCTTGAATCCCTCTCAATTTGCGAATGTTCTTTCTCTTTCCCTCTCTTGGTCTCTCTCTCCTCAAAATACTTTGTACTTACCACTAACCATGTTACACCCACCCAGCAGAAGGAAAATTCCTTGAGGACAAAGATTGTATCATTTTTTTTTCTTTGCATCCTTAGCACCTAGCACAGATACTAGCCATTTACTGGGCACTTTAATGAGAGTCTGTTGGGCAGAATTGTCCACATTTTGGTCAATGACTTTAAGGCACACATAGCACACATCAAATTTACAGAGAACACAAAATCGAAAGGGAGTAATTAACATATCAGATGATGTACAAATTGTTTTCCCAATTCTACTTACTTCACTTTGCAGCAATTCATAATATCCAGGAATCTTTGATTGCTTCTTTTGTCTTTTCCAAACAGATCTCAATAGGTTAGAACAAGGGGAATAGGCTAATATGAAGAAATTTAACAGGGATAAATATGAAGTCCTACATTTGGCTTTAAAGAATTGCACAGGTATACCACAAGGGAGCTGGGGTTAGACAGTCATTCCTTTGAAAAAGATCTGGGTTTGCATTTTGGTTTTGTGGGCTAAGAGCTAAATCAGTGGAGGGACATCACAGCCAAAAATCTGTTTCTGGAATATGGCAAGTAACAGAATAGTCCCACTGTATTCTATCTTGGTCAGACTACATCGACGACAGGGGCTCCAAACACCCTCATGCAGTGGGCTCAAACCAGATTAAAGTATAATTGGGAAATGCTTGACAAAAAAAATAAAAATAGAATCCAACACAGATAATGTTAATTTGTGGCTTTCTGAGTCAACCTGCAGCTATAGAGGTCCATTTCTATTTCAGTTTGACACCAATGGATTAGAGAACTGTGTTGAGCTCTGGTTACTACAGTTTGGGGATAGCTTAAGCCAGTGGACAGTGACCAGGATAGCTGGGGGATTTAAATATATGCCGTTAGATGATCAGCTGAAAGAAATAGGGATGTTTAACTTGAAGACTTAGGTAGGGGTGTGTCTTTAAATACCTGAAGGTCAGATATATGGAAGAAATTTGTTCCGGTTGGCCGAGGGGAAGACCTAAAAGTGGTAGGAGTTGTAGAGAAGCGGATTTAGGCTCCAAATAAGGAAAAACAAAAACAAAAACACCTCCCAACCATTACAGCTGCTCCCAAATGGAACTGACTACCTTGGGTAGGTTTCATGGGAGATCTACAAGCAGAAGACGGTTTAGCATTTTATCAAGGGTGATGTTACACATAACACTCCTGTTCAGGTACTGGTTAGACTGCATGATTCCTGAGATGTTGTTGGGCTACTGAGCCGCCATTGTTTCTTCTATTTTCCTACCTTTCTAGAAAGTGACTAGTGGGGGAAGCTAGGTGGTGCAATGGATAGAGTACCGCCCCTGGAGTCAGGAGGACCTGAGTTCAAATCCGGCCTCAGACACTTAACACTTACTAGCTGTGTGACCCTGGGCAAGTCACTTAACCCCCATTGCCTCACTAAAAAAAAAAATAAAGAAAGTGACTAGTGAATCCTCAGACAGCTGGGAACACTGGGAAGCCAAGAACTTCTGTGCTGACGATAGGTACTGAGGGTCCTGTAGGAAGATATACCAATACAACCATCCCCACTTATTTCTTCTCCCAGCTAAGTGCTCCTATTAATCATTGAGGGAGACAGAATAAGCATTTATATAGTGCCTGCAATGTGCTACCTGCTAAATGCTTTTTAAAAATACAAATATTATCTCATTTGATTCTCAAAACAAGACTGAGAGAGGTGTTATTATCATTCTATTTTATAGTTGAGGAAACTCAGGTTAAATGACATGCCCAGGGTCACAAAGCTAGTATGTTCCTGAGGCCAGATTTGAACTCCAGTCTTGCTGACTGATTCTAGGCTCAGTGTTCTATCCACTATGCCACCACCTGCTTTTAGGGTAGAAAGAGCCCTGAAGACATATGGAGTAACTGAGAACTGCTAAAATACCCTAGCCCCAGAACCTGAGCATTTCAGATAAGAGGTGACAACTTGTATTTTGTCCCAACAAGACTTGATAGGAGAGAGGCATATGGCCTTGTCACAGCTGCAGTTAGTATAGCAAAATATTGGACTAGGGCTCTGGACAATCTGGGTGCTCTCTATTTTTGTGTGACCTTCAACAAGTTGCTTCATTTGAGCCTGTCATCTCATCTGCTAAAATGGAGGGTACCACTTAAGTATGTTTCACAATAGCTAGCAAATTAATAGCTAGCATTTATATCGTTTATTTTTATTTATTTATTTTGCAGGGCAATGGGGGTTAAGTGACTTGCCCAGGGTCACACAGCTAGTAAGTGTCAAGTGTCTGAGGTCAAATTTGAACTCAGGTACTCCTGAATCCAGGGCCGGTGCTCTATCCACTGTGCCACTTAGCCGCCCCGCCATTTATAGTTTTAAGGTTTATAAAATTCTTTACAAATAGTATCGATCATATTTTCACAAGGTGATTGTGAGGAAGCATTTTTTTTTATTAATTCCCATGACATCCTTGACCTTTTGTTCTTCCAGATGAATTTTGTTATGATTTTTTCTAGCTCCATGAAATAATTTTTTGGTAGATTGGTATGGCACTGAATAAGTAAATTAATTTCAGGAAGAATTGTCATTTTTACTATACTCGCTCAGCCTACCCATGAGCACTTGATATTTTTCCATTTGTTAAGATCTGATTTTATTTGTGTGAAGTGTTTGAGAAAAAGTATTTTGTAAACCTTAAATAAAGGTTTTAGAGATCCGAGTTAGTATCATGAGAAGCCATTGCTTTCTGCATTGGAGTCCTGATCGATATAAACATTTTCGAAAGATTCTGTTCACCAAGGTATCCAAGAAAACTAGCTCTGAAGGTGCTTTAGCTAGCTAAGGATGGGGTGTGTAATCTCTCTGTCATTGGGAGAAGTTCCAGTGTTCTTAGTAAAGGCTCTGTGCTAGAGGCCACAGCCTTTCCTGGACATCACATTCAGATGTGAGACTACACTGGTGCTTCTGGAAGTCCTCCTGCAATTTAAGGGTATGGGAATAAATCTGCATTTCCCACACTATGGAACTATGCAACATATGTCAAGTGCAGATTTTTTTTCTTTCCACTCTATTCACTCATTTCCTATGGGATCTAAACAGGGCAGATTTCTTGGGGTTGTGTGCTGGCTATAATTTCCGTATGTCCATAATAAGTCATAGTATGTAGAGTTGAAGAGACTTTAAAGGTCATCTAGTACAATCCCCACACCTTATAGATGAGGAAACTGAAGGCCAGAGAAGTTATAATGTAAAGGTCATATATGGTAAGTGCCAAGGCTGGGGTTCAAATCCATGTCTTCTTATTCCAAAGAGCCAAAGGGCTCTTTTAACTATATCATCTTATTTTTACATTTTAGGGGGCTGACTGATCTTTATTAAAATGATCGCAAACCTACTCTCCTGATGAAGGCTAGAATGGCTTCTGAGATATGATTCCAGAGAAACAAGGCAATGGAGGCGCTAACCCATCATGTCTCCCAATGAAGAGCAAAGATAATAGGCATGAGACAGAAGGGAAACATCTGGACTAGGATAAAACTCATTTCCACTTCCTTTTACTCTCATATACCTCCTCCACCCCATGGGAATCAGAAGTCATTTCTATGGATTCTGGGTCATAAGGTAAGAGATATAGAGAAGGGGCAGCTAGGTGGTGCAGTGGATAAAGCACTGGCCCTGAATTCAGGAGGACCTGAGTTCAAATCTGACCTCAGATACTTGACACTTACTAGCTGTGTGACCCTGGGCAAGTCACTTAACCCTCATTGCCTCGAAAAAAGAGAGAAGCCTGAAACAAAAATCAATGCTGTTTGAGAGAAAGCTAGTGCTGAATACAGTGAGGCTGCAAGAAATGCCAAGTTGAGTTGGACATAGCCATCCCACATGGTGTATCTCCACCCACCCCCAATGTTAAAGATAGATAGGCTCTTTCTCAAGGTCAAGATTGGCAAGATAAGCAAAGCACAGTGCCTGGAAAGAAGGAAAAAATGAATACATCATTCTATCAGAAAGCAGGAGGCAACCAGATTGATGGAAGGAAGTGGAAGAGACTGGCTGACTGGGCATGCAGAAGCCCATATGGCTATGTTCAGAATCAAGAGATTTAGTGGCTTTTCCCAAATCAGTCAATTCTCATGGTAAGCAGCAGACCCCAAAACAGCATCTTGCAGTTAATCCTCTAAAGATTTGATTTCCACAAGTCTAATAAAAGCTTTTATTGACATCAAATGGGAATCCTAATGTTTATAACCAATGAATGGAATCTGGTCAAATCAATTTTCCTGCTGAGAAAAGGAAATTTTACTAGAAAGAAATACCCTCTGCTCAGTGATACAATCGGTGTAAAAGTATTTTATCCTAAAGTTATTATAGAAGTCTTATGGCAAGGTTGATTGAATGTAAAAATTGATAAAGAGAATCATGACAACTTTTTTTTTTTCCCAATAGGAAATGAGATTTGAGATCAACCAAGTAAGAACTGAAAGCCTCTCTTGATGATTATGTCTGAGATGAGGATTTCAGCCTCAAACTGTTTAAGAGAGAATGTGAGTTTTTAAGTTACAGGACCAGGAAGAAAAGTCCAAAGAGATTGAAGAGACTGATTTACAAAAGAATTCCCAGTGGCAAACATACTTAAAATAGGTTTCCAATTTCATCAAATTTCACAATGAAAGCCCTTGGTGCCAAGTGGATCTTTAAGGAGCACTTAGGATAAATACAGCAGGACTATAGCTTATGCATGCCAGGGAGTTATGGAATTTATGTTGGCTGACAAACATAGAAATAAAGTTTGTAAGCAGAGTACTTTACTTACTTTTTTTTTTTTTTGCGGGGCAATGGGGGTTAAGTGACTTGCCCAGGATCACACAGCTAGTAAGTGTCAAGTGTCTGAGGCCGGATTTGAACTCAGGAACTCCTGAATCCAGGGCTGATGCTTTATCCACTGCGCCATCTAGCTGCCCCTTATCAAATGTATTTTAAAGAGTAAGTAGAGGCAGCTAGATGGCGCAGTGGATAAAGCATCAGCCCTGGATTCAGGAGTTCCTGAGTTCAAATCCAGCCTCAGACACTTGACACTTACTAGCTGTGTGATCCTGGGCAAGTCACTTAACCCCCATTGCCCCGCAAAAAAAAAAAAAAAAATACATTTGATGAGTACAGTTGTGTTAGCAAAGGATGTGAGGGTATTCCTTGAACTCTCTAAGAAGCAAAAGAAAACCTGTTCAAAAGGAATGTCTTCTGACATAAAGAGATGCAAAAAATCCTATCACTTTAAGGATATAAGTCTAAAGGATATAACACAAACAATGCCAATTTCATACAAATAACTGGGTCACACATAGAGAAGGAAAGGGGAAAATTAATGCCTATTAACTCTGAAATAAAAATTCAACTTTAATATGGATTTCTGTTTACAAAAAGAGAAAAAAATCAACTCTATCTTAGTGCCAAAGAAAAGAACTGCATTTAATTATTATTGTTTTTAAAAACAGTGCTATTTTTGGTATCACCAGTATATGATCTTGTAAGTGTTCCTCGTTTTATATTCAGAGGATAAGATTCCCATCCACCCTTTCACCATTTCCATTTCAACTTACCCCATTTACAATCACAAAAATTTCCAAACTTCAGACGCAACAAATTGCCCACTAGTATAATGACTAAATATTACACTTACAGAAATAGGCAATATTGTTAATCTGTTGACACTGCATTCATATACCTACTTCCATCTTTAAGAATAAGGGAAATGCCTTTCTTCTGACATGACCTCTAGAGGTCCTTTGCAGTTTTAGAAAAATGCCTTTTTAAAGTCTTAAACATTGTTATCATTCACTTCCCTAAAATAGACTATCAATTGGACAAACTATAAATATTCTAACCTTGGTACAAGAACTGTTATGTCAGACTTTTCTTTCTTAACTTAGCTACCACTTATGCCTAAAAATTTTAGCTTAATGTTCCCTAGGAACTTCAGCACCTTTGAATTCGGAACCATATAAAATCCTCCACACTGACAGTAATGAAATATTCATGCCTCTCATTATCAAATGCTTAATTGACTTAAATGTACAATGTGTAAATATATACACAAGTACATTTTTGCAATTACCTTCACTTTAAAAATCCAAATAATTCTCTTTAGCATGTTTCAAATGAGCATATCTAAAGTCTAATTTTAAAAATGTAAACGTACAACTAGACTTTACCAAATAGTAACATGTTTATTTCACTGAAATTCTTAAAAATATTTATCTGCAGTTGTCACATAAAACATCCTAATGTAAAAAAAGTAATGGTTTAAAAAAAATAAAAGAAAAGCAAAGCATGAAAAACAGACCCAAAATGTTAAGATTTTATTTACAAAGCTTCTTTTGTTGTACAGAAAGTAAAAATGGTATTACAACCTTGGTGTAACTGGTAGCCATCAACAATCATGACTCACCGATCACAGCTGCTCTTCCTGCTATAGCAATAGTCTTATAAGAAAACCTAACAACTCTGACTATTTTGTTGGGGTTAATTCCCCAAATTTGTTGGTAACTTGGATATCCAATGGGGATTGATCGGAGGAATGTAGAATGTCACAGGAACTACTCTTTGGCTCTTTAGGTGTCCTGGGGGCTTGGATTATAGCTACCACTTCTTTTTACAGCTACCAAATCAAGAGGAGCAGTCCACACAATACTGAACAGTTCTTTTTTCAGATCATTTGGGGTCTTAATCATCTTCTCCTTCTCCTTCGTCATCTGTTTCTCTCTTCCTTTTTTCACCTTTTCCAGTCTCTTCATCCTCTGTACAGTAAAGAAGACATATTTTAAGACCCCTGGATAGTAAATTTTCACTTTAAAGGGAATACACTGCAAGTTATCATTAGCTAAACTTTTTAACGTAAGGTGATGACAATAGAAGAAAATGGGTTTTTTCCAAGTCCTTCAGAGAATTTTAAAAATGATTAAAAGAGCCATACAAGGTTCTTTTCTGTGGTGACCTTGTTCTTTTCTCTTTCTGCTAATTCTAATGATCTTAACCACTTTGGGGGGAATCATGTACACACGATATATTTTAACTTCAGTAACATATTTGACAAAATCTTCAAATGTGGAATGAGAAGGTTTCAGACCTCTAGAAGCCTTATGAATTATGAGGCCTTCTGCTACAAGGTTGCTCTTGATGAAATAGGATTATTCCCCATAAAGTTAATAGGTATTTGGGGAGGGGGGTATGCAAAGGAGAAGTTTCCAATATATTTCTTTTTATTGAGCAGGTCAGGAAGGCATAGGAGTAGGAAAAATACTTTAACCCAGTCCCTCAATTCTATGCCAATAACTCTTTGGAGGAATCCTTCAAAAGGCCCAAGGGTGAATATCCTTGACTTAGCTGCTCTAGTTGTTGGACATATAGCAGATTGCTAAGAAAGTCCTGTCTTGAGAGGTAGTAGGAAATTAACAAGGCCCTTTAGACTCATGGCTATGGATATAATACTCACCTAGCTGAGAAGTGACTTCAGCTCACCACAGGCTGGTCACAGATACTACCAACCATGCATGGGGCTGAAAGAAACCATCTAAAGACAAGGTCTCTCATCCCCAGAGCTGATCAACAGTCCAGGTTCAGAGGATTGGAGGTAAGAAGGGACTACTCTTTTCCCCAAACCATGTAGTTAGATTGTTTTGACTCCAAAAAGCAATGGGAATTATTCACAGTCATTAAACCTCAGTAAATAGGGTGTCAGAGGGTCATCAATCATGCCCAAGACCTCAGTGGGAGGGGCAAGCTGAACCACTGACCAACACTGAAGCACATCATCACCTCAGTGACTGAGAACAAAGCATGCACCGGACGTTGGGGAAGCAGAGAGCTGGTTTCTAAGAGAAGAACCCTGCCCTTATTCCATGAAAGCTACAGGGGACAAATAGAGGAAGTCTGGTGTAGGGTAAAGAACACTGGACTTTGGAATCTGAGGCCCTGCCACTTTTTCCTGAGGTGATCACGGGCAAATCACTTAAACTTGCTGGGCCATAAAATGAGGGGACTTGGACTGAGTAATCTCTAAGGTCCTTGTCAGCTACAGGTTTTATGGTCCTTAGAAACACTAGAGGTATCAGTTTCCAGAAAAATGAAGCTGGTGAAGATGTGAAAGGGCATGTGGAGATGAGCAAGGATAAGAACATTTGGTCAGGGAACTGGGACACCATGGTTTGTGGATGGTAGGGGCCTAGAGGGGGAGGTAGAGGGAGGCAGCCTCCCTGTGAGGCCATTCCAGAGGACTCTCCTGATCAAGAGAAGGAACATTTCCAGTATGAACTAGATCAGACTGTACCGTGGGGGCTCAGTTCTGAGCACCACATTTTTTTTTTTGGTAAGGCAATTGGGGTTAAGTGACTTGCCCAGGGTCACACAGCTAGTAAGTGTTAAGTGTCTGAGGCTGGATTTGAACTCAGGTCCTCCTGAATCCAGGGCCGGTGCTTTATCCACTGTGCCACCTAACTGCCCCTTGGGCAGCACATTTTAACAAAGTGGTATCCTCTTAGATGAAGAGCCAAAGTGGTGACAATCCTTATGTTATATAAGAAAAAACTGGAAGAAATGGGAATGCTGAACATGGAGAAGCAAAGGCTAAGGGACACATGATACTATTTTTGAAATATTTTAAGGACTGTTCTGTAGAAGGAGCCATAGGTTTGTGATTCTGTGTCACAGGACAGAGTTAGGCCCAAGAGGTAGAAGTTCCATGGGGGGAAACCTGTAGAATCTGCCTCCCAGGATTGTCAAAGGAAATAATGTACCTAAAACGCTCTGCAAACTTTGAAGTACTCTGAGTGCCGGCTGTCATTATTACAGGAATCAGATGGGGGCTCAATACAATTATATATGGTAGTGAGCCTTTATTATGTATCAAAAATTGGAAACTGCCCAGTAATGAAATGAATTGTGTTTTGCCCCATGCTTCCTATTACTGGAAATATTTAAAGAAACTGGATGATCAACCATCAGCAAGACAATGTGCTAGGTAGGAAGAGATCAAGCACATTCTGGCTGATCTCTGGCTCTTTTACCCCAGATTTTCCACCTGCAGGTTCTAGTTCCTAAGTTTTATCTTGAGAACACTTTTATCAGCTGGCTCTCCTGGCTTAGATGTGGACAAACCCCTTCCCTTTTATCTTAGCCCATCTCTGGGCAAACTGAAAGGAGAAGAGCAGTATTCTATTATAGCATCTGACAAGAAAAATATAGAAACAGTTCCTTGAATGAATGAAAAGTTGGACAAGATGATACATTAAGTCCTTTCCAACTTTATGATTTTAACTTTTTAAAAAAATTTTTTCCAGTTCCATGTAAAGATTGTTTTCAACATTCGTTTTTATAAGATTTCGAGTTCCAAATTTCCTCCCTTCCTTCCCTCCCCCCTCCACAAGACAGCAACCAAACTGATATATATCATATATATACAATCACATTAAACATAATTGATTTTAACGTGTGTGTGTGTGTGTGTGAGAGAGAGAGAGAGAGAGGCAATTGGGGTTAAGTGACTTGCCCAGGGTCACACAGCTAGTAAATGTTAAGTGTCTGAGGCTGGATTTGAACTCAGGTCCTCCTGAATCCAGGGCCAGTGCTCTATCCACTGCACCACCTAGCTGCCCTGATTTTAACTCTTTATACCAATGCCAACTTCCATGCTGGTAGAAATAGTGGATATGTTGGATGGGGAAGAGGGAGGAAGGAGAAGATATAAGCTCAGTGAGATAAATAATAACTAACATTTATATAGTACATTAAGGTTTACAAAACACTTTACAATTACTATCTCATTTGATCCTCACAACAACACTGTAAAGTAGGTGTTATTATTATCTATATTTTATAGCTGAGGAAACTAAGCCTGGAGGGCAAGTACCTTGTCAGGGTCACACAGCTACTAAGTATCTGAGGTAGGATTTGAACTCAGGTCTCCTGACAAGTTCATTACCATTCACTATGCTGTTTGGCTGTCACAATATCTTCTGGTCATTGTTTTTAATACCTGTTACACCTCTTTCAGAAGGGATATTAAGGATTTCTGTAAGACCTAATAAAGCCCATATTGAACTTGGAGCAAAATCACCATGTTAAAGGAAAATAACACATTATAATCTTCCTGTAAAAAAGCTTTAGCCTAATTTGTAAAACTTCATCTGGAATTTACATAATCAAATCTTTTCTTATCTTTATAATAAGCCAACCACCAATGAATAAAAGGCTTTCTCCCTCCAGATTTAAAGCTGCCTTTAATGTTGATGTGTACTTGGCTTCTATGTGAACAATGACATCCCAGTATTACCTAATTTTCTTTCTAGTTATGCAGGGGAAAAATAAGATACAATGCCAGATTTTTTTCATTATGCCCATAGGAAATAGAAGCCCATTGCCTCTGGGCACAGATTGACAATTCAAAAGCTCAGACAATAGGCCGTAACTAAGGAGTTGAGATTGAAAAAAGAATCTCTAGGTATAGTACAAAAAACACTGAAATTGGAATAAGGAGACACCTGGAGTCAAACTCTGGTTCCAATACTGACTGTTCAACTTTAAAAGAACAGTATTTTGTATTACCTACGTCACAGGATTGTTGTGAACAAAATGCTTTGTAACCCTTCAAGTAGCACAGGAATGTGGGGTGCTACTTCCAGGGCAGAAATGGGTTTGATTTCAGAGGGAGGAAGAAAATAAATATTAAGTATTTATATTTGTGCCAGGCACTTTACAAATCTTTTCTCATTTGAACTTCACAACAACCCTGAGAGGCAGATGATATCATTATTCCCATTTTATAGTTGAGGAAACTGAGGCAATCAGAGGTTAATTGACTTGTTCATGGTCAAACAACTAATAAGTGTCTGAGGTTGGATTTGAACTCAGGTCTTTTGATTCCAGGCCTAGCTCTCTTTCTACTGTGCCACCAGCTGCCTCTAGCATCCTGACATACTTTTTTCATTATATTGACATGATTTGGGAGAATAAGGGACAGAAATATTTTGTTTTCCTCTCAGTCACAGTTATGGTTAATATACTGAATAACTTCTCTCCAACTTCAGCCTCCCTTCTCAGAATCCACTGGGATCTCCTCTTTCCTCCAACTTTCCCATCATCATCACTTTCTCAGTCCTGGAAGCAAGCTGCCCCTCCGTCCACAGAGGCCTCTCTACCTGTATCCTTAGGCCACAATCCCCTTCTCGATACACCCCTTGGCGTCAGGGTGGATGAAGTGACTCACATTGTGTTAATATTCAGGAAATTACAAACTATAATTCTCCCAGTAAGATGGCAGAACACCAGGCCTTATCATCTGTTTTGCTGCTGAACTCTATGGACCACTTGAACTTATTATAGATACCTGGATGCTGGATTCTATAGACCGCTGCCCTATAGTCATCCCAAGAACCACCAGGCCTTTCTATTAGCCCTGCAGCTCAACCCTACTAGATATGTTATTTCTCCCAATTAGAATATGAGCTTCTTGGGAACAGGAGCTATCATACCTTTCTATTTGTATATCCAGCACTTAGCACAGTGCTGGGCATACAGTATATGCTTAATAAATGCTTTTTCTTTTTTTGCAGGGCAATGGGGGTTAAGTGACTTGCCCAGGGTCACACAGCTAGTAAGTGTCAAGTGTCTGAGGCTGGATTTGAACTCAGGTACTCCCGAATCCAGAACCAGTGCTTTATCCACTGTGCCACCTAGCTGCCCCCTGCTTAATAAATGCTTTTTCATTCAATAAGATTACATGCTTTTGGGGGCTAGATAGCACAGTGGATAAAGCACCGGCCCTGGATTCAGGAGTACCTGAGTTCAAATTTGGCCTCGGACACTTGACACTAGCTGTATGACCCTGGGCAAGTCACTTAACTCCCATTGCCCCGCAAAAAAAAAAAAAAAAAAAGATTACATGCTTTATTTTACTAATTGACTAAAAGTAGCATGGTACAGTAAAAAGGATGATGAATTTGTAGTTAGAAGACCTGGGTTTAAATCCTGGTCTGCCACTTATTGCCTGTGTGACTTCTCTGAATGTGAGTTTCCTCATCTGTAAAATGAGGGTCAAAGAGATCAAAGAAAAAGAAAAAATATGTACAAAAATATTTCGACAGCTCTTTTTGTAGTGGCAAAGAATTGGAAACTGAGGGGATGTCTGTCAACTGGGGAATGGTAGAAAAAGTTGTGGCATATGATTGTGATGGAAAACTTCTGTGCTATAAGAAATGATGAGGGGGATGGTTTCATAAAAACCTATATGAACTAATGCAAAGTGAAGTGAGCAGAACCAGAAGAGCATTTTACACAGTAACAGCAGTATTATAATCAACTGTGAAAGACTTAGTAATTCTCATTAATACAATGATCCACCACTCCAAAAGACTCATTTGGGAAAATGCTATCCACTTCCAAATAGAGAACTAATGTACTCAGAGAGATTGAAGCATTTTTTTTCCATTTGTTTATTTTCTCTGCTGTTTTTTCTGAAAGATAGTTAATAGAGAAATATATTTTGGCTGACTTCATATGTATAATAGGCATTGTTTTTCTTGCCTTCTCAATGAATTTGGGAGTGGGTGGAAGAAGGGAGGGAAAGAATTTGAAACTGGAAACAAAAACAAAGAAACAAATAAATAAATAGCTTTTGACTTCAAAAATAAATAAATAAAATGAGGGGGTTTGGTCTAGACTACCTCTAAAGTCCCTTCTAGCTCTAAATCTATGATCCTATAAAGGCAAATATTCGTGAAAATACAATGTATGATTTAAGCATACCTTCGTCTTCATCATCTTCATCCTCATCTTCCTCATCATCATCAACTTCTCCATCATGTCCAAATTCTTCTTCCTATAGAGTAAGACATAAATCCTATAATATTATGGAATTATCTTGATGTTGTTTTCCTTTTTTGAAAGGAAAAAAGCAAGACAATGAAATATGCATTACATAACCCTATTACATCTTTGAATGACATAAAACCATACTATTTCACACATTCACTTTTTAATAAGCTCTGTTTGAAAAACATGTTTAAATTAGTTAACTAAGGTTATTATATATTGTTTCAGAGAAAAATGTCATAATCTTAATTCTGATTACATTTAAGTAAAGGGTCAGTCCCTTTTAAAATCCCATTGATGTGAGATTTCATTAGGGAGTTTTATTACAAATTTTACATTGATTAAAAAGCACCATGAGGTAGGAATAGTCCCATTAATTTTGTACTATATTGTGCTAATTACATTTTAATAGAAAGGAAATAACTTGTTGCTAATACAGGAATCGTTCCCAAATTAGCTGTGTTCATTTATTTGTTAGGGCAAAGAACAAAATTTGTAGAAAGCTAGGGGAATGGAAATGAGGAAAGAATAAGTATGCGTTGGAAATGTTTTGATCTTGACAAAGTCAAATAAGTTACTGATGATGAAAAATGGGATATGAATGGAAGAAAGGACACAGAGATGGTTTATAATAATTTCATATGAAAGTTCAACAGCTATAAACCAGTTGCCCTATCAAAGAGATTAAAAAGGCCTAAAACTTGCTTTGATCAGAAAACATTTGACTTACTTTCCAAGTAGTGATACATGGCAGCCAAAGGCAACAATGATTTAGAATATGAACTCATTTGCAAAATTTTATGGAGATGTAATGTAAATGTAAAATTTATACTGTGTCTATATAATGTATAATTGTATGTATGTATTTTGCATATATGTAAATATGTACATATACATTTTATGAATAAAATGAACTTACATAATAGAGAAGATGTTGAAATGTAAGATCAATTTAAGGGAAGTTTGGGGAGAGACCCAACTAGCAAAGTTAGGCATTTAAAGGCATTGCATATAGAGGAGAAGCTGAAGGGAACTTATAGGAGGACCTGGACAGAGTTGCAGAGGGGCAGATCCAGATGGGCTGCAATCTTTATCACTGGAAAGAATGCCCACATTAATGAGATCAAAGGACCATTTGAGTATTGGGGTATATTCTATTAAGTGGGGTAAAGACCCATGGAATTTTTCAATGAAAACTTCTTTTTCTCCCCTTTTCCTTCTCACAAACATCACCAGTATACAACAAAGAAGTGCAGGTTTTATAAAGACTATTTTTGAATAGGTATAAGATAGAGTAAAGCAGATTTGTTTTTACCTAAGTCAGCTAAATGCAGAACAGTCTATCTCCAGACTTTAGACAATTTGCCCTTCAGTAGAATGAGAATAAGATATCTGAGCCTGCCAAATGGTCTAGGTCAATGATCCTCAAGTTTTCCAGAGTGTCATTGCTCTCATTACTGTTTGATTTTGTGTCCTTCTTCCAACTCATTGTAAGGGCAAATAGCTGCTATTCCATTTGGTCTAGCAGAGGTCTTTGTACTAAATAAACATTTGCTGAATTTAAAAATAAATCTGAACGAAGTAGTTCAATGTTATATAAAGAAATGATCAGAAATCCTTTACATAGTGTTCATTCTTGCGGTTGCCACTAATATAGCAGGGGACAAAAACATGAGCATGAAAATTGGCTTTGAAACATTTACACAACACAGACCTCTCCACTGACATCATATTCATAATCATCTCCTTCTACATCATCCTCTTCATCATCATCTTCTTCATCAAATTCATCTTCTTCATCTTCATCTTCCTCATCTTCTTCATCTTCTCCCTCTGGAAATACAGATAGTTAAATTTGCTTAGCTTAATATTTTAAGTCCCCCTCAACTATATAAAGCCCTGCAGAATCTGGTACCAGCCTCTCTCTCCAGACTCATTTTACGTCACTCTCACACCTTCATGGACTCTGTAGTCCAGTCAAAACTAGCTTACGCGTTGTCCCTCCAACATGACATTCCAGCTCCCATTCGCACATCTTTGTACAAGTTCACCTCTTCCTCTTAGAACCCCTAGTTTCCTTCAAAGTAAAGCCGACCATCCAAGGCCTTTTCCTGATCCTCCCATGATATGTGGCTCTCCCCTGTGCGTGTCTATGTGTGTGTACATACACACCTATGTATGTGTATTACCTAATGATTATGTATTTTTCCTGATAGACTATAAGTCCGTTGAGGGTGGTTGCCATTTCATTTTTGATTTAGTACCTGGCACATGGTGGGTGCTTAACAAATGTGGGTGGCTCCATATTGTTTGCAAAAATCTACGTTGTAGAGCCTCAGATGAGATGATAAAGTCTAAGTAAGAAGTAATTCTATTTGAAGGTGCACAGTCCAAATTTGGCGTACAGATACACTGCTGTAAGATGGCAATTAAAGTGGGTGGATAATGCATCTGCCATCTAAATGGGCAACATATCAAAGCATCAAGGTATCCCAACCAAATGCTGTGAGGTTTCTGGGACACAGCAAAACATAAGCAGCATGGCTGTGTTTGTTAGAAAGTCCCTGGCATTATCAACTTTGACATATATTGCACATTTTGTCAACCTGCCAAAAGATGAGTTACCTAAATGGAAAGGCTTGACTAGCATAATATGGTTTAGGAAAATGTGATGCATTCTGTGAATAAGGAACAACAAAGAAGAAAACTAAAGTATGGCCCCTCTCTCCCAGGGTATCATGATTTAACAGTCAGGAAGCATTTATTCAGTATGTACTACGTGTGAGACACTGTGCGAAGTGCACAGGACTGCAGGGAAGGGGAAAAAAAGAGTACCAGGACTGGGGTGTGAGGACATTAAAAGTCAGTCTGATGAAGTGTGAAATCTACAGAGCCAGGAAAATAATATACACAATACCACAACAATGGAAATAGAAAGAACCACCACACATACAAAAACAGTCGAAGGTGAATGTTGCAGAAGTACGAAGAGCAAGCGTGTCTCAAAAGAAGAGAGAAGGGGCAGCTAGGTGGCGCAGTGGATAAAGCACCAGCCCTGGACTCAGGAAGACCTGAGTTCAAATCCAGCCTCAGACACTTGACACTTACTAGCTGTGTGACCCTGGGCAAGTCACTTAACCCTCATTGCCCCACAAAAAGGGGAAAAAAAAAAAAAAAGAAAAGAAGAGAGAAGAACATCCACTCTACCCTTTTGCAGAGATGGGAGAGTTACAAGTGTTGTACATTAGACCTAATTTCACACTTTGCCAACATATTGATCAGTTATACTGATTTTTGTCTCTTCTTTAAAAATACTGATTGTTATATGGAGCTATATACTATTTGTTATATGGTTATATGGGCTTTCTGGAGGGTTGGGAGTAGACATCCAAGGGAAACTATGGTAATGTAGAGAACAAAAGACCAATAAAACCTTTTTTAAAAGACAGTTCCAAAAGATAGAAGGTGTGACATCAAGTGTAAATGAAGCATACCCTATTTTCTTTCACCCTTTCAGAGATCTGTACCTGTGAAATCAGTCACTCCAGCTCCTGCAACATAATTTAACACCTAACAGTTTGAGTCCTTGAGCAGAATATTAGAACTGAAAAAGACCCCATTTATTCAAATGGATGATGATTTGCACATGACAATTTGAAGGCAATACCAGTTTCCTGAAAAACAAGCCCAAGTACAATCTATGAGGTCTTTCCTGGTCCTCCCCCTTCATGACAGTCTCCTCCCAAAATTATCTTGCATTTGCTTCACGTATCCTTTTATGTGCATGTGCTGTTTCTCATACTAGAATGTAATCTCCTTGAGGGCAAGGACGATTTCATCTTTCTCTTTTTATGCCCATTCTCCAGTAGAGAGCCTGGCACAGCCTACAGGAAGGGCTTAATAAAGTCTTGGTGGACAGTTTTCTAAATCATGAGAATAGCAAGACAGACAGAGGACTAGTTGAGAAGTTTTGCCAGCAATCAGGAGAAAGGCCTTCAGGTACAAAGGAAATTAAATTCCAATAATACATGACTACCCTGCACCAGAAAATGGAGGACGGGATGGGATACTGTCTTTCAAAGGACAATGGATCTTAGGATACAGCCCAGGGTGACCTACCTTGCAAACCTGAAGCTTAACCACAAATAAAAATAGATGGATTTTCAATAACAAAGAGGTGTCTGAAACATTTTTAGGAAGAAAAACAGAATTGAAGAGACTGTTTCTTGAATAGCCCAAACAACAGAAATGCAGGAGTAAATAAATGCATCAGCCAAGGACAGCAACAATAACAGAGTGACAGCAGAGCAAGAAACTTCTCTCCATATGACAGAAAGGGAAAATGACAAATGTTGGAGGTAAAATGGAAAAATTGGTACATTAATGCACTGTTGGAGTATCATTTCTCTTCCTTTTCCCAGAGAGCTATCCCATACAACAAATAATATTTTTTTAGAGAGGGAAAAAAATCAGCACAACTAATCAATATGTTGAAAAAAATCTGAAAACATGTAATGTGTAACACCTGTGGACCTCTCAATTTCATGGAGGGGTAGTTTAGGAGCATCTTCTCATATCTCTTCAAGTCCTGCTTGATCCACAATTTTTTTTTAGTCATTTCCTAATTGATGGGCATCTATTTTGTTTCTAGTTCTTTGCTTTCATAAAAGTGCTGCTCTAAATATTTTGGTGTATAAGGGGGCTTTCTTTTTCCTGGTGGTTTCCTTGGGATATAAGTCTAATAATAGAATCTCTGGTTTAAAAGGTATGGACATGGGGGGCAGCTAGGTGACTCAGTGGATAAAGCACCAGCCCTGGATTCAGGAGTACTTGAGTTCAAATCTAGCCTCAGACACTTAACACTTACTAGCTTGTGACCCTGGGCAAGTCACTTAACCCCCATTGCCCCACCAAAAAAGGTATGGACATTTTAGCCATGTTATTTGCATAATTCCAAGTTATTTTCCAAAATGGTTGTACCATTTCATAGCTCTACCAACAATATTTTAGTATGCTCACATCTTCATACTTCCAACATTGACTTTGGTCATTTTTGCTGGTTTGCAGGTGTGAGGCAAAATGATTTGCATTTTTCTTATTATTAGTAATTTTGAACATTCTTTCATGTGGTTCTAAATGTCTTTCAATTCTTCTTTTGAGAACTATTTGTTCATATTACTTGACCACTGCTCTACTGGGGATTGGCAGATAGATTGACAGATAAGTATGTGTGTGCATATATGCTTATATATGTATATACATACATATGTATATATTATTTAGATACAAAACCCTTGTAAGAGAAATTTGATACAGCCACTTCCTTTCTTATGCTAAGTGAGTTAATTTTGTCTAAGCAGAAGCTTTTAGTTTTAAGTAATCAAAGTTACCTATCTTTTTAATTGCCTCTATCTCTTACTTGGTTATGGATACATCTCCTACCTATAGCTACTTGAGGTATACGATCTGTTGCTCGTCTAAATTTTTTATAGTTTGATCTTTAACATTAATGACATGAATCCATTTAGAATGTATTATGGTATAAGATGTTGATCTGAACCGAATTTCTGACAGACTGCTTTCCAGTGCTCCCAGCAGTTTTTATTAAATAAGGATTTTTTTCCTTGTTACTTTATGCTTTCTATTTTATCAAACACTGGGTTGTTGAGTTCTATTATTTCTGATTCTCCCTTTTTTTTAGTCTATTCCATTGGTCTATCTCTCTTATTTTTTTTAACCAGTACCAGATGGTCTTATGATCGATGCTTTATAATGTAGTTTGATGTCTAGACGTACTATTGCTCCATCATCCCTACTACTTTTCTTCATTTCCCTTGATAATTAGATCTTTTGGGTTTTTTTCCAAGTGAATTTTGTTATTGTTTTATCAAGTTCTATAAAGTATCCCCTTGGTGATTTTATTGGTCTAGCATTAAAAGACAAAATTAATTTTGGTAGCATTATCATTTTTGTTATATTGGCACAGCTTAGTTATTAGTACTAAATATTTCTTCAGTTATTTAAGTTGTTTATTATTTCCTTAAGGAGAACTTTGTAATTGAAGTCTTTTCTGTGCTTTAGTAAGTTAATCCCCAGATATTTTATGCATTTTGCAGTTATTTGGAATGGGATTTCCCTCTGTATTATTGTTACTTGAGTTTTGTTATTATTGTACAAAAATGCTGTTGATTTTTAAGAATTCATCAGCTATTTTTAAAAATTAGTATCTTTGCTCATTGCCTTGTATTTTCTTAGTAAATCATCATATCACCAGCAAGTAGGAATAGTTTTAGCTCTTCTTTACCTATTTTTATGCCTTTACTTTCTTTCTCTTGTCTTATTGCTGTTCCTAGTATTTCCAGAACCATATCAGATAATGGGGGGAAAGTAGGATGATTACTTCACTCTTGTATTTATTTGAAGATTCTGGTGTATCCTCTTTGCATATGATGCTTACTTCTGGTTTTAGATACACTCCTTTAATGATTGTTTTTAAAAAGGTCCTTTTATAAAAGAGTGTTGTGCTTTGTCAATGGCTTATTCTTCATCAATAAGTTAATCTTATAGCTATCCAAAACCACATAGTTTTGATTTTTAACATGATTGATTATGTTGATTGTTGTCCTATTTCTGCCCTTTTACATATGTTTGTCATATCTCTTAGCCCTAGTTTATTGTCAAATTTTGTAAAAGTTCCATGTGGTGCTAAGAATATGTATATTCTTTTGCCAGTCCCATTTGCTTTTTTTTTTTTTAGGCAGTTGGGGTTAAGTGACTTTCCCAGGGTCACACAGCTAGTAAGTGTCTGAGACCACATTTGAACTCAGGTCCTCTTGATACCAGGGCCAGTGCTTCATCCACTGCACCACCTAACTGCTCCATGCAGTCCTCTTTAGAAGATGCCATAAGTGTTTTGGCTCTAGTTTCTTCAACAGTTTATTTCCATACTTTCCCTTTTATTTATCTTTCTATTAGACTTATCCAAAACTAAAAGAGGGATATTGAAGTCATGGAGGTAAAACCTGAGAGAGCCAAATATTTCACGAGGACTGTGGGGCCTACAATAAATTGTATAGAACCCCAAACTGTAAGTGCTAGGTCTATAGCACAAAGTTAAACACTGGGGTCCCTAGTCCCCAAGCCAAAATGTATTAATTTAGACCCCTCATTTAACTTCCATAGGCCTCAGTTTTCTCAAATGTAAAATGAGGATGCTGGACTTGATGACAGTTTATGGTGGTCCCCCCACTCCCAGTCCTGGATCTATTATCTTAAAGGTCACTTGACTATAACTGCAAAATTAACATTTCCAGCTATTTATAATAAAAGAAAGGGTTTAAGTGAAGTAGGGTATCATTGGGAAATACAATGTTTTTGTAAATAAACAAAGCAATCTTAGAGGTCAGAGATTTCTTACTCTTGCTATATGAATGTATTTTTCAGAATTTTTTGTGTGCTACTAGCTTAAGGTTGTAACTACAATTTAGTCCCTTATCCATTCTTGTCATCATTCTTAGGCTACCTCTTCTGTTTTCAGTCTCTTCCTTTTCTAAAAAAAAAAAGGGATCAATATTTCTTGCTTATATTAAGTTGTTATTAGAAGCCATATGAGTTGATCAGATCACAGCTATAGAGCTGAAATTACCTTAGATATCATCTCTCTAGTTCAACTTGATATTGAAGCCGAATTGATGTGTAACATCCCTTCTTTCTTTGTTGTTCAGTTGTGTCTGACTCTTCCTGACCCCATGGACTATAGCATGCCAATACTGTCTATGGGGTTTTCTTGGCAAAGATAATGGAGTGGTCTGCCATTCCTACTCCAGCTGGATTAAGGCAAATAGAGGTTAAGTGACTTGGCCAAGGTCACACAGCTAGCTAATAAGTGTCTGAGGCCACATTTGAACTCAAGTTTTTCTGATTCCAGTTCCAGCATTTTATTCAAGGAGCCATCTAGCTGCCTCCTAAGGTCTCTTCTAGTTCTCACTAATATTTTAGGACTCCATGGTCTGCCAATATAACGAGAAGGTAAAAACCAGATTATCTCTGTCAATACACTTTCTCTAGGTAACTTAGCTAAAGTGAAACTTAAACTGGTCTATTCTATTAGTTATATGTTATTTCTTCATATTCTCGGTTTCACTGTTCTGTAATTTTAATTTATCTTTATTTTAATTTTGAAATAGAATCAAATTCTCTTCTTTATTTTAGTAACTGAGTCCTACTTCTTCAAATTTATTAACTTCCTAAATTAGTTAAATAATGGCAATGTAGAAAACAGAGTCCAGGATTTTGGGACTCCAAATTCTTAAAACCCTGACTCCAAAAAGAAATCCCTAGACTACAACTAAAATATCTACAAGAGGGGCAGCTAGGTGACGCAGTGGATAGAGCACTGGCCCTGGATTCAGGAGGACCTGAGTTCAAATCCGGCCTCAGACACTTAACACTTACTAGCTGTGTGACCCTGGGCAAGTCACTTAACCCCAATTGCCTCACCAAAAAAAAAAAATATCTATAAGACCATATTTTAGAATAATTGACTGATGCCTTGATCTTCTACAAAGGATGAAGCTGTCCATGTTCCGAATAAAATAATGAAATTTTTCAGGTCAGAATTTAAATTATTTTTTAAAACAACAAAATTTAGTATCTTAATATGATAACTTGAGCAATACAAATCCTGTTTTCAAACTCACCTTCATCATCTACCCCGTCTACTTCAGCATCAGAGTCCGGGGCTTCTTTGTCTTCTTGGTCATACCCATCAAGATATGTTAATTGTGGAAGGAGTGTGAAGACACTTTCTCGGTAATCATTCAGGTTTGTCACCTCACAGTTGAACAGGTCCAGGCTTTTTAGGTATTCCAGCTTTTTCTGAGGTAAGGGATCAAAAACAATCAGAGAAATGTATAAGAACAAAAATTTAAAAGGGAAGTATAAATCGTTTAATTTTACTTCCTGTTAATCAATTAGGTGCTGTTACTTTTATTTTGTAGGTAAAACAAAGAAAAAATTTATTAGTGTTCCATCAATTTTTTTTACTAGACTTTCTTCCTGATATGTATCATCAGAGGGATATATGACTTTAGCAGTCCAAAGAAATACAGAAATAGTAATATTAACTTTCATTAAACTTGTTCATAACTTGATTTCTCTTAGCCTAAGCCTTAATTCTTTTAGGTTTTAGGCTTAAATATCCCGTTTATGGTGTATACATGATGAATCAAATAATCGACTAAAATTTTGCTTTATGAGGTACTTACAATAATCTCAGCCCTATTCTGTCAAGGACACTTAAGAAATACATGAAATGGCCCTTATATTAAAAGGATTTATGGTCTAGTTGAAGCAATAACAGAAATCAATAAAACACAAGAGTCTATGCAACAGAGAAGAAGGAGTGTCCAAACTCCTTCAATGCTATCAGTAAGTGGGGGTATAGGGGGTATAAAAGTGTAGCAAGTACTGCAAAGTATAGCTAAGGAAGCAGTATCATCCAGAGAAAGCCAGACCTCAGTGAACAGTAGAAGATGAAAGGAACAAGAAAGGATGGAATTTAATATGAGAAGCTTGTTCATTAAGCCAATGAAGAGAAGAATGCCTTGAATGAGCTCCTTATATATCTTAGACACTAGACTTTTTTTTTTTTTTTTTGCGGGGCAATGGGGGTTAAGTGACTTGCCCAGGGTCACACAGCTAGTGTCAAGTGTCTGAGGCCAGATTTGAACTCAGGCACTCCTGAATCCAGGGCCGGTGCTTTATCCACTGTGCCACCTAGCTGCCCCGACACTAGACTTTTAACAAAAAAATTTGTTGTGAAGATTTTTTTGCCCAAATTAACTGTTTCCCTTCTAATTTTAGCTGAACTGATTTTGTGGAAAACCTTTTCAATTTTATGCAATCAAAACCGGTCATTTCATCTTCTATTATACTCTTTATACATAAACTCATTTCTATACATGGTTATAAAAGGTATTTTCTTTCTTGCTACTGTATTTTTTGGGGGGGGATGGGACCTTTTTAATTTAAGTCAGGTATCCATTTGGAACTTATCACGGTATGTGGTTTGAGATACTGGTTTATCCCTAATTTTTTCCAGACTGTTTTCAGGTTTTTACTAGCTGTTTTTGTAAAATAGTGAGTCCTTACCATATGGCTTTTGGGTTTAGTGAAAAATATAATACTATGTTTCTTTGTTTCTGTATATTATATACTTATTTTGCTCCACTGATCAAGTTTTCTATTTTATTTTATTTTATTAGCCATTACCAAATAGGTGAAATCTGGTATAACTAATCCTTTTACTTTTTTCTTTATTTTCCTTGAAAATCAGAACCTTGTTTCCCCCCAGATTAATAATATATATATATATATATATATATATATATATATATATATATATATATGCTCTATAAAGTAATCATTTGGTGGTCTGATTGGTATGGAACTAAACAAGTCATTAATTTTGTTTAAATTTTTATTTTATTGGCTTGGTCCAATAATGACCAATTATTATTTAGATCTGTTTCTTTAAGGAATGTTTCATAACTGTAGTCATATAGTTCCCAATATTTTCCTTTGTTTCATCTATTTTGATTTCTCACAATAGTGTTCTATCACAATCATATAACACACCTTCTTCAGCCATTCCCCAATTGATGAAGGAAATGCCTCATATTTTCTGATATCTTTTCAGTCTTTTGGGTTTTTTCTAGTATTTATTATAGCCTCATGGAGTCAGTATGGTCTTATTTGATTTTCAAGGAGTCTGTTATTTCTATAAGGTTTTGTACTCCTTGTACTAATTTGTTTATTCTCCTTCTGATTCTTTATTATATATATAGCTCTTGTTTCATTTGCATGATAGTTTAAAAACTTGCTTCATTTCTTCCAAGAATTCCAGTATAGGGGGCAGCTAGGTGGCGCAGTGTATAAAGCACTGGCCTTGGATTCAGGAGTACCTGAGTTCAAATCCAGCCTCAGACACTTGACACTTAACTAGCTGTGTGACCCTGGGCAAGTCACTTAACCCTCATTGCCCTGCCCAAAAAAAAAAAAAATGGGGCAGCTAGGTGGTGCAGTGGATAGAGCACCGGCCCTGGAGTCAGGAGTACCTGGGTTCAAATCCGGCCTCAGACACTTAACACTTACTAGCTGTGTGACCCTGGGCAAGTCACTTAACCCCAATTGTCTCACTAAAAAAAAAAAAAAAAAATTCCAGTATAGCTTACTGGCAAGTCTGCAAATTTCCCTGAGTCTTTTGTAGATGATGCGGAGTTACTCTCCTCTGGGTTTGTGTCTTGAGTGTCCCTGACTCCATAATATTCCTTTGTCAGTGTGCTCTTTAGTTTACTCATTTTTCTATCTTTACTTCATGAACTGGAATTTATGTCAAGGCTAGACTCTGTATACTTGTGGGAACAATGATGGCCTTCTTTAGTACTGATCTGAATTATCTGAGGTATGAGTAATGAGCACTATGTTTGAAAAGTTCTTTGAGAACCATTAGCCACCACAGGGGTGGTGCAAACAGAATGGCCTGGCTCACTGGTACAGGCGACATGCAGGCCTCATGTCAGGTTGGTGTACACATGGAAACCTGCATCAGGATGGTATATGTTGGGTGGCTTGTGCCAAGATGAAGCTAGGTGGCACAGTGGATAAAACACCAGCTCTGGATTCAGTAGGAGCTGAGGTTCAAAATCTCAGACACTTGACACTTACTAGCTGTGTGATCCTGGGCAAGTCACTTAACCCTCATTGCCCTGCAAAAATGAAAAAAAAAAAAGATGCTCTCTACAGGGCATTATGCACTGAAGAAACGTGATCTCCAGTATAACCTGATCCTTGGCCTCCTAGTCCAAGTCTTACAGACTCAAGAGCCACAACTCGGTGTCACAGTCACATGGTTTCAGGTTTTAGACTTCTGTGGTTTGTCCCCAAGATGGAAGTTTTCAGTGAGATGCATTCCCAGGTTATGCTTTTCTGTCTAGACCCCCTCCCTAGTGACTTCAGGCTTCTGGTTGTCTCTGTACATATGTATTTTGGCAAAATACACTTACTATATTTCTCCTTATATTTCTTCATGATTTCCTGATCTGGGGCCTTTTTTTTTTTTTTTTTGGTGAGGCAATTGGGGTTAAGTGACTTGCCCAGGGTCACACAGCCAGTAAGTGTTAAGTGTCTGAGGCCAGATTTGAACTCAGGTACTCCTGACTCCAGGGCTGGTGCTCTATCCACTGCGCCAACTAGCTGCCCTGGGCCTTTTATTTTTGCTAAAGTAGCTGTGAGAGTGTTGGGCTGCGCTGCTGCCACTCACTGTGCCATCTTGAGAAGAGTGAAATTTTTCTTTTTTTTTTTTCAGTTTAAATATTTATTAAAGCATTTAAAATTTGTTTATTTTTATTTTCAGTTCCAAATTTGAAAAGTGTTTTCAACAAGCATTTATTTTCTCTTTCTCCCACTCACTTCCCCTCCACTGAGAAAAAGAAAAACAAAACCCCTTGCAAGAAATGTGTATAGTCAAGCAAAATGAATTCCCACATTGGCCATGTCCAGAATTGAATGTCTCATTCTACATCTTGAGTCCATCACTTCTTGGTCAGGAGGCCCTTCATCACCGGTCCTTTGGAAGCATGATTGGTCATTGCATTTATCAGAGTTCTTAAGTCCTTCAAATGTGTCTGTTTTTACAATGTTGTTATTTTGTAAATTGTTCTGCTTCTATTTACTTCACTTTTCATCAGTTTGTATGTGTTCAAAACCCTATCTTTTTTGAAAGTGTCAAAAACTGTTTCCGATAACATAAAGCTTGGGATTTCTTGCTAGATGGTAATATTTATTAGTAAAGTGTCAAATGACAGACTAGTCTATCATTCAGCATAGTAAATATGGTCGTACAAACAGCACAAGACTGTGATTCAGGAGAATGAAATCAATTCTGCCTACACCTTTGGATTGTTCCACATAAGTTAAACAGATAAAAACCATTCCTTTCAAAATAGGAAACCAAATACTTCTCAGCACAGTGTCAGGCTTAGGAAGAGCAAAGTCAGAAACAAATAATTAACTGACTTAAAGAAATTAGCGTTTGGAGCTTTTAAAAATGGTCTAAGTGCATGAAATACTTACATCTTACAAATAACAACTGTGGTATTGTATTCCTTGGTAACAAAATAAGATGATTCAAAGCCTTTCCGATAGTAAAATGTTAGGTCTTAAAACTGAATTTAAACAGTAAACAAGTCCTTCTTTCTAAATTGTTCATTACTTACCAAAGGTTCCAAGGTGCTGATATCTTTCAGCTTGTTTCCACTTAGGTTTAGATGTGTGAGATTTGGAAGTTTTTCTGCTAATACATCCAGACCTCCAAAAATTCTATTGTCACTGAGTTCAAGCTGGAAAAGAAAGAAGGTAGAGGGGTATTTGCTCTAATGAAATCTGGCCATTCTATGTATGTGTCTAACAAGAAAGTTTAAAAATAGATGTCAAACTCAAATGAAGCTTATTTCTACAGTTACAACATATATAGCTAAAGCTATGCCCTAAGCTTTGCCTTATAAATGTTATCACAAGGCCAGTATACAAATTCAGTTTTAGTTTAAAGAGGAAGAACAAAATGAGCGTTATTTTGTGTTACTATGTTGACTGTAATGACTTTAGAATATGTCTAATACTCATAATTATATGCAATCATTCTATATTACTTATACTATCTATCCTAATATTTTTCTACTTCACATGAGAATAGTTGGTGCTCCTAGGACTCCTTACTCTGAACCTTACCACAACTTGCAACCACAACTTTAAAAACAATGGTGACATTATTTCAACGTGTGAACCATCTCTCCTAATACAAGTAGACCTTCAAAGATTCTCCCCTGAGTTTTGAGCGCTGGGTTGGGCTGAGCTGGAAGGGGTGGTGGTGGTAGGAGGACATTCCTTACAATGAGATAGAGCTCTCAGTCCTTTCTCCACAGCTCATAGTCTCAGGACAGGAGTTCTTAACCTTTTCTGCATCATGCAGTACTTTGATAGCTTAGTGAATGACATTTACAGAATAACATTTTATGATGCATAAAATAAAACATGTAAGTTTACAAAAGGAATCACATATCGAAATACAGTTATCAAAATATATTTTTTAAAAAGTTCATGGAACCCAAGTAGAACACAACCCTGTCTTAGTTGCCTGCGTTCTGAGAGCTTAGGTGAATTGCCCACAGCAGGTGTCAGAAGTAGGACTAGAACCTAAATCTTTCCAAACTCCAAGACTAGATAGACCTCTGTCCAACTATCCACTATGCCAGCGTTTTTCAAAGTGTGGTTCAGGAAAACATGCTGATCCCTGAAACATTTTCAGGGGGCCTACAAGGTATAAAATTATTTTCATATTGATTTTTTATTTTCTTTGTGACCTCATTTAGGGGTTTTGGGGGCAAATATACCGGGGTAGTTTGCCATTTCCTGCTCTAGCTCCTTTTTACAGATGAGGGAACTGAGGCAAACAGGGTTAACTGACTTGCCCAGGGTCATATAGCTAGTAAGTGTCTAAGCCTGGATGTGAACTTAGGTATTCCAGACTCCAGGCCCAGTACTCTATCCAGTGTGCCATCTAACTGCCCTACTTGTTCAGTCGTGCTGACTCTTCATGACCCCATTTGAAGTTTTCTTGGCAAAAATACTGAAGTGGTTTGCCATTTCCTTCTCCATCTCATTTTACAGATGAGGAAACTGAGGCAAAAAGGGTTAAGTGATTTGCTCAGGGTCACCCAGCTAGTAAATGTCTTGAGGACAGATTTGAACTCAGGAAGATGAGTTTTCCTGACCCAAGGCCCAACAGTCTATCTACTGTGCCACCTGGCAGCCTAGCTAGAGAGAAGAAGGTGGAAGAAACCAAATATGAAGCACACAGATAGGAAAGGAGCTACATATGATCTATAAGCCTTTCAATAACCCAGGAAAGCATTTGTTGTAATGTAGATGATTTTTCACTGTAGAGAATTTATTGTAATCAGATGAACAAAAATCTTTAAACTATGGGCCATCTGCTGAAGCACTAAAAGTGAAACCTTTTACTAAAAGAGAACCTTTTTACAGATTTTCATTATGGTTTTCTTTCATATGGTTTCTTTCATAAAAACTTACCTTTTTACTTAAAAACCAACTCTATACTAAGAATTCCAACAACTGCACCCAAAATCTCCTGAAATTCTAAATTATTGGGTTTTGAATAATGAACTACTACTTTTACTTACTGCTTATCTATTCACAAAAAATAAGCAAATCCTAGATAATTATCTGTTTCCATTAAATAGTGGTGCTCTCTAATGATGACAAAGTTGTGAGAAATGCAGGCATTTTATTTAACCCCTGTGCTTTCCCTTTAAAATAGTATGCCCTACCAATGCCAAAATTGATAACACATTCTCTTCCAGATATTCTTTGCTTTCCAGACAAGAACCTTTTTTAAAAATATATTTTTAAGTTAAATTAAGTCTAGATGGAAATTTGGGGTAAACTATGGCATTTTAAAAACATGATTATCCAACTGTATTCTTAGAGAGAGAGTTTCAATTATCATTCTGGCAAAAAATCCCACACTCAAATTAAATGACTAAAAGCAAATATTAGCAATCATAGATAAATGACTCAATGCGAAAAATGTTAAAAGTTCAACCTCTAGGCAATTTGTCAGTCTGTATGGTTCTATTTCCTCATCTATAAAATGAGTCGCGGCAGGTTATACTTCCCAGGGTAGAGTTTTGACTCTAACACTTCCACCATGCATATAACTGGAACATAAGTCTATTGTACATACACAGGAATCATGGAAAATCATCAGGAAATCTCTATTTTATTGTTAGAATAACAGGATAAAAATGCCTACCCTTTTTCAGCTTAGGTAGTTCAGGGAGATTGGAAACTGTAGACACCCTACATTTATTTAAGCTGAGGAACTCTAATTCACAAATTCAGCAGTTAAACCCTTCAATTTTCCCCATCATCTGTCCTACAGTTGTCCAGGACAAGTTCTTTTACCTGTGGAGGAGAAGGGAGAATAAAGTAATTTTAGAATAATGTAGAATCCGTTCTAGATCCTACTTTCCTCAAAATGCCTTCTTAGAAATCTTTTCACAAAGTAAGTTGTTGTGTAATGCAACATCATTTAATGTCTTAGAGGACAATATTCCTAACAAGCACAAGATGGGGGTGTTACTCTATAAAAGATATTTCAGTTACACCCAAAGTGATGCATTTTGTACTTTTCAAAGAAGAAAATATGGTTTTTAGTCAGGGAAAAAAAATATGTGGTAGATGTTATTTCCTCCAAGCTTTTTAATTTTCTCATTCCTAGATGAGGCAATATTGAAGAGGGGGGAAATGCCAGTAACCATCTTGACAGGGAAGTTATTACTTCAGAGTGATTGGCCACAGAAAACAAAAGGGTTTTTTCCACCCTTCAAAACCAATTTCATGAGCTCTAAGCTTAGAATTTAAAATTTTGTGGCCAAAGAGGGATTTTGTACTTACATAAACCCCATTTTTAGTTTTAGATTCTTTCATCATTAAAACAAAAAGAACATATGGCTTAATTTCTATATTTTTAAATATAAAGTATTCATCACAACAATAAAGCCCAAAGAGCTTAGAGACTGTTTTAGCCAACAAATATATCATCTTGCCAAGTAAAGGAGACATAGCAACCAAACCCAATGCTAGTTCAAAGTTCATTTATAAAACGTTACTGAAGAAGATGTGAAAGACTGTAAGAGTATCACCTCACAGAACAGCAAAAAGTTGAGTGATAAGATCCAATTATGCTAAATTATCTCAATAGTGTTTGAAACAAAGATTTAGCTGGAAAGAGGATAACTAACAGATGCAAAAAGGAACAGATATGCTGGCATTTCCATGGTGATCTATTCTCATCATCAAAGACAATAATGGGACCACTAAGACCCCAGTATTCTATGTGCTATGTGAAGAGTGAAAATGTAGAAAAGAAGATAAAGCTGGCAAGAATAGCTGAAGAGCTGTCCAAATACATACAGAAGAAACAGAGACATAATTTTCAAAGCACTGAGTGATCAATTTTCAGAATATCTCAAAAAGGGAAAGATACCAACCAAATAGAAAAAGTGATATTATTAAAATCAGAGGAAGGACCTAGATGATTTCAACAAAAAGTGACCTATATACCTCCTTCTCATTTCTTTAAACTCTTCACAAGAACGATTTACACATTAATTGAAACTATACTTAACAAAAATACAAGAACAGATGAGTCAGGCTTTTGTAGATTTTCTACTGCAAAGCACAGCTTCTCAGTTACATGACTGCCTAAAAGGTACAGAGATTATAAGATCTCGCTATACTTATTATTTGTTGATTACAAAAAAAAAAAAAGTGTTTAACTTGGTAGAACAAAAGAGAATCTTAAAGACTGTCTTCCAACAAGGTCTCTCTCATATATACATATAGTACAATCATATAAGATTTCTTCATAGGTGTGATGTCATTGTGCTAAATTTATTAGATACCAGAACACTGTAGCGCCTCCTCAATGAGACTCACAGCCATTCAAAAGAAATCCAACAATCTGTGGAGGAAAAACCAAACAAATGAAGAATGTGTTTTGCACAGGTTATGATAGGCTGTCAATTGAGAATATTCATAGATTAGACAGACATAGAGAGAGGGAGCTAGATACTGCACAGGGATAATGAAATATGCCCATAATAAAGAAGCCAAGGAAAGATTGAATTTGGGAAATTATACAGAGATTTCAACAATCTCAAGTGGCTCCCTGATATAAAAATCCAGCTAACACCTATATCCTCCAAGTGATGGTATCCAAGGCTGTGAATCATGGATCACCACATTCTTTGAAAAATCACATCCCAATTCCAAGTTATTAGTTATGTGACCCTATCATCTCGGCCTCCATTTCATCATCTCCCAAAAAGAGATAATACCTATTCTGCCTACCTCATGGATTTATTAATATAAATATGAGAAAATACTTTTTAGGCTACAAATTACTATACAAGTTTAAGTTACTCTTGTTATAATGAATGGTTTAGGGCCTACCTGAAAGATACCTTGAAGTAATAGATTTTCAAGATACCTATGATTTAATGAATAATATAAACCACATAAGCAAACCATCCCAATCCTACACATAGCCTGAAATAAGTTGGGTCATGACTATAGATTTCAATAAATTTGGAGACTCTTGACATATTATGCTAGTACTATGTATTCCCAGACTATTGATCTCAGAATCAAAGAATTTCACCAGCTAATCTATTTCATTTTTCTGATAGCTCTAACTGCTAAAAAGTTCTACTTTCTATTGAGCTGAGATCTGTTGCCCTGTAACATTCCCACTGGTCCTTATTTTCCTCTCTATGGCCACAAAGAATTATGAAGAGCAGCTATCTCTCTTCCAGATGTCAATCTGACAAATATTAAAAGAGTTGGCACAGCTGGTCAGCCAGGCTACAATGCTATAGTTGTGGCCAATAATATGCACAGCCCATCTTTCATGTTGGTACTGGTTGCAACCAGCAAGCAGAGGTTCACTTCTGACATTCTGAGACTAGTCTTCACAGTACTGTTTATGCAAAATCTTACCGTGCTGAATGAAGAACAAAGAGACAGATGGAGCCTTACTGTAACAAATAAATGTTGCTAAGAGGTTCGTTGGCATATTCAAGGTTGCCTTTCCCCATGTGTCTGTCTGCTCTCTCTGTGCCACATGTGCTCCCCCAGGGGTGTCATGGGTACTGGGGCATGCTGTTATGTTGACTGAGGTTTGAAACACATAGGACACTAAAAAAACCCCCAACAACTTGGAAGTCATGAATGAATCCGTATCCCAGATTACCCACAACTGAAATCCTAACCTCTTGTCTAAAGTCAATCTGAAGTCAGGGGACCCTGACACAGATACCACTTGAGAGCCTACATTTCTAATAGTGCAACCTGTGGCTCAGGTACATTATATCCCTGACTCTTACTCAGTCTTTCTAGATTTTTTTTTTTTGGGGGGGGGGGGCGGGACACAGAACTGCTAAGAACTAATAAGCCATCTCACCCAATTTTGTATATGTGCAGTTAATTTTTTTTTTTTTTAAGAGGCAACACAGTGTGGTGGAAAAAACTCTGGAGACAGAGGTCTTGCCCCTGGGAAAGTCACTTAACCCCCACTCTGGGTCTCAGTTTACTTAAAATAAGGAGGTGAGGGCAGCTAGGTGGTGCAGTGGATAAAGCACCAGCTATGGATTCAGGAGTACCTGAGTTCAAATCCGACCTCAGACACTTGACACATACTAGTTGTGTGACCCTGGGCAAGTCACTTAACCCCCACTGCCCCGCCCCCCCCAAAAGGAGGTGAGACTAGCTGAACTCTTCTACATCTATTATTCTGCTAGACTTTTTACTTATCCCTACTGAATTTAATATCTTGTTAGATTTACCACATATTCTGGCCTATTAAAAGCATCTGGGATTCTGATTTTCTCATATAATATATTCATAATTATTCCTAACAGTTTTCTGTAATCTAAATTTTAATAAGTATAGCATCTGTATTTCAACTGAGTCGGTGATAGAAATGTTCAACAATAAGGACCCAAGGGGGCAGCTAGATGGCGAAGTGGATAGAGCACCGGCCCTGGAGTCAGGAGTACCTGGGTTCAAATCCGGCCTCAGACACTTAACACTTACTAGCTGTGTGACCCTGGGCAAGTCACTTAACCCCAATTGCCTCACTAAAAAAACCCAAAAAAAACCAAAAAACAACAACAACAACAACAATAAGGACCCAAGACAGATATTTGTGGTAAACCATTAAAAACCTTACAACAGGATCACAAAGTCATAAATGCTTTGGGGGGTAATTCTCCACCCACCTATTCTAGCATTCAGAATGCATTTTACCACCTAATCCATAAAGATACTATGAAAGAATATCAAAAGCTTTACTGAAGTCTAGATTCTATATTGGGGGGGGGGGCAGTGAGAGTTAAGTGACTTGCCCAGGGTCACACAACTAGTATGTGTCAAGTGTCTGAGGTCGGATTTGAACTCAGTACTCCTGAATCCAGGGCCAGTGTCTTATCCACTGCACCACCTAGTTTCTCCCAGATACTACTTTCAGTAATATTCACCTGATCTACTAGTCTTATTATATATATATACACACACATACACACACACACATAAGATTTTATATTTGTCCATATAAAAATTGATTTACATAGACTAGCTCTTGCTCTCCTCCCTCCTTCCCCCCAGAGGGAGCCTCCCCCCACCCCAAGTCTGTAACTTCCTGGGAGAAGTAAATCTCTTCCTGACTGCTAGGTCAGTTCTTTATCCACTACTGCCCCACCAGTCTTATACCACTATCAAAAAAAGTTAAACGAGGTTGGTTTCACATGATAAACGACCCTGCTATCTGATCACAGGCAGAAGTCTCCTTTAAGATACAAGGGCAGGTATTGCCTGTATACTCCAACTATGAACTCTCTCCTGAATCCAAAGAACATAAGCCTGGGGAAAGGGAATGAAAGAAAATGACTTCTCTTTTTTGTCAGGGGAAGTTATAAAAGGAGAAGCCATGTAGCAAAGTCATGTAGTTCAAAATGGTAAACACTTCCCATTACAGATACTGGACAGGTAATTAGAGTCAGTAGAGAGTGGTAAACTGCTAGAAAAGCTTTGGAAAATAACTAATGCCCAAAGGCTGAACAGCTAAGTACAGCAAGCAAAGTTCAGGTCAAAGTGACACATTTTCATACTGAATGCTATACCAGCTGTAGTGTACAGTAAGAAACACAGATTAAGAAAAGGCTAGGAAGTCTAGGACCCTAAAACAAACAAGTTCATCTACTCAGGCCGGGCTTAAATCACCTATGGAATTTAAGTGACTAGCAATAGCACTTGTACCCACTTGTATTTTTTTTGTTTTTGTTTTGCGGGGCAATGAAGGTTAAGTGACTTGCCCAGGGTCACATAGCTAGTAAGTGTCAAGTGTGTGAGGCTGGATTTGAACTCAGGTCCTCCTGAATCCAGGGCCGGTGCTTTATGCACTGTGCCACCTAGCTGCCCCCCACTTGTATTTCTTTAAACTTTATTTGTATGCACTTGTATTTAAAAAAATGTTATTCTATTAACTTTTCATAAAAGTGTTAAGCAAAGGTAGTCATTAGATATTATTAATGATTTTATGTAATTAAATTTTATTTTAAATAATCTTTTGGCATAGAAAAAAATCTCCTTAAGTGTTAACCATTTAAAAATTTTCAGTTATCTATACTGGGGTGGAGGTGGGGAAATCTAACCAGAAGTTTTACATACTATAAAGAAAGGACCACTTTTCACCTCAAGTAAGGGTTGTGGTTGTGGGGAGCGGACAAGTGACAGTTGCAGAATATAAATAAGAAATTAGCTCCTTTGGGGGCTATAAAGTCCCCTGACTGATTCAACTTTTTATAACCAGGAAGATGAAAGTATTCCTATGTCTATTTAACACATGTTAATATTACTATAGTCATTCAGGATTTTTGGAGCTACTAAGGGAAAGTGGAGGAACAGAGTCAGAGGAAGGTACTAAAATCAGTGAAGGGCCCCATTGCTGTTTCCTTTGTCTGCTTAAAGAGATGACAAAGAACTTCCTGTTTCAAAGAAGTTTTGCTAGAGCCCTGGGGCTAATGAGCCATGGAGTCACAAGGCCATAGACTGACATGAAGAAGAGAACAGTTAGTTAAATACAGACCTCTCAGTCACAGACACAATGACAGCACACAGACAGACAAATGCTCATCCCATACATCGACACAGACACATAGAAACATTTAGTGGCCAAAAAGATAAAAATGATGGTTTCTTACTTTTGTGTGAATATAATACATTACACCTGTGTATGAACAAATACAGCTCCTCCATAATCTGTAATAGTTCCCTTGAGTCTCTTCAGGTCCTCAGTATAGCCTTTTAAGTGATCTTTTTTTTAAAGTGATCACTGTCAGGAGGAATAATTTCTGGATGCATGAATCTGATCAAATTATTCCCCTGTTCTAAAACCTTTAATGTCTTCTCAATACATACTATATAAGGTCTAGTCTCCTGAGTCTGGTATTCAAAGCCCTCTAAAATTTTGCTCCTGTATACTTTTCTAGACTTATTTCACCTATTCCCTCCACAGAGTTTATGCTCCAGTCAAATTTAGTGAAGAATATACTAGTCATTTCTCTCAAAAAACTGAACAAGCCAATGCCCTCTCTAATTTAATATCATTGTTGGGGTGTATGGGGTATTCAGGGAGGACATATACCTCTAGCATGAGGGCTTGGCAAGCCCTCTTCACTCATCGGTGGCTCCAAGAAGCTGCAGCATGCACAGTAGCCACACCCTGTAAAACGGTCTTGGAACATGTGCTAAACGAGGTTGAGAGGAACCAAACAGGCCCCAAACCCATCAGTGAGTTATGGGGATGTTTACTCCAAAGCATGTGAAGACATCTCCCCCCATGGGCAGATGAGAACAATTTGTTCCAAAGGCCATAAGGGAGCTATAGCAGGTGCTCTGGAGTGCTTAGAGCTTGGTCAGACATCAAAGATGCCTAGATCATCCCCTGCATCCCAGGCCATTGCCAGTCATCTTAACTTTTGTCCTGGCACAGGACTTTGATGACTCAGGGAGTGAAGCTGATGATTTTGTGCAACTCTGCCTTATTTAAATCCAATTCACTCACAAGTCAAGATATCACCTATGATGTCATCGGTCATCTTTGAAAAACAAAAGATGAACAACAATATAGTCATTGTTAAACAAACAAACAAACAAAAGAAAGGCCTCCATGTGGCATTAAAGAGTATGAACAAGAGTTGGACAGGAGGGGAAAGCAGAGAAGAATTTAGAGGAAACTAGGTGGTCCAATGGATAGAGTGCTGGACCTGGAGTCAGGAAGAACTGAGTTCAAATATGGCCTCAGACATTTAATGGCTTTATGGCCCTGGGCAAGTAAATCACTTAATCTGTTTGCCTCAGTTTTCTTGTCTATAAAATGAGGATAACATCACAGCTACCTCCCAGGGTGGTTGTGAGGATAAAATGAGATTAATATTTGTAAAGGGCTTTACAAATCTTAAATTTCTCTGAAAATGCTAGCTTTTTAAAATCTGCATTGGTATTGATGAAATCCAATTCACTAAAGGATTCACTAAAATATCAAACCAGGTACAAAGATCCATTGGTAACTAGATATATTAGAGACAAAAAAGAAAAGGCACAAGCAAACAAAAGAGATAAATATATGTCACAGGTGATTTCTATACCAAGAAAGTAACACTATAGTAGCACATGAAAATGTACAGTGTCGTTAGCAATTTTTAGAAGTGCTAATTAAAATAACTTTATAGATATGTATGTATGTATGTATGTATGTATGTATGTATGTATGTATGTATGTATGTATACACACACACCTATCATACCAGCTAAATTAAGTGATAAACCGCAATGTCGAGTTCTGTGGAGAAACAGGCAGATAGTTCAGGTAGCACTTCAATTGTTTAACCTTTCTAGAGAGTACTTTGGCATATTGTAGTAAAGATCTTTCATACCCAATTTAAGATGGGAGAGGAATGGTTACACAGCAGTTTGTCTGAAAAGATCCGGGGTTTTGGTGGAGTGCAACACAAGCCCAATGTGAGTCAGCAGAGTGATGTGGCAGACAAAAAAGCTAATGTGCCTTGGGCTGCATCATTTCCAGGGAGAAGGGGTGATGGTCCTTTTGTAGTCTGCCCTGCTAGGACCATAACTGAAATATTCAGGACTGGGTACTCACCACAGTTTAAGAAGGATACTGATAAACTGTATAGCACATAGAAAAGGCAACCGAAAATGACAAGGGTCTCTGAGTCCATGTCACATAATAATGATAGCTGACATTTTATAGAGAGAAACATAGATATAGCTAGATATAACCATGCATATGTATGTCTATGTGTGTGTGAACATTTATTTATGGTTTGCAAAGTTCTTTACATATATTACCTCATTTGAGCCTTACTTGGTATCATTTTATAGATAAGGAAACTAAGGCTGACATGGTTAAATTGTCCAGGGTCACATAGCTAGTAAATAACAGGCAGCATTCACACTCAGGTCACGAGGAACCACTGAAAGAACTAGACAGGCTTAGCCTGGAGAAAAGAAAATGAATGATACCAGTTCTTCAAGTATTTGAAGGGCTCTTGTGAAAAAAACGGGATTTTGTTCCATTTGGCTTCAAAGGACAACAGTAAGAGCAAAGAGTGGAAGGAATACGTTCAGGCTGGATGCCATCAAAGTTTCTAACCATGAAGCCTGTCCAGAAGTCAAATGGACCGCCCTGGGAGATGATGGGTCCCCCCTAGTGGGGAGGTCTTCAAGCCAGAGTCACTATGGTCTATGTTACTGTCCTTTTGGATAGGAGCTGAATTAGATGCCTTACTGAAGTCCCTTGCAACTCTAAAAATCTTGTGATTCTGAGTAATTCCATTTTGGACATAATGTATCCTAAGGAAATAACCCCAAGGGGAGGGGAAGCAATTTATATAATGATGTTTAGAGTAACATTGTTTATAAAAGCGAAACTGGAAAAAACCTAGGTGCCCAACAAAAAGGAGAATGAACGGTTAATTTAACTACCATCTAACGCTAGCTAGGGAGTCAGAGGACTTGGGTTCGTATTCTACCTTTGATGCTTACTGCTACCTGTGTAGCCTTTTACAAATCACTTAATTTCCCAGGGTTTCTTCATCTATAAAATGAGAGGGTTGTACTAGATGGTACCCTTAAATATTCAGATAAATTTTATTCTCAACATCACAAACCATTTACTTGGTGAGAACCATGGGGTTTTTGTTTGTTTTTTGCTATCAAAAAGTATTTCATAATCTGGAACAATAAAGTCTAATGGTACTTCACAACAATTTTCAGTTTTATATATAGGATTAGAGATTTAGAGTTGGAAGGAATCTTAGAGTCATCTAATACTACCCTCTCATTTTATAGATATAGTGATTGCCAGAGAGGTTAGTTGAGTTGCCTAAGGTCTCAGTAAGGGGCAGACAGGTCTTCTTACTCCAAATCTAGTGAACTTTCTATTATGAAGAACAGACAACATTCAGGAGGCCTGGGTTCATTGTCTTTTCACTTTAAAAATCCATTTTATTTATGATGTTATAATTTTACTAGAATAAGTGTGATGTAGTGGAAAGAACTGCTGGATTTGGAATCAGTGAATGAGGGGTTTAAGGATTTTGCTCCTGTCATGCATAAGGTATGTTACATTGGGAAGGGGAAGAAAAGGGAATACACATTTCTGTAGTGCCTACTAAGTGCTAGGCACTGTACTAAGCAATTAAAATATATATTATTTCATTTGATCATCATAACAATCCTGAAAGGTGGGTGCTATTATTATTCCCCATTCTACAGTTGTGAAAAAGGAAGCAAGCAGAAGTTAAGTGACTTGCCCAAAGTCACACAGCTATTAACCCTCTGAGGACAAATTTGAACTCAGGTATTTGTTAGTTTGGACACCGCAATGACAAATCATGATTCCAGAGGACCAAAGATGAAACACAATTCTAATCTCCTGGCAGAGAGGTGATGGACTCAAAATGCAGAACGAGAAATGGATTTTTAGACAGAGACAATAGAGGAATTTGCTTTACTTGTCTATGCATGTTTGTTGACACTACTTGGTTTTTTTTTCTTCATTCAGTGATAAGGGAGGAGTGAGAGAGAAAATTCTTATTAATTAAAAATAAAATAAAATTTAAATGAAAAAAATATACCTAAGCTGCTTTTAGCAAGGCTGTCTCCTAAACATAATAAAAATCATACTTCTTTAACAAAGCCTTCCCAATAAGTTAATTATTTTACTGCCCCACCTAATCAGGCCCTTAAGAAGGGTAAAGAAAAGGCTTTACATAAACAGCTAATATGCATTTTAATTGTATGGACATCTTATTATACAAAATATGCATTTAGTTGTATGCCTAAGGGCTTGCTGATGTGTACTATCCCAAGGTTATTCTAGGCGCTAATGGCCTTCTCATGTTTCTTTGGATAAAAAGAATCTTTAGCTCCTAAGTTAAGGTCTATTCCGTATAGCATTCTGCTCAGGTGGACACTGGATATCTGTCTGAATTGAATAAATCCAACAAAGATTTTTTTAGGTATGTGATGCGGGCATATCAATAGGGGAGGCCCTGTGAAATCAAAGCGGGAACCAACAGGCCTTGCCTCTAAGGGGCTCCCATTCTACTGGGGGATACGAGATAGATATAAGGAAATACAAAGTACCTAAAGAGTAACAGAAAATAATAGAAGGAAATGAGGCACCAGGAAAGGCCTCATCTAGGAGGCAGTTCCTACATTGTAAAAATTGAGGTAAAAGCTGCTTTGGAAATTCGAGGTGTCCCAATAATTGGCATAATTTTTCTATTTTATTGTCTGTCAAAATGTAATCACTTTATACATCTACAGGCTTTTTTCCAGAGGCTGAAGCATATAGGGTCAGATTTAGAGCTGCGAGTGACCTCAGAGGTCACCAAGTCCAACCTCCTCCTTTTTCAGATGAGGAAACTAAGGCCTAAATAGAAGCAGACTTGCTCAATCAAGACCAGTTGTTGTTCGGTTGTTTTGCAGTCCTGCCTGACTCTTTCTGACCTCATTCGGGACCTTCTTGACAAAGATACCGGAGTGTTTGCCATTTCCTTCTCTAGCTCACTTTACAGAAGAGGAAATTGAGGCAAACAGGGTTAAGTGACTCCAGATCTGCTGCTCTATCCACTGCACCCCTAGCTGCCCAATAATGGCAAAGCTAGAGCTCAAATTTAGGTCTGACTCCAAATGCAGCATTCCATCTCACTGCAGCACCAGGCTTCTCCTCAAAGGAGGCTCTGAACAAGGGGAGGGGGGAGGTCTGATTTTTGGTACTAGCGATATTATTCAGTCAGGTCTAGTAAATGTTGGGTGATGCTAGATTAATTTCTATCTTTTAAACCAAAGGCATCACAATAAACTAATGGGCCTGATTTTCACCAGTGCCTCTTGAACTCGGTCCAAAGGTAAATTCCAAAAGAGGTCTTTAATATAGGTTTTAAACATCTACATCATGCATAAAGTGTATAGTTTTCTAAGACAGCTGCTTTTGAAGGAAAATACTCATCTGAACAAGTTCTGATGTTTCTCCTTAATTCATAGATGTTCCTCCTACATCATATATAAATATTTCAAAATCCTCTGAATATTTTTCAAGTTATACAGATTTAACACTGTACTCAAGTAACTATGAGTAATTTAATATTCATTTACTGTCCAGACCAAAGCTAATGATTGATCCTGAGTCACCCAACTGTTCCACTTTAAAGGAATATTGGACAACAGTCCAGTTTTTCATCATGAAAAGAAAATGAGCTGGAGGTGGCAATTAATTAATTCTTGCCTATCCCTCCCACATCAACCCAGTGAAGTAGTCCAATTTTCACAACACCTTAGATTTAAAAATAAGGATGAATGTTGTTTTAACATAATTTGTTTACACTAATTAACATAACTCCTCTTTTATAATTTTTTTGTGTTTTTTGTAGGTTTTTTTGAGGGGGATGGGGGGGTGGGCAATGAGAGTTAAGTGACTTGCCCAGAGTCATACAGCTAGTGTCAAAAGTCTGAAGCCGAATTTGAATTGAGGTCCTCCTGAATCCAGGGCCGGTGCACCACCTAGCTGCCCCTATTTTATACCTTTTGGCCAGTGATTTGAAACTGAAAGAAGCCGAGTAACTTGGCCAAGACAAATTCCCTTCTCTATAAACCCTCTTCCAATCTCCAGCTTTCAGATGAGGAAACTGAGGCAAAGAGATGTTAAGTGACTTGCTCAGAGGGTCATAAAGCTAGCAAATAAGAGACAGCTAGGTGGTGCAGTGTGGATAGAGCACTGGCCCTGGAGTCAGGAGGACCTGAGTTCAAATCTGGCCTCAGACACTTAACACTTACTAGCTGTGTGACCCTGGGCAAGTCACTTAACCCCAATTGCTTCACCAAAAAAAAAATTGCTTCCAGATAAAGCTAGCAAATGTTTGAGGCAGGATTTGAACTAAGGTTTTTCTGACTCCAAGTCCACTAACTTAATTCACTTTACCACCTACCTACCACTCCTGCTGCTTTCCAGAAGATGCTAGGCCTGTAACTGTTTAGACAACACCCTTGGAATAAGAAACTCCAAAGTCAACCCTGAGATCTTTCAGAAAGCACTTAATACATTTACACCATTCCAAAGCACAAAACTACACATTCAAGTCTATATTACTCTTATTGGTATGCTCTTATTGGTATGTCCCTAAAGAAGAATTTGATCTTCAATATGGCTAAGACCTAGTTACCTTCATTTAGGGATTTAGTAATTATTTCCTAAACTACTGAAGGTAATTTTAAACCAATCAAAAGATATAACTAACCAAACTATTTTTCTAATTGCATAGGTAGTGGTGTAGCAAAATGGAGTTGCAGGTCTTTAAAGGGTCTAGATCTGGAGTTCTTAACCTGGGATCCCTGCACGTTTATTAACTGTATATGTATGTGTGTGTGTGACTGTAATTCAATATCATTAGTTTCCTTGGTAATCCTGTCTATTTTATTTTATATATTTAAATCATTGTTCAGAAAAGTGGCCCACAGGCCTCACCAGACTGCCAAAGGAATACAGGAAATAAAAAGATTTAAGAATCTAACTTGGAAAGCAAAACAGGATTTTTAAAAGCTTACTCTCTTAAAGTAAGCCCTAAGTATGTGACTTAATTGTGGAGATAGTTGTATATGGAATGGCAATGACGATCTTTAATGATCTATATGAAGTCATATTTAAAAGAAACCTTAACTGGTTTCTTTTGTAATCCTAAGTATTTTATTTTATTCATTTAAATCATTATTCTGAGGAGTCCATAATATATACCTAATAATAATTACAAATACACACATATCCCAAGTTGTGACAAAGGAGATACATATATGTAATGAGATATATATGTGTATATACATATATGGACATACATACGTACATACACACAGACACATATACATCAATAAAAATTACACCCCTACCATATACCAGGGCACTGTGCTTAGTTCCTGGGATACAAAGAAAGGCAAAAACAGTCTTCTCTCAAAGAACTCTCAGTCTAATGGGGAAGACAATGCAAATATATATATATAAACAAGCTGTATACAGGATAAATAGGAAATCATCAACAGAAAGGCTTAAGGACTGTAGAGGGTGGGATCCTAGCTGGGTCTGAGGGAAGTCAGGAGGTGCAAGATGGGAAGAGTCCCAGGCACAGGCAGAGCCGATAGGAATGCCCCGAATCCGGGAGATGGAGCATCTTATCGGAGGAATAGCGATATATAACATATGTAAAGCAAACTTTAAAGTGCAGTTATTATTAGCGTCACCAGATAGCCAAGGGGATCCATGACAAAAAAAGGCTAATTACTCCTGACCTAGGATGGCCAAATGTAAATTTAAAAACCCAACACTGAAAAACCCCTAAACCTCTCTTTAAGCCCTAATTAAGGGCCTTTAACTCAAGGTCACAATTTGTGTACCAAACGAGTTCCTGGATCGAAAAAGCAGAATATATTATTATTTTACAACTTCACTAGCTTCCAGATCTTTAATCCCTCTTCCATTATCATTAGTTCCCCCCCTCCCCGCAAAAACAAACAAACCAACAAATAAAGAAATAAAAATTAAAAAGTTCTGAAGGAGCTTTGGCAAAGCCTCCACCACCCAGAAGTGAATTCGGACGAAGGTAGGGGGTTAAACCTCGTGCCCCCCTCCGTAGCCGGAGCCGGGTGAAGGTGACGGGGAGGAGACCCTGGAAATGGAGGGGTGGAAAGGGAAGGAGATGAAGGGACCACGGGGAGGAAGGGACGGAGGACAGGGGGACAGGAGGGGGGGAGGGGAGGAGGGACCAAGCAGAGATGGAGGGAGGGGGCTAAAAGGGAGAACAGAGGGGAGGACGGTCCTTTTATTATGGGGGCGGAGGACAGCAAACAAGGATCACGCTTCGCCATCCACAATTAAAGCAGGGAAACACACCCATCCTCTACCAGGGGGGGCACCGCCAGGGCTCCTCGATGCTAAGATCGGCCTAGGGTTCGCTCGGGGGCCCGATGAGGCGATGGCCACGTGCCCCCTCCCTTCCGCGAGTGGAATGGCACCTCCCCTCCCCACGGAACCCCAAGCCCCTTAGCTTCTGCAGGCACTCCACCCAGGGAAACTCGTGGGGCTGACATCGCCCTTTTAAGAAAAGAGAAGGTGGGGGGCGTGGAGCAGAGTCCGGCCGCGCAGCTCTGGGTCCCACCAGCCGCAGAGACAGAGCTCCGGCGGCGGAGGGCGGAGGACTGAACGGCGCCTCCGCCGACCGATGCCTCTGATCCGGCCGGGCGGCGGTGGCCGCCGAGCGTCCGGGAGGGAACGAGGCGCAGGGCGGGGTGGGGAGGCGCGCAGAGCCGCGAGGATGCGCGGGCGGCGGCTGGCTCCCCGGCGGAGTCGCCTCCGCGGAGGGAGACGGGAAGCGAACAACATGGCGACGTCGCGCTATGGCGCACCTAAGACCGAGAAAGCCCCGGCCGCCGCCCGCGCGGAGGGGGTCGAGCCCCCGGGGGAGGGAGCAGGGGCTCGCCGCGGGTGAGGAGTCTCCCCTCCCCCCTCCCTTCCCGCGTCCCTCCAGCCTCCCCTCCCTCCCCTCCGGCCCAACTGAGGAGAGGGGGAGGGGAAAGGGGAAGGAAAAAAAAGTTTTATTTTTAGCCTTGAAAAATGGCGGGAACCGAGCCCCCTTTTTAAAAACTTGGCCCCGGAGAGGCGGCCCTCGCGCTCCTCTCCCCTCCCCCCGGGGCCGCGCCCTCCTCCCGGTCCCCCCCCCCGCCGGGATGGAGGAGGGATTTCCCCTCCCCCTCGCCCGTCCCCGCCTCCCTCCCTCCCTCAGCACTTGTGGTTCGGTCCCCACCGCCTCCGAGGCAGCGGGTTAATGGGGTGTGTGTACGGGGTGGGGGTGGGGGGTAGTGGCCCTCGCCCTCCAGCCCAGCCTCAAAACCAGCCCCAAGCCCCCCACCCCCAACCCCGCTGGTGCTCGCCCCATCCAGGGCTTCTCCGACCCCCCCCCTCCCCACAAGGAGCCCCAGGGGCGAGTCGGAGCTTTCCGCTCCCCGCATCCTGGAGAGAGGCGACCAACATGGCTCCCAGCGTTACACAATTCCCCCCAGCCCAGCCCAGCGCGCCGCGGGCCGGGCACCCGCACCCCCGCCGGCCGGGCTGAGGCCGGCGAGGCGGGAGGGGAAAAGTTTGTTCCCCATCCTCCTCCCGCTCCCCCCGAGGGCTCCGGCTCCGGGCGGCCGGTCGGGCGGCGCGGCCCGGGCGGCGCCTAAAGAGTTAATCGCTCGTCGGGTCCCCAGCCCGATCGGACCGCCGGACGAGCCTGCACCCTGCGGCCGGGAGGAAGAGGAGTAGGAGGGCGAGACGCCCTCGGCGCCCGCTCCGGCTCCGGCCGGGGTCCGGGCGCCCTCTCCCCTGCCCGGCCGCCCCCCCCCTCCATGTGGTCCCCATTACATGCAGGTCCTGGGGGTGGGCGCAGAGGGGGGATTCCGGCGGGGGCGGGGGGCTCCGCTTACATCCGACGGGGTCCGGTTCCTCAGCTCCAGGTGGATCCTCCTCTTCATGTCTACGTTTCTCGGCCCCCCCTCTTCAAACTAACTTTCCGGGGGCAGGAGGGGGGAGAGGAGGGGCTCGGTCCTCGGGAGAATGAACTGTCCAAAAGCGAGTCCTTGAGGGAGGGAGGGAGGGCCGCGCCGGCTTCTCTTCCCCCCCGAAGGAACGCGCGAGCGGAGCCCCAGAGCCTGAGTTACTCACAAGAGCGAAGCGAAACCATGGAGGGAAAAGGGGACTGGAGAGCGGCTGGGGTGGCCTCGCTACCGCCGCCCCCGGCCGAAAGCGGCACCGCGCTTAAACAGGCAACGCGGCAGCACAGAGGCGGGCGGGCGGGCGGGCGGCCGCGGAGCGGCGCAGCGCAGCCTGGCACCCGGGGCACACAAGGACGAGGCCGCCCGAGACGACAGGGGGGTCGGGGAGGAGGAGGAGGAGCGTTGGCTGCTCTGCCCAAAGCCTCCGAGCCGGGCTCCGCTTCCTTTCCCCCGCTGCCTGACCGCGTGTGGCGTGGGTGATGCTCGGGCATCCCGGCGGGGGATGGGCGACGCGTGGATAGATGGGCAGATAGGGACATGTGTGCCTATGTGTCCGTAATATACACAGGCAACGTGTCCTAAAAGTCTTAAGGCAGTAGCTTAAAACTGCCTACTCACGTAGGTACACACACACACATACATAATCTCTTTAGAGAAAGACTCAGGCTCCTAAGAGTCCAGCTAATGATTTTCCAACGGAGAAAACTAGGGAACGAGGTAGGCGATTTTGTGAGGCATCCTCCCGGGAAAGGTGATTGATAATGATCCACGCCCCTATCACCTCCCCACTCCCAAGTTGGGCACAGACGGCTGTGTGGCACGCTAATAAAATTTTAAGAGAGAATTTCAAAAGGAGAATTGGAAATGTGACTGAAGCACATTCAAATCCAACTAAGGTTTCTTGCCTCACCCAGCTAGATGCATCTGATCTGGGAGAAGATCGATAAAAGAGCTGCGCCCATCATCTGAATAACAGAAAGGAAAGCCATAGCAAGAAAGAAGGAAATTTGTACTGTTAACCTCCTTTACTTGGGAGATGTTCAATAAACACAGCCGGACTTGGGATTGTCTTTGTGTGGTTTCATGTTTTATTTCATAACAATACAGAATCATTTTCTGTCCCAGACGCTATGTAATGTTTAAACCCAGTTGTTCAGTTATATCTTTCATGACTAATATATTGCAAAGTTATTGCTTATGGGGGCGCCATTCCCCCCCTTCTTCTTACTCCCCAAGAAAGACCAGACAAACAGAAAGGGTTCCTGTCTTGCCGGCAATGTGTAATGCCAAGGAGGTGCCCCTGGAGCAGAATGTCCCTAGCTAACAGGTGGCTTGGATGCCTAACATAATGACTTCTTTCCCTAGGTCAAGCACCAAGCATGTCTCATGGCTTTATAGGAGCCTCCAAAATACTCTTGGTTTTTAGCCTACAGTTATTGCTAGGGACAAAATCATTTATTTCACAAATATTAAAAGTATTTGAGAAAGTTTAAATGCTTTTAGCTATTGTTTTGGGAATGAGAAGATACTTATGATCCAAGAATTCATTTTCATTTTCTACAGAGCATATATTACAATGCACACTGACTTTTTATCCTGCAAGGTCAGCTTCACTTTGTTTTCTTGAACACTAGCAGAAAGGAAGTTACATAAAGAGAATAAAATGGACATAAAAGTATGTAACAAAATTATTTTTCAGGGTAATCTAACCTAGGGAGTGTCACTGAAGTTACTGTATAATCCTTTAAAATGGAGGGTTCTGTTTAAATTCAAATACATTTGGTAAGGGTGCATTCATGCATTGAACAAGTATAGCATTTATTAAGTGAAATGAATTGAGTTCTCTGCCTTTTCACTGTGCCAGGAACTGAGGAATATACAAAAGAAGTTTAAGATTTAGTTCTTGGCTCCCAAGAAACAGTTAAGCAATACTTTATGGTATGAAATGGTACAGACAATTAGTACTATTAGCCTTGAGGGAAGGAGGGGGGAGATTAATGAGAGCTGAAGAAGTAGATATCTTAGAGAAATTGTAGACTAAGAATCTTAGAGCTGGAAGGCAAAAGAGAGATAACAGCACCTAGTTCACTGTCCCTAACCCACCCCAGTTTTCCGGAAGAAAACTGGCCCAAATTGGTGAATAGTGATTTACTGAAAGTCAGACAAGCTACTTACTTAGTGACAGTCAGAATTTGAAACATTGTTCTGTGAGCTTGGCCCTCAGTTTCCTCTATATGAAAAGAGGTCTCTAAGGCCCCTTTCATTGCTAAATTGATTACAAGACTTGTAACCAATGAAGAGAGAGAGGATAAGGTAGATTTCTGCTATAGGATTGGGATAAGTGAGCTTCCACTTTAAATTCTATAATCCTATGAAAGTCTACCTCTTCTCAGCTTCCAAGAAAGACTCTTACATAGCCACAAAAACTCTTAAGAAACAGACAACAACTTGCCTGATGTTCTGAGGTTGCTAGGTTCTTTTTTTTTCTTTTTTATCATCTGCTTGTGGATAGAAGAAGCACATTTGTAAAAATCCAACAATCCATTTCTCTCTCTTTTAGCAATATTTATTTTAGGGGTTCTTGACTTTTTTTTTAATCATGGAACCTCTTTTCAGAATGTTTTCAAATGCACAAAATAAAATATATAGGATTATAAAAGAAACCAACTGATTTAAAATAAAGATGTTATTTTTCTTCCCGCACAAGTTCAGACCCCCTGAAATCTATCCAAGTCCAACTGAAGCAGCATTTGGGTGGCATTTGTCCCCTACAACAAAAGAAGTGAAAGAATAAGGTTGGAATTTAACATCTCTCAAGGAAATAGAAATTGCTTCTTCACATTTACAACTAATCCCAGAGTCTGAAAGAAATTTTGAAATATTTTGAAGACAGGATTAAAAACCACATGAACTTGATGGGGACCCACACCCTGTACATACCAAGCTCCTAGGTCATAAGAACCAGGAAGTGAAACCGAGTCATGAAACAGGAAGGGAAACTGATGTACCCGAGACTTTAGATAGTCTCTGTGAATAACAGGTCGAATTTGGATAAAAGGGAGGACATTCTAGGGGTAGGAGACAGATTCTGAGCAAAAGGAGCAGACTCAGGAATGATTGTGATGTGTTTGGAGAATAATGATAAGACAATGAAAAACTGGTGAGTTAAGATAGAACTAAGATAATGTAAACCACCCTATTACTGAATAAAATTATGTTAAATTCAGGGCTTCGGTCAAACATGCCATGCCACTGATGTGTAAAACATTAAATATTTAAAATATATATGCAGTACACAATCTGCATGACTGTACATAGTGTATTGAACAGCTAAGTGGCACAGTGGATTAGAGCACTGGAAGAGAAGACCTCAGACACTTACTTACTAATTGTTGGACCCTAGAGAAGTCACTTAACTGTTGTCTGCTTTAGTTTCCTCATATGCAAAATGGAGATAGTCATAGCACCCACCTCACAGGGTTCCTGTGAGGATAAAATGAGAAGATAAAAGACTATGCAAACTTTAAAGTGCTCTATAAATAATCGCTATTATTAGCTATTGTTTTTATGACAGGTGCTGCAGGCTAGTTGCCTGGGCTAGTTGCACCTTGGTGTAAGTATCCCTGATACAGCAGCCTCAATAGCAGCCCACTACTACCTCATTTTCTTGCTTTCTGTAAATTACAGAAAAGCAGAATGCCAATTAATTAACCAAGGGAATATAGTATATAATTTAGTCAACAAGAATCACCACTTACCCAGAAAGTGGCTTCCTCAGGGGATATTTAGTGTACATCCATTGATTTTCCTGACAGTTTCACTTAATAACAACAACAACAACAATAATAAACAATTAGCATTGCTATGCTGCTTTAAAGTTTGTAAAACACTATACACGTGATTTCATTTGATCCTCAAAATAACCCTGTGAAGTAGGTGCTATTATTACCCATTTTACAGATAAGGAAACTGAGGCTAAGAGATTAAGTGGCTATGGAGTCTGAGGCAGGATTTAACCTGAGAGGTTCCTGACTTCAAGCTAACTACTTTATTTATTTTATCACCCACATTCCTCCCCTGCTACTTATTAGATGCTTGATCCAGTGGTATCTAACTCAAATAGAAATCAGGGCCACTAAATCCCACATAAGGATCTCTGCAGGCCACATATTGACTTAGAAAGACTTCAAGTTCAAAAGAATTTGCTAACATCTTGTTTACATTTTTTAAGGTCTGTATAAAGAAGAACATACTAAATGTGATAGAATTATTTCATTTTTGCTACATCTTAAATTTTAAAATATGACAGATATTTCAGTGGCTAGGAGGAATAGATCAAGTCTGTGGGGGGGTACTTGAAATATTTTATATTATACACACACACACATATGCATGCACACAAATTGAGAAACAAATGCAGCCTTTAATTTTCCAAGAACCAGTTTTGCCTTGTGAAATGTTTTATGAAAACCTTTCATTTCAATTCAAATGTTTATTGAGTGCCAACTATGTGCCCAAACCTGTACCAGGTCTTGTGTGTTGGGGGTGGGGGGAGTGGAGATAGGGAAGCAATACAAAATAAGTATGACATTCTCTTGTCTATAGCAATGATCTCCAAAATGGGGGCTGTGCACCCTCAAAGGACTGTGGTATAATTCAAGGGACTATAGGGATAGCCAATTAGAAGGTGAGAAAATAGGTTTCATTCTATTCTCCTTGGGATAGTAACTTGAAGGGCTTATATTCAGCATAATCCTACTATTTCCTTCACATCTTTTTGTCTAAAACTCATCCATTCCCACCACCCACCCCCAACCCACTAGGCAAGCTCCTAACCTTTTCCTCCCAGATATCAGCCCCTGGGGAGACTGTAACCTAACTATGTTGTTAGAACAATCCCTTCCCCTAACCCTAACCCTAACCCTAACCCTCCCCTGTCCTCCCAGCTCACCAACACTGTGCCCCAGATTACTTCTTGGCTGCAGCAGGTGCTCCTCTAAAAACAGAATCAAGTGGCTTGCCCAGGGTCACACAGCTAGTCTGAGGCCAGACTGAACTCCTGACTGCAGGTCTTACAATCTATCCACTTCACTACCTAGCTGCCCCAATACTTATTAACTGATTGTTCTTTGGGGGCAGCTAGGTGGTGCAGTGGATAAAGAACTGACACTGGATTCAGGAGGACCTGAGTTCAAATCCAGTCTCAGACACTTAACACTTACTAGCTGTGTGACCTTGGGCAAGTCATTTTACCCTCATTGTCCCACCAAAAAAAAAAAAAGAATTAAAAAAAATTGTGGTATATATTGGGCTTTTCATTCTATCTTTGACTTTGATGGGATGTGTACTTTTCAATGAGATCAAAGGGTGATGGACATTTTAGTTCCCATCTTAGTATAGTTCTAAATTGCTTTCCAGAATGATTAGACCATTTACCATTCTACCAACAGTATATTAATGAACCTATCTTTCCACAATTCTTCCAATATTGCTTATTCCCACCTTTTGTTAATTTCCAATTTTCTGGGTACAAGGTGAAACTTGAGAGTTATTTTGATTTACATTTCTCTCATTGATGATTTGAAGCAGTGTTTCATATGGTTAATAATTTACAATTCTTTTTAAGATTCTTTGATCATATCAATTGTTAAGGGCTAAAATTCTAGCTAAACTGTCTAAAATATCTAATGAGTGGTCGCCAATAAATTATAAGCTTTAGCAAGAGTTAGACTTTTAAGCATTTATTAAGGAGAATAAGAATTTGGTAAAGAGAGAGAAAAAGGCCTAGATTCCTATCTATTAAAGGGAGAGCACATTTCTAGCTCCACTCTCCACCAGAGTCCAGAGGAAAGAGCGCCAGACTGAGCGCCAGGCTCCCCCCTTCTTCCTCCCACTAGCCTGCGTCACTTCCTGACGCCAAAGAAAAGACTCCCGGTCTTGCCCTCAAAGACCTTCACTTCATGGGCGGAATTCTTCTACAGTAAGTCTCCAGCAGGTGGCATTATTCCAATCGTTACACAATTAACCACTTATACATTGAGCAATGGCCTTTTATGTTATAGATGAGTGTTTTTTTCCTATATATTTTGACTATCACATGAAGGTGACATCTAAATAAGTAAGAAAATAACTGCTTTTAAACAAACATTTCTGTTATGGAGAGAGGATTTTGAAAATGGGTATTTGGAAATGTTTCTATCATTGTGAGAATTGATTGCCAAAAGTGATTCTGTGTCAAAAATATAAAATGTTTAAAATATAAACAAGCAGGTTAGTTTTCAAGAATAATTGAGGTGGGGGGGGGGTACAGCTAGGTGGTGCAGTGGATAGAGCACTGGAGTCAGGAGTACCTGAGTTCAAATCTGGCCTCAGACACTTAACACTTACTAGCTGTGTGACCCTGGGCAAGTCACTTAACCCCAATTGCCTCACTAAAAAAAAAAAAGAAAAAGAATAATTGAAACCTTTGCATAATTGGTGGGTGGGATTGAAAAATGATTATCATAACTTGGTGTGGCCAATTATGCATTTTACCCATGTGAATCTATGTATCTTTCTGAAGATTTTTTCAGCTATGAAAATTAAAAGTAAATTCAAAATAAGCTGAACTTAGAAACATTCAAGGTGTATAATGTATAATAATGTAAATATGTGTGCTCACAATTTTGTTTTGAAGTGCATAGGCATGTTCAATCAAAAATGTTTGGAAACTCCTGTCAGAGAAAAGCATAGGATCCAGTTGGAATTTGCAAACTGAACAACATATGATACTTAGGAAGGAGTACAAGATGAAATAGCTCCTTTAGAGCAAAGATTGTTTCACTTTTTTGACTTTGTAATACCTACTACAGTGTCTAGAACATAGTGGGCACTTAATAAATACCTGTTGATTAAGTAAAAAATTAAGTAAAATGAGGTATTTGTAACACAGTTTAGTGCCTGGCACATAATAGGTACTAAATAAATGCTTGTTCCCTTCCTCTTTCCTTAAACATCAAAGACAACATCACATGGTACAGATTTAGGGTATAGGAGTTCAGAAAAGGGAGAGATTAATGTGAAATTGGAAAATATTTTATGGAGAAAGTGGAAGAAAAGGTTAGGATTTGTGTAGATAGAGTCTAGCATAAGCAGAGGCATAGAGGCAAACAGTTGGGGAAATAATGAGAATTTTCTTAGAATAAAAAGTGTTATTAGGATCAGATTACAGTAGGCCTTGAGGGTCAAGCAGAGATCCTTAGACCTTCCCAATAGACAGTGGATATTTACTTCAGTTTTCGTTGTTGTAGGCTTCTTGTTTTTGTTTTTAACAGAAAAGTACAATCATTTTTGAAAACTATTTGTATGCAGGCTAGAATGCCATATAAAGAGTAGGGGCCGAGAGTGACATCCTTGTCACTGTTGAGGGTTAGAGCAATCCCTGTAGTATTTGTCACATCCTTCTATGAACCATATATGTTCTGTAGAAATGTTTTTAATAACTAGCCTAATTTGGGGCTAATCTAACTGGGGTACTTAATCTGGGACTTTTTGACTGTTTGGCTATCTGACTGCTTTTAACTTAATGTGGGCCATTTATAAAGTTCCACCACACTGCTCCACTCCCAAATTGATAAGCAAAATATTAAGAAGCCTCTTAACTAAATAATCAAAGCAGAGTTTATTTATGAGATACTATTTAAAATTAAAGAATACAGGGAAATAAAATGTACAACCTGACTGCATTGTGGTGCATCTCTTTCCACTCTCTCCCACCTGCTGGGCCTTGAACTTTTTTTAATACAATAAGGGCTTTAGCCTCCTCTTGCCTCAGGGTATGTTACGCTTTATTCTAACTCCGAGCCCCTTTCACTTTGTAAATCCCCCTGCTTCTAACTTTCCTCTCCTTACTGCCACCACTGAACCCCTGTGTTTCTCTCTCACTGATCTTCTGTCTGTCTGTTCCATCAGTGTGCCTTCTGCCACCTTTGCTGCCCCTCTAATCTCATCCAGCCTTTCCTCCTTGCTCCTAGTCCTGTGTTACTGTTCATCTAGTCCCCCTTTCTCCTTGTCTGAACCTCTTCTCAGCCTCTCTCATCCCTCAGATCCCCTTGCTACTAGTCCTTCTCGTCTTCTCCTGCATCCTTGTAGCCTCGTTTCTAGTCTGCCGCGCTCCAACCTTTCTAATCTTGTCAGCCACTGCTTGACCTCTTCTCCGCCTTGTCTCATCCATCCAAACCGCTCCGTCCTTGTCCGCTCTCATCTGTCCGAACCTCTCTAATCTCTTCGCCCCCCTCCCCCCAGTCTAACTCCCAGGTCTATATATACCTTTTCTTCTCTCCACTCAAATCTCGGGGCTTCCTGCACCCCCACAGACCAAACTAATCTGCCAGCCAGGGCTGCGGCTGGTGGGGGGCAGGGTGTGCTCCAGCTTCATGTGCCTCAGCACAAACTATGCCAGAGCCCATCATCTCTCAGATACCTCCGCTCAGGTCGGAGGGAGCTGGGGGCTTTTTCCCCCAGCTGTCTGACCTGGTGTCTTGTACAGCCCACGGGGCTTTTTGGCTCAGCTGAAGCTGAGGAGGAGGGGCACCAGCCCCTCCCACACAGAAGAGACCCTGAGGGTCTAAGGCTTTCCAATCTCAGCCCAAAGGTAGGGTCCCCAAATCAAAATAAATTTCCACAGTTCTGACCTTAGTTCAGTTCTATCAGATAAATGGTTGCTTGTAAAAGAAACACAGCTCCAGCAGTAGTTAATAGTTGGGCAACTGAGTACCCCAAAGTAAAGAATATAATTGATGATAAAAAGAAATGTATCCATGAAGCTAAATCAATGGCTAAAGTGAATTTATGCAAATCTTCAAATACTTTGTTTCAAAAATTTGAACTAAAGTGTTACCCACTTTATACTGCGGAAACTATGAAGGCCATATATTTCAGACATAATAATGAGGGCATATAGTAATATGGATTTAAATACATATATAAATAGTATCTATGAAAAATAAAAAATTTCCTTATTCAAATGTATATGTCTATTTATATAGCAAATCATAACATAGTTAATTTATTTTAGTAAACATAAATCAATCTGACATCAATACAGAACAAAGAAAAAGCAAGCAAAAACAACCAAATAAAAAAGAGTAGTCTCATATTATTTCTAAAAATGTGTTTCTGGAGGCAGCTAGTGGTGTAGTGGATAGAGCACTAAGCCTGGAATCAGGAAGACCTGAGTTCAAATCTAGCCTCAGGTGCTTACTATCTGTTTGATCCTGGGCAAGACACTAAACTTGATTGCCTCAGTTTTCTCAACTGGAAAATGGGGATAATAATAGCACCTACTTCACAAGGTTGTTGTAAGAATCAAATGAGTTAATATTTATAAGAGCATTTGGTATATAGTAGGCCCTATATAAATGTTTATTCCCTCCCTCCTTTCTGTTAACAAAGAGAATAAATACCATTGATAAACTTCCTCATAAGAAATAGTCACCAACATTTCATTCATTGTTGTTCAATTGCTTTAGTTGTGTCCACTTTTTCACAACCTTTTTGTGAACTTTTGGGGTTTTCTTGGCAAAGATACTGGAATGATTTGGCATTTCCTTCTCTGGCTCATTTTACAGATGTGGAAAGGGTTTTTGTTTGTTTGTTTGTTTTTTTGTGAGGCAGTTGGGGTTAAGTGACTTGCCCAGGGTCACACAGCTAGTAAGTGTTAAGTGTATGAGGCCGGATCTGAACTCAGGTACTCCTGACTCCAGGGCCGGTGCTTTATCCACTGCGCCACCTAGCTGCCCCAAAAGGTTTTTTTAAAATGACTTCATATCCTGGACTTCTACATGACATTAATGATCAGAATATTGATATTAATAATAATGAAGAAAGTTCTCTTTCATGGAATTTCACATGATTTTGACATATACATATAGACACTGTTGGAGGAGAGTCTCTTTACTTTATTAAATCAAACGATTTAAAACATGCTAGGGAATATCTTTACATCTCATTATAGATAAAACCAGAAGACAAAAGAAAGTTGTAGCTGGAAGGAAGGGGGTTTCATAGGTTTTCCATGGATGAATAAATAAAAGAGTTAGCCCATTTGTTTTTATGGTGTTTTCAAAGGCAGAAAGTTGCCTTTTCATGGATATTTGTTCTTTTCCTTGCTGTGTTAATGATAAATAATTGAAAAAAAAGATCACTAGTGACATAATTATAGCTTATGGGGCCAATGTTTGTTATAGAGGATGTGAAAAGAAATTCTATAAGTAACTTGACAAGTCTCTCCAAAATATACACATACACATACATGTATATATACTACATTAATACAAATAATATAAAATACAATATATAATATACTAATGTATGTGACATACATGATACATAACTATATATAATAATAACATATATAGGGCATCTAGGTTGTACAGTGGATAAAACACAACCTTGGAGTTAGGAGGACCTGAGTTCTAATCTCACCTCAGACACTTACTAGCTGTGTGATCTTGGGTAAGTCACAACCCCAATTGGCTTTAACATCCTGGGCCATCTCTAGTCATCCTGTTACATATCTTGCCACTGGACCCAGATGGCTCTGGAGGAGACAGTGAAGCTGATAGCTTTTCACAACCCTGCCTCACTTAAATCCAATTCACTCTAAGTCATGATATCACCCAATATCATAGTCCTTTTTGAGAATGAAGGACAAATATACATACATATATGTATATATATATACACACACACACATATATATATGTAAATACACTAGTTAACTTCAATGCAAAGGTGGGCATTATGGAAGATGATGAAAAAATATATTGGAAAACATAGGTCAGGAGTTAGAAACAAAGCCAAAACCTCGTAGGTTATAAAGAAGACTCACACTTCTTTTTTTTTTTTCATTGTTTAGAATTTTATTTTCCAAATTACATGTAAAAGCAAATTTTGACATCAATTTTTAAAAACTTTGTGTTCCAACTTCTCTTCCTCCCTCCCTTCCCACCCCCTACCCCAAGTACTCAAGCAATTCAATGTAAGTTACACATGAGTAGTCGTGGAAAACATCTCTACATTAGCTAGGTTGTGAGAGAAAACAGATAAAAACAAGACTTCAGGGGCAGCTAGGTGGCACAGTGGATAGAGCACTGGCCCTGGAGTCAGGAGTACCTGAGTTCAAATCCGGCCTCAGACACTTAACACTTACCAGCTGTGTGACCCTGGGCAAGTCACTTAACCCCAATTGCCTCACTAAAAAACAAAACAATACAAAACAAAAACAAGACTTCAGATTAAGGAGTTGTCAGAAAAAAAGTGTTTCAGTCTGTTTTCAGATACCATCAGTTCTTTCTCTATAGGTGTACTGCAATTTTCTTAAGTCCTTCAGAGTTATACTGGATCATTACCTTGCTGAAAATAACCACGTGCTTCCCAGCAGATCATCTTGTACTATTGCTGTTATTTTGTATACAGTACATTTCTCTCTGCCTCAGTTCATGTGGCTCTTTCCAGGTTTTTCTGATAGCATCCTGTTAATCATAACTTTTATATAGTACCTTAAACTTGATAAAGAATTTTCTTCACAATAGTCCAGCAGAGTAGGTACCATATGTTTTGCCCTTGTAGTCAATCATCATAACTATTTCTCTCCATCCTATTCCCTTCCAATGATATTTACTCTATTTTCTATCTTATTTTGCCCTATTCCTCCTCAAAAGTGTTTTGCTACTGACTGCCCCCTCCCCTGCTCTACACTCCCTTCATTCACCCTTCCCTCCTTATCCTCTTCCCCTCCTACTTTCCTGTAGTGTTAAATAGATTACTCTTCCCAATTGGGTGTGCATGTTATTCCCTCCTTGAGCCCACTCTGATGAGGTTAAGGTCTTTAAGTTAATTCAGTTTTCTTAAATTTTTCTTCCTCCCTCCATCCTCAACTCTCCCTATGAAACCAAGCAATTCAATATATGTCATACATGTGCTGTTATGTAGAACATCTTCACTTTCTTCAAAAGCTTTTTACAACTCCCTCCCCCAAACTTCCCTTCCCTCCTTCCCCTCTTCTCCCACCGCTCCCCCCCACTTATCTCTTTCTCCACCCATTTTCCACAGGACAAAAATATATTACCATACCCACTTGAGTATGTACGTCATTCCCTCTTTGAGCCAATTCTGATGATAGTAAGGTTCACTCATGCCCTATTTCTTCCCCCTCTTCCCCTACCCTCCATAAGCTTTTTTCTTGTTTCCTTCATGTGAACTACCTACCCCCATTCCACCTCCCCCTTCTCCCTCCCCCAGTCTATTCCTCCTACCCCTCAACCCTATTTTAAAGATGTCATCATGGGTTTGCTATGTGGCACAGTGGACAAAGCACCAGCCCTGGACCCAGGAGGCCCTGAGCCCAAATCCAGCCCCAGGCATAAGACACCATACCCTGTTTGCCCCCACAAAGAACAAGGATAAACAAAAAATGAATGCTTTACAGATATCATCCCCTCATATTCAGTTTAGACCTGTGTCCTCTGTGTATTCCATACTGAGAAAGTTCTTATGAATTGGAAGTATTATCTTCTCATGTAAGAATGTAAACAGTTTAACCTTTTAATGTCCCTCATGATTTCTTTTTCTTATTTACCTTTTTATGCTTCTCTGGGGTCTTGTATTCAAAAGTGAAATTTTCTATTCAGTTCAGGTCTTTTCATCAAAAATGCCTGAAAGTCCTCTTTTTTATTGAAATCCCATTTTTTCCTCTGAAAGATTATAATCAGTTTTGCTGGGTATGTAATTCTTGGCTGTAGTCCCAGTTCCTTTGCCCTTTGGAATATCATATTCCACACTTCTAGGACATGAATAATTTTATTCCAAAAGAGAGTAAAGAAGCACTGAACATATTAAGCTATGAATAGCATCGCATACACACATACACTAATGAACTTTCTATTTTAGTAGAAAAAAATGACTATATAATAGTATGTCATAGTAATTTTAAAATCAGTTATTTGCATCCACTCACACCAAGGATATGTTAGGACAAAAATCAGAATCAATACCAAATTAGAAGATTATTAAAATTTTATTTAAAATATTAAAAATTAGAATGTTAAAAGTAAGAAGATGTGGTATGCAAAGAAATGACACAAAGCATTCCTAAACAAGTTATTGACACTGAAAGATTTGAAGTGGATAAAAGAACAGAAATGGACACAGACTATCACCATTTTATAAGGAAATATAACAAGTTTAAGTCAAATGCAACAATGAAGAGACTAAAAGAATCTAGAAACTACCCTAGCAGGCAAGTTTTTGATCTCTTTGCCAAGCACAGTGCTCTAGAAGCCAAGGGCAACAGGAATTTAGAAATACAGACTTATAAAATCTTATAAAGCCCAGTATAAGATTTGTGAAGTGTTGTCATACCTCATAAAATAGCAAGAAGCAGTGGCTAAAAATCCCCAACCCAAACAAACAAACAAACAAAAAAAACCCCACAACCAAATTTATTGAAAGATTAGCAAGAGACCTAGGCTGGATCATCTCCTTGGTGCTTATGGATGATATTGAGCAAAGGACAACAGAAAAAAAAATAGAAAAGATTTATACAGATTATGCTGCAGGATTTTGAGCCCTGAGTGGTATTCAGAGATTTGTGGTCCAGAGGAATAAGCTTTCCTTTTCCAGCACTGAGAGAGACTAGGATTATCATGATATTTAAATAGGGAGATGGCTTTTGGTCATACCTATAAGTTTTGAGAAAGAAACATGAAGTCTTCGAGAGGTCATTTAGATGAATGGAACTGAGGCAATACAACACAGACAGCCTGACTATGGAGAGACTATGGAAAGACAATAGCACAAAAGAAGGCTCCAGAAGGTGTTTTAAAAAAAAAACACCTCTCCTTAAATTCATCTCTCCATGCCTGTCTGTTATAAGCATTTCCATTTTATTTGTCATAGTTGTTAAGCTGTTCCTTTCCCCTCATCTTTCACTTAAGGTAAAGATTCATGATAGATCATAGGTATTTGAATTGCATATATGTATACCTCAGAACAGGGAGAAATGAAGAAATCCAGTAACTAGCCAGGATACACAGAGATTTTTTAAAAATTAGATCGGGGGCAGCTAGGTGGTGCAGTGGATAGAGCACTGGCCCTGGAGTCAGGAGGACCTGAGTTCAAATCTGGCCTCAGACACTTGACACTTACTAGCTGTGTGACCCTGGGCAAGTCACTTAACCCCAATTGCCTCACCAAAAACAAACAAACAAACAAATTAGATCAGGAGTCAAAACCCTGTCCTAGTAATAGGACTTTTATCCTGATCTTAGAACTGAAAGACCATGATTTTAAAATTTCTTTCTTTCTTTTCTTTTCTTTTTTTTTTTTTTTTACTAATTATCCATATTTTTAAGCTCTTTAAAATGTCAGTGAAAAGGATACACATGGAATTCTAGGCTATTTTAACCACAGGTTTAAAAACAAGCTCTTTCTTGTAGCCAGGTCAAACTGATTAAATTGCAGGAGGCCTTGGGTAAAACTCCATTCTGAGGAGGAGAAAGAGGATGGGAACTGAGATGCTTGTCATATAGAAAGTGATGCCTATTTGGAGGTGATTAAAGAGAGTGAGAGCTCAGCTAAAATTGCTCTATAGGACATGTAGTGGTTAAAATTACAATAACAAACTCTTTTCTCCCTCAATGACAGTGGAGCCATTTGGTTTATTTCATCAAGATCCTTGCTGTACTTCGTGAAGAAGTAGACATAGTAAAAAAAAGAAAAAGAAAATAAAGTTGAAAAATGTTCCTGGATTACACTAATTATACAAAAAAGATTTTCAAACTGGAGGCAACACAATATTAAGGGCATTGAGCAATCAGTTCTTAGGATAACTAGAAGAAGAGAAGATACCAAAAGCTTTAAAAAAAGATTACTATTCATTTTATTATCAAAATTATATAGAGTCTCAAGTGAGTTAACTTCAGGTATCCAATTGGTTTCTAAACCAAAGTACTCTGTACACCAAATCTCTGTGGAATTTAAAATAAAGCTTTGAATAGTCACATTTACTCTTTAAACAACAAATAGCATTTCTCCAAATACCACAAGGAGTTCCCAGCATGGGAAATGACCCAGAACAACATATTAGATATTATAGGGCCTTGCAATACCAATGGGCATAAACAGGATTGCTTCTGGAAGCTTCAAGTAGGAAGGAAGGAAGGAAGGAGGGAGGGAGGGAAGGAAGGAAGGAAGGAAGAAAGGAAGGAAAGAAGGAAGAAAGGAAGGAAGGAAGGAAGGAAGGAAGGAAGGAAGGAAGGAAGGAAGGAAGGAAGGAAGGAAGGAAGGAAGGAAGGAAGGAAGGAAGGAAGTAGTAGTAGTGGTAGTGGTAGTGGTGGTAGTGATAGTGGTAGTGGCAGTGGTAGTGGTAGTGGTGGTAGAGGTTGTGGTGGTGGTGGTGGTAGTAGTAGTTGTTGTTGTAAAAGAACCCCAAGTAGTGTTATTACATTATGCTGGTGGAAGTTATAATATCCATACCAACAATCTGGACAGATTTGTAAGCAAAAATTTATGTTAAATATTCCTCAAAATTAAGACAACAGATAAATCATCCCCATTTAGATTCAGAAACAAAGTTAATTCTTAATGTGAAATATCTTGGGACCTTAGCACAATAACTAAATCCATTATAAAGAATTTATTCTCAAACATCAGAAATTAAACATTAAAGAAGGCAGCTCATTAAATGATATTAAAGCTCCTGCTTCTTTCTCAAGTCCCAGTGGTTTTAGATGGTCTCTCTGTTAATCCGTCTAGTTATCCATGCAGTATTTTCCTTGTTCTCTGTCACAACTTCTGTCTTCTGTGGCACTGTTACTCTAAATGTCACCCAAATTTTTCTTCCTCCTTCATCATTATTACTGATGTTTGGATGTGGGCTTTGCTGTGGGATTTTATCCCGTGTCAATAAGATTGAGTATTATAGGAGGATTATCTGAGCCAGTGGGTTATCCTTACTGCCAAAATGCTCTTTTCATACAACTGTTTTACCCTTACAGCCTCCATCTTGGAGTCCAACACTTTGGGGTATATTTTTAAGCTCTTTTGTGTTACCATAGGATGGAAGACAATGAATACTGTATAGCTAGAGTGCCACTGTAGAACATATGACAAAAAAATTGGATGGAGCAGCCCCACAGCTAGGCAGTCACTATAAGGTACAAAGCCTACTAGGGATGGGTATGGGAATAAAATTTAAAAAAAATTTTTTTTGTGAATCGTTAATACCCAGGTAAATTATTTTCTTCTATTCTCTATCCCTTGATTCCCAAGACCCACATTTCTTAATTATCTATATGCAGTGAACCAAGATGTGGGCTGCTTGTGCAAGTACACCCTAGGGAGCATTCCCATTGGTCCTCTCTCTTGGTTTCTATGAATGTCTATGATCCCACCCAAAAGAGAAGCAGTAACATCCCTATTCGCTAATTAAAGGCATAAACCTTAATATTTGCAGTACCATCTCCTCAGTCTTGTAGGTCTTCACTTCCTTAAAGCAATTTCATTACAGTTTTTTTCTTTCTTTTTTTTTTATTACAGTTTTTAACAGTTAATTCCAGCATTTCATAATGCCAATTACTGGACAAAGATATTATATGTGGCAATCCTTTTTGATTCTATGTTCTCAAACCCAAACTTGGACTTCCTTAGCAGCAAAGTAGAATCCCACTTTAGTGCAACCACCACATTTGGATTCTAAGATCAAAGTCCTTCATATCCTGCATAAGGAAATAATAATAACATAAAAGAAAACAAAAATGAAAAATGCGACTCAAAGAGATCAAGTTCAAGGAAGTTACAGAGCTTGAATTGCTAAGATGGTATATCAGACAATCTGTTAGCTCCCACTGGTCATTCTTGATTGACTTGGTGGTTTGCAAATGCAAAGCCAGAGCTTGGGTAAGTGTCAATAACAGCAAGATCTTCACCCTCTCCATGATGGATGAGGCCCCACATAGTCAACAGGCTGTACTTGTTAGGGATTAGTGTCATCATTTTTCACATGTAAGTTAGGTAAGTTGATCAGATCTCTCTACTGGGTAGAGATCTCTCTGTGATCTTACTGAAATTTATTAAGATTATTTATTTAGTAAGATGGAGAAAACTTTTTCATAAGCGTTTGTTCATCTTTCTTTATTAACCCCCTAATCTCTTGGCTTTAAATAAACATCAGGGTTATGGGCTATACTAATTGTTAAAAGTGTTCATGTGTTTCAGTCATGTCTGATTCTTTGTGACCCCATTTGGGGTTTTCTTGGCAAAGATACTGGAGTGGTTTGCCATTTCCTTCTCCAGCTCATTTTATAGGTAAACAGGGTTAAGAGACTTGGCCAAGATCATATAGCTAGTTAGTATCTGAGGCTGGATTTGAACTCAGAAAGATGAGTTTTCCTGACTTCAGGCCTAGTGTTCTACCCACTACAACAAACAAAACAAAGACATAAGTAATTATTTATAATATATCAGCTATGAGAGAGATCACAGGCAAAAAAAAACCCTTTAACTATCACTACAACTGCTGATTTCTCATTCCTAGAATGATAGTCACCTCATTCACTTCTCTCAGGATACCAATTAAAGTTTCTTCTCAAGAACTCTATTCTTGTTTCTTCACAAGATAAGACTTAAATACAGTTCTTTCAGGGATTTGAACCCAAGTACTCCTGAATCCAGGGCTGTTGCTTTATCCACCGTGCCACCTAGCCACCCCCAATTCCATTAACTTTTAAAGATATAGTAACAGTATCTATGGTTTTTGTAGGAGAGGCTGTTGAAGCTGATAGAATGAAGATACTTTTGTTTTCAGAACCAAAAATTTTCAGTCCCTGAGAATCATTTTAGAATACACCAACTCCACATTAATATCACAATATATCTATGTCAGAATAGAGATAAAATATGATGCACCATTTGACCAGGCTGCTTTAAATGAGAAAAAAAATGGAATACTAGGAATGGTAATAATAAAAATAATAGTTAAATATAATAATATATGTATTATATTGCATATACAAATTTTAAAAGTACAAAGTAATATGGCATATAATTTAATAACAAATCACATCCAAATGAGTAATCACTCCTGCAACATCATGATCTTATTTATAGAGTGAATACTTCTAATTTTTCTATGACCCACTGATATTTCTATATCTGTACCTAAGTTGATTGATGTACCTAAGGTCACCATCAATATTTTTAAACTCTGTGGCTTGTCTCTTTATTCTAGGTGACTCTACAACTGAGATTCTAGAGAAGAAAGGTATTGTCTGAGTTCAGCTCTCTCCCCTCATCTGAAATGAGTTCCTCCTTAATCCTAAGCAAAGTTATTGGTTTCCTATATGCAGTTTCTGCTTTACTTGAAGCCCCCTTTTCAGGGGCTCTCTGAATTGACTGAGAAGCAAATTGGGCTTCAACATTCTTGAACTTGTATTTCAATGTAGCAGTTTACATTTGTGCATCTTTTGTATCAAACCAAAGGCTTGTTTCAGTATCTAGTTTTCCCTTTTTATCTAAAAGGTGAACATCTTGATTTCTTGTAAACATCTGCTTTTGCTCTACCATATTTTCTAACTTTTTCTTCAACTGGAATATCTTATGTTTAACATTTTTTTCAGGACATAAAATAAAGCTTCTCCATTATTCCATGAACGCAAAAATTTCCCAGCAAAACATTTTCATCTTGCTTGAATTAATTTTTTTTGTTTTGGTGAGGCAATTGGGATTAAGTGAATTGCCCAGGGTCACACAGCCAGTAAGTATTAAGTATCTGAGGCTGGATTTTGAACTCAGGTCCTCCTGACTCCAGGGCCAGTGCTCTCTATCCACTGCGCCACCTGGCTGCACCTTAAATTATTTTTTGTTGTTGTTTGTTTTGTTTTGTGGGGCAATGAGGGTTAAGTGACTTGCCCAGGGCCACACAGCTAGTGGGTGTCAAGTGTCTGAGGCCAGATTTGAACTCGGGTCCTCCTGAATCCAGGGCCGGTACTTTATCCATTGTGTCACCTAGCTGCCCCCTATCTTGCTTGAATTCTAGATAACACTCAGACCTCATGCTACCCCTTGTTTCTCAATACCAGCTTTTCGGACATCAGTTTCTTACAAATCAAATGATAATTCTTCTCTTACATACATTTGACATTTTATTTTATTTTATTTTAATTTTTTTGCTGGGCAATGAGGTGACTTACCCAGAGTCACACAGCTAGTAAGTATCAAGTGTCTGAGATTTGAACTCAGGTCTTCCTGAATCCAGGGTCGGTGCTTTATTCACTGTGCCACCTAGCTGCCCTGCATTTGACATTTTAAAGCCATCTAGTCCACATTTACCAGGAAATAATAATGGGTCTGTGATTGTATCTTGACAGTGCCTTTCTTTTTTTCTATTTGTATCCCTAGTGCATAGCACAGTGCCTGGCACATAGTAGGTTCTTAATAAATGTTTATTGAATTGAAACTGATGTTTTCATAGCAAATTACTGTGTTTTAACTGAAGACATCATTTTGTCAACTGATGACATACCTCTTTGAGAATGAAGGACAAAAACTGACTGATGATGAGGTCAATCTTCATGTCTGGGATGACATTAATGCCTGACCCCATATTCATTTCCTAGTGTTGATTACTTGGAATTTGGCTACTCACATGAACTCTGCATTCCTCTTCTGGATGCATTCATCATTTGTGTTCATCCAGGTCACAGTCATAACAAGATCATTCTGTTCTTTGGCTCATACCATACTGGTGGTTGTTGTGCATTACACTGTGGTGTCCTCTGTTCTCTTGGTCTTTCATTTTCACGAATAGGATTTTTTTTTTTTGCCTATGGTACTTAAACTCAAGGCCAAAGCCACACTTATCTTTCCCTCTAAATATATTTCTCTTGATTTTATTATTTCTGTAGACCCACTTGTCACTGGAAACTTTTACATTTAAAATCTTTGTTATCCATGACTTTTTACTTTTTTCTTCATCTCTCATATCCAACTATCTATGAAGTTGTGTCAACTCCATGTCCATAACATAATAATCTCTCTCTTTCTCTATCTCTCTGTCTCTGTGTTTCTCTGTGTCTCTGTTTCTGTCTCTCTGTCTCTCCCCCTCCTCGTGCCCCCCTTCAAGTCTTTGGCTCTTTTGCTTCTTCATATTCTACCTTCTCTCTCACAACCTTTTTTGGGAACATAACTTAAATCCTACAGTTTTAAAACAAACTGTCCAACTATTAGATTTAATCTTTAATAAGTGCTGGTTAGGGGGCAGCTAGATGGCGCAGTGGATAAAGCACTGGCCCTGGATTCAGGAGTACCTGAGTTCAAATCCGGCCTCAGACACTTAACACTTACTAGCTGTGTGACCCTGGGCAAGTCACTTAACCCCAATTGCCTCACAAAAAAAAATGAATGTTGATTCTGGAGAATAAGTGCTGGTTAAATTGAGTTGAATAAGAATATAAACAAAAAACAGGAAGGTAAAAAACAAAAACAAAACTTGACACTAACCCCTGGTTTGAATATTTAGATGAAGATGAAAAATGACTAATGAATAATCATTAATTCCAATGTTCAGTGGATCTTTACTTTGGAAAAGTATTTGGAATATTTCTAATATGGTGAAAGGGACAAACATTTAATGCTAATTCCTAGGTCATAGAGGTTACTCAAAGACACAGATGATTTATCTTTTCTTATACACTGGGGAGTTCCCTCCAAAGATTTCAGTCACAATCCATCTGTTGTCCGTCCTATGTGATTCTTATCCACACCCTCCCAAAAGTTTGCCCCAGGAGGTGAACTCAATGTTCTGGACACCTACCTTGCCTTCTCTTGATGTAGTGAGGGTACCAGTGAAGCATTCTAGCTGTCCACTTGACATCTCTGACTTGCCATATAAACAGCCTATCTTCTTATCATATATTTTTTTTTCAGGGCAATTGGGGTTAAGTGACTTGCCCAGGGTCACACAGCTAGTAAGTGTTAAGTGTCTGAGGCCGAATTTGCACTCAGGTCCTCCTGATTCCAGGGCCGGTGCTCTATCCACTGAGCCAACTAGCTGCCCTGTCATATAATTAGTTGATGACATTTTTTGCCATTGCTCTTTGTGGAGTCCCTCATTAGTTATATATTGCACCTACATATGGTAGGTCACACCTACCATATACCTCTCCACTGTCCTCTGAGTAAAACTAGTTTTTACTTCTTCAGAGACAGTGGCATTCCATAATTTTCTGCTATATACATACAATAAGGGGGTATTTCACATCCCCCAAACCCAAATAGTGTATGCTCCATACCATTATACCTTTATCAGGTGAGAATGCCTTTTAGAGATATAGAATCAATCAATGAAAGGCATAAACTAAGTATGAACAATGTGGTTAATCAAGTTGGGAAGGATCAAAAATTTTGGAGACATTAAATGAAATAAAATGAAAACTGCATTTTAATGAATTGGTTTAGATATACCTATGGGCCTAGGGATATCTCAGGAGATCCCAAAAGAAGCATTCAGTCACTACCAACCAGAATGTCATAGTGTCACACTGCTTCCTCCTCACTCCACACTTCCCCTCCCCCAATCCACCACGTCAATGGAAAGATTAGAGCAGCAACAAACAATTCATGTAGTTAGGGCCTGAGAGAGGACAAACTCCATGTATATCCAGCCAGCATCTGGGAGCATGTTCTTTTCAGGAAGGAGAGAGATACAGCTTTAAGAATCCATAAGGGCCCTGACTCTTATGGGGAAAGAGACAAAGGAGAATTATATATACTTTAGTGGAACTTATCAGGACTCTATAAATCGAGAGAAAGACTTTAATAAGGAGCTATGAACTGTTCTTTTGCTACAAGTGGTCTCTAAACATAAGTCCACAGTCCACTTTCTTCTGGCCTTTGTATGTACTTTTTTGAGAATGTGCCCCGGACTTTTAGAGGTTTGATTTTTATAGCAAATGTATATTAAGAAATATTTCGGGGGCGGCTAGGTGGCGCAGTGGATAAAGCACCGGCCCTGGATTCAGGAGTACCTGAGTTCAAATCCGGTCTCAGACATTTGACACTTACTAGCTGTGTGACCCTGGGCAAGTCACTTAACCCCCATTGCCCGGCAAAAAAAAAAAAAAAAAAAAAGAAATATTTCGGGGAGGCTAGGTGGCGCAGTGGATAGAGCACCAGCCCTGGAGTCAGGAGTACCTGGGTTCAGATCCGGCCTCAGACACTTGACACTTGCTGGCTGTGTGACCCTGGACAAGTCACTTAACCCCAATTGCCTCACTAAAAAAAAAAAAAAAGAAAGAAATATTCCACACTAGGAAATATCCATTTCTGGTAGCTAATTAACTCTGGCTGGCTAGAAGTCAGTGAGGAGTACACCAGATTGGAGCTCTTTAAGTAATAGTACCAGAAACCACTTTTAAGCTCTCAGGGTTACCCCTATAACTTCAAGGAGAAAAATAGCAGCTGCCTTCTGGAGTCTAAACCTGGCAGTACAAGTAGAGATTGGGAGAGTGAGCTCATAGTGGTGTTAAATAACTTTTCAATTTTCCAAAAGAAATCACAATTTCCTCCTCCTGTTAAATTCTAGACCCAATTTTCCCATCTGTACTGTCAGTTCCAGATATAAATGTTGTTGGACAAGATTTGCAGAATATCTGTAAACAATGTGATAGTGAAATTTTTATGTTAGAAACAGGAATAGACAAATGAATAATCATGAGTAAAATCTCATCCACTATTCCACATAATAATGAAATAAATATCTGGTTGTTAATGGTAGCTAAAATTATGTGTGTATAACTGGGGAAAAGAAGACAAGTTTGATGCTATACAATATTTGTATTTCAATACCTTTCTTGGTAAAATAGATATGGCATTCCAATGATATTAGGTTAAATTGATATATATTAATAATTAATTCAAAGATATTCAATTCAAAATAACTACTCAGTGAAAATTATTGACTTTGAATTCCAAAAGATCAATTCAGTGGTGTAAGGTCTAAAATTCTAGCTTGTGTTGTCTAAAATCTAATGAGTGGTTGCCTTAAATAAGAAGCTTTAGCAAGAGTTTAGACTTTTAAGTATTTATTAAAGTGTATCAGAAGTTAGTGAAGAGAGAGAGACAGAGAGAGACACACAGAGAGAGAGACAGAGAGAGAGAGAGAGAGAGAGAGAGAGAGAGAGAGAGAGAGAGAGAGAAAGAGATGTAAAACAGCATTCGTCTAACTATCTCTAAGAGCCAACATCTGTCCTCCCCTCAAGGCCCAGTCAGGAACTGAAAAGACCCTGCTCCTCCTCGACTTCTCCCAGAAGCCTCCTGTGAAACAAGAAACAGGGCCATCCTCACACACAGCTCCAAGCTAATTGGTTGGTAGCTCTGATTGACACGACTAACAGACGGCAGACATGACTTCCCGAAGCTGATATGACCTTAGAAACCCCAGAAAGGTCACTTCCGGATGCTAGGTCACATGTGTTCTTTTCATGACGGAGCTTCCCTGAAGTATCTTTCTCAACAAGTTGGTAGCACCCTAATTCTCACAGTAGAGTTTAAAGCAATTGATATTAAGTACTGTGCTAAGAGCTATTTATTTTGAAGTAGGATTTGGTGTTTGACTTCTTGTTTGTCATTCATTCTCAAAGATGACTAATGATATCACTAGGGTGATGTCTTGACTTACAAGTGAATTGGATGTGAGTGAGGCAGAGCTGTGCAGTCATCAAGCTTACTCTCTAGAATAGCATAACTATTAGTTTGGATGTGTAGGGTATATCAAGTCTCCTTTCATAGCATTAATAAAGAAAAACATACTGCATCTTAGAATTAAAAAGAATCAAGATTAAATGAAATTGGAGTGAAGTTGTAGTGAGTCTTTGGGGTAAAGAGAGTCAAGGAGAGTCTATGTAAATGAAGCACAAAACTGAGTAATGCACCTAGGCAAGTACTATGGAAACTCTCAGTTTATAGCAGGCTTAATAAACTGATACCTGACTTTGGTTAAGTTGTAGCACCAGCTGCATAGTGGAAAAAGGCACCCTGTCTTGTAGCTCCAATCCTTGAAGTTCTCCAGCCTTCTCCCTGATTGAGTCCAATTCTCTCTCTTATGGATAGGATGTTTTAGTCCAAGAAATAAAATAACATATCATATCATTTGCCTTCCCAATGGGTGAGGGGAGGTGCCGAAGGGAGGGAGAGAATTAAAGTGATGAGAAGCTGATTTTGTGAGAATAATTGGCTTTCTTTTTTATTATTATTATTATTTTTTTCAGTGAGGCAATTGGGGTTAAGTGACTTGCCCAGGGTCACACAGCTAGTAAGTGTTAAGTGTCTGAGGCCAGATTTGAACTCAGGTACTCCTGACTCCAGGGCCAGTGCTCTATCCACTGTGCCACCTAGCTGCCCCGAGAATAATTGGCTTTCTACTCAACTAACTTCCCTCCTGGTTGTACTTTTGTTACTTTATTCCCCTTGGGGAAAATAATTCAATAGACATTAATCTTTGTCCGTATGATTAGTGTGAGTATCAAATAAGGATCTGGGAAGAAATATTGATCCTTCAAAAAAAATCTGAGGCATTATCCCCTTTTGATCATGGACAGAAACACTGGGATAAGAGTTAGCATAGAGCCAATTTGGATTTTCCATAAGAATATTATGATTGCGGGGCAGCTAGGTGGCATAGTGGATAAAGCACCTGGATTCAGGAGGACCTGAGTTCAAATCCAGCCTCATACACTTGACACTTACTACCTGTGTGACCTTGGGCAAGTCACTTAACTCTCATTGCCCTGCAAAAAACCAAAACCCAAAAATGAATATTATGATTGCATTTCTTTTTTTTATAATTATATTTTATTTTTTTAAAAATTGAGTTCCAAATTCTCTCAGAAGAGATAACCTGGATGAGTTGGACAGTTTATGGAATGGTAGTGGTAACAGTCATGGCTGCTGTTACACTGGAAACAGTGATGGAGGACAGGAAGATGTCAGAGATTTCAGCATATCTGCTTGTCTCACCAACACCCACTCAGCTTTCAGCAGGCTTTCTGACTTCCCACACCTTAGATAGCTACTGTAGAAGCATATTTTAAAAAACCTTCTCTTTACTAAAATGGAAAATATTAAGAGATTACATTTTTCTTTAAAAAGCCCTTTCCAAAATTCATAGAAAAGACCCTTTTGGGAAAGGGTGATGATAGGTCAAGGAACAAAAGGTTTTTCTTAGAGAAATGAATTGAAGGTGATAACCACACTTAAGTCTTATCTTATTTCTAACATTGCCTTTCTCCCTCAAGGGCAGTGCTCTCTTCCCTTTGAAGGGATATATCCTCTCTGAATCCTATTCAGTTCAGATTCTCAATATAGATTTGATATAGATCTCTTTGAGGAGCTCCATGTATTTCTTTTTTTTTCAACAAACATTTATTTTATTTTTTCCAGTTACATGTAAGGGTAGTTTTCAACATTCATTTTCATAAGATTTAGAGTTCCAAATTTTTCTCCCCCCCTCCCTTTCCCCTCCTCGACAAGACATCAACCAGGTTATATATGTACAATCCACAAGTGCTCTTTTTTCCATTTCTTTCTATGGGGTGGATATTATGCTTTGTCATTAGTCCCTTGGGATTGTCATGGATCATTGTATTGCTGAGAGTAGTTAAGTAATTCACAATTGCTCATAGAACAATACTGCTGTCACTATGCACAATGTCCTCCCAGTTCCGCTCACTTCACTATACATTCAATTCATATGAGTCTTTCCAGGTTTTTCTCGTATCATCCTATTTGTCATTTCCTATAGCACAATACCATTCCGCTACAATCATATACCACAGCTTCTTCAGTTATTCCTCAATTGATGGACATTCCCTTCATTCCCAATTCTTAGCCACCACAAAGAGTTGCTATAAATATTTTTTGTACAATTTCCCCCCTTTTCTCTTTTTAATGATTACAATTGTTAACTATTTCCCTTCATCCTATTCCCTTCCCCATGATATTTACTCTATTATCTATTATCTATCTTCTTTCATCCTATGCCTCTTCAAAAGGGATTTGCTTCTGTCTGTTTCCTCCCCCAATCTGCCCTCCTTTATTTTATCCCTCTCTCTTTATCCCCTTCCCCTCCTATTTTCCTGAGGGGTTAGAGAGATTACTCAACCCAAATGAGTGTGTATGCTGTTCTCTCCTTGAGTCAATTCTGAAGAGATTGAGGTCTTTGAGCCAATTCTGATGAGTGTTAGGCTCATTTATTGCCTATATTAAATAGATTACTCCACCCACTTGTGTGTGTGTGTGTGTTAATCCCTCCTTGAAGCAACTCTGATGACATTAAGGTCTTTGAGCCTATTCTGATGAGTGTAAAATTCATTTACTGCCATGCTCCTCCCCCATCTCTTCCCCCACTCCATAAACCCTTTCCTTTCCTGTTTCTTTCATGTGGGATTTCACCCCATGCTACCTCTGCCCTTCCCCATCCCCCAGTGCATTCCTTTCACCCCTCAATTTATCCCTAAAGATGTCATCATGGGGCAGCTAGGTGACACAGTGGACAAAGCATCCACCCTGGACCCAGGGGAATCCCAGCCAAAACCCAGCCTCAGATACAAGACAGTCACCCACTGCACGACCCCAGGTATGTCCCCCAGCTCCAATTTTTTATGGTTCTCTAGGGTCTTGTATTTATTTTTGTTTTTGTTTTTTAGTGAGGCAATTGGGGTTAAGTGACTTGCCTAGGGTCACATAGCTAGTAAGTGTTAAGTGTTTGAGGCCAGATTTGAACTCAGGTACTCCTGACTCCAGGGCCAGTGCTCTATCCACTGCGCCACCTAGCTGCCCCTCTAGGGTCTTGTATTTGAAAGTCAAATTTGCCATTCAGTTCAGGTCTTTTCATCACAAATACCTGAAAGTCTTTTTCATTTAAGTCCCAGTTTCTCCTCTGAAAGATTATGATCAGTTTTGCTGGATACGTGATTCTTGGTTGTAATCCCAAATCCTTTGCCCTCTGGAGTATCATATTCCATGCCCTCTGGTCCTTTTATGTAGAAGCTGCTAGATCTTGTGCTATCCTGACTGGGGCTCCACAGTATTTGAATTCTTTCTTTTGGCAGCTTGCAATATTTTCTCCTTGACCTGAGAGATCTGGAATTTGGCTATAGTATTCCTAGGAGTTTTTCTTTTGGGATCTCTTTCAGGAGGTGATCGGTGGATTCTTTCAATTTCTATTTTACCTTTTTCTTCTAAAATATTGGGGCAATTTTCCTGACAATTTCTTGGAAGATGATGTCTAAGCTCTTTCCTTGATCATGGTTTTCAGGTAGACCAATAATTTTCAAATGATCTCTCCTGGACCTATTCTCCAGGTCAGCAGTTTTTCCAAGAAGATATTTCTCATTGCCCTCTATTTTTTTATTCATTTGGATTTGCTTTATTGTGTCTTGGTTTCTCACTAGCTTCCATTTGTTCAATCCTAATTCTTAGGCAATTATTTTCATCAGAGAGTTTTTCCATTTGGCTTTTCAAGCTGTTGGCTTTTTTCTCATGTCTTTTCTGTATCACCCTCATTTCTCTTTCCATTTTTCCCTCTACCTCTCTAACTTTATCTTCAAAGCCCTTTTTGAGTGCCTCTATGGCCTGACACCAATTTATATTTTTCTTGGAAGCTTTAGATACAGGGGCCCTGACGTTGACATTTTCCTCTGAGGGTGCACTTCGATCTTCCTTGACACTAAAGAAACTTTGTATGGTTCTCACCTTTCTCTGTCTGCTCATCTTGCCTTTCTTTTACTTGACTTTTAGCTCCTTAGAGTGGGGTGCTGTTTCCAGGCTGCACTATCCCAAGGTGGTATGATTTAAGGAGGAGCAGGTTTTTCACTCACCTGGCCTGCTCCTTGGTCTGTAGATGACCCCAGACCAACTTGCTAATCAACCAGCTTTGTGTGTTGTGGTTGTCATCTCTGACAACCCTGTGCCCCTCCCCCACCTGGGCCACAGCTACTCAAGGCTACCTCCTGGTTCCCAGCAGGGATGAAAAACCCAAGTTCTGCCTCAGCACCAGCATAGACCCCTGCCAAGGGCTCAACCATCTCACAAGACTGTGAGCTTAGTTCCAGACGACACTGGCACTGCAGCTGATTCAGAGGCTCTTTGGGGTGGGGCGGGTCTCTTTCTCTGGCAAGGCCTTCCTGGGACTGGATCTGTGTCAGGGTGACTGTGGGGTTGGGCTCCACTCCTGTCTCAGCACAGCAGCTCCCTCCTTCTGACCTTCCAAGCTGTGCTTGATTGGAAGATGATTTCAGCATATTCTTCTGTGGGTTTTGCTGCTCCAGGAATTGTCCTATGGCATTTTTGCATGTTTTTTGGAGCCCCATGTATTTCTTAAAGGGAGGAGTGCAGAAGGGATGTGATGGCAACTTGGTTACTCAGCAAATTCTGTAATGTCAACCCAAATTATGTTAAGATATGTTTTTTCTTGTTCAAGATTCCTACAAATGCTATAGGGGCTGAAATCTTTTTGGGGTGGTTATGTCAAAGGCCTGGAAAGACATGTATGAAATGATGTGTTGTGAAGTGAGCAGAATCAAGAGAACATTGTACACAGAGAGAGCAATATTGTTCAATGAAGAACTGTGAATGACTTGACTATTCTTAACAATACAATGATCCAAGACAATCCCAAAGGATTATTGATGAAACATACAATTCACCTCCAGAGAAAGAACTGATATTGATGGAACAGGCATGCTATTGTTCACTTTCTTTCATTTTTTTCCTTTTGGTCAAGTTTTCTTGTACAAGATGACAGATAAGGTGGTGTTTTATATAGTTATACATGTGTAGCCCATGTGTGGTTGTTTGCTGCCTCAGGGAGGGGGAAGGGGAGAGAGGGAAAGAGGGATAGGGGTTGGAACCCAAGTGTATGAATGAAAATGTTTAATGTTAAAATTTTTTAAAAGTGAGAACAAAGGGTATGGGGGACTATGACAGTTTATTTATTTGGGGGGGGCAATGGGGGTTAAGTGACTTGCCCAGGGTCACACAGCTGGTAAGAGTCAGGTTTTTGAGACTGGATTTGAACTCAGGTCCTCCTGAATCCAGGGCCAGTGCTTTATCCACTTCACCACCTAGCTGCCCCACTATGACACTTTAGACCTCTCTCTCTGTTAAAAATGGCTTTGAAATAGATTAATGATAAGTTAAATAAGATTGTTTCTCATATATATGAGTTTAAATTGCAGAGTACCATATTTGTAAGAATATTTTTTTCTTCTATACTATTGTCCCATAGCAACAACTCACAAAAGTCCCTGGTACACAGGAAGCATAGAGTAGGGCAAAAGGCAATCCTTGTCAGAGTGTGTCCTACCGTCTCAACCCACTTTGTTCTTCCGCTTATAGGATCCAGAGCTATGAATTCATCTGGACATATTTCCCAGTGTGAGTACTCTCCCCCAATTCAGGTCAGTAACTTGTCTGTAGTTTATAGTCTTAGGAAGTGGGCTGCTTGTGGTCACATAGCTTGAATGTATCCAAGGGAGGAATTATGTTGCAGTGCCTTGCTGTTTATTTATATCTGCCTCAACTTACCAATATTAGATGTATATGAAAATCTAAAGTTTGTTAGAATAAAGTGAGAGAGAAAAAACTGCAGATCAAGATGATTAAAATGATGGGCATCTTTATGGTTTAAGGAAGCATAAGACCTTAAACTTCCTTCATTCAAGGTACAAAGGCTGGATCCAAAATGTAAGTTAAAAATGATGACAAATTTGTTCATTCAGTTAAATTGGGCTGTCTGTATTGCCAAAGCAGATAATTTAGACACCAAAGGAAATGAAACCAAACACTTTGCGGTTTTAATTATTTATTTGTTACTATGTACATTGGTTGGGGCAGCTAGGTGGCACAATGGTTAGAGGGCTGAGCCTGGAGTCATGAAGACCTGAGTTCAAATCTGGCCTCAGATACTAGCTGTGTGACCCATGGCAAGTCACTTAACCCTGTTTGCCTCAGTTTCCTCATCTGTAAAATGAGCTGGAGAATGAAAACTACTACAGTATCTTTGTCAAGAAAGCCCCAAATGAGATTATGAAGAATTGAAAAGAGCAAACAACATTGGTTAAACAAGGGAAATAATGACTATATCTCATTTTCGTTTAGGATTGTATAGAAATGGTTTGACGCTACTCCTCACCTGAATTACTTTTTTCCTCTCAATTCAACAATAATTTATTAAATACCTATAATGTGGGGCAGCTAGGTGGCGCAGTGAATAAAGCACCAGCCCTGGATTCAGGAGTACCTGAGTTCAAATCCGGCCTCAGACACTTGACATTTGCAAGCTGTGTGACCCTGGGCAAGTCACTTAAGCCGCACTGCCCTGCAAAAAAACAAACAAAAACCTATGATGCATGCTGGAAAATTATAATGACCAAGCTTGGCTCCAGAGAAGAGATATGAGAAAGCATCTCCCTCTATGGTGCATCAGAAAGAGTACTGGATTTGGAGTCATAGGTCCTGGGTTCAAATCCTGACTCTGTCATTTACTACTTTTGTGACCTTAGGCAAACCATTTGATTTACCAGAAAGGTCTCAAGGTTTCAGTTTCTTCAACTATAAAATGAGAGGTTTGGACTAGATGACTTTAAAGGTTCCTAGCTCCGAATTTATAATCTCTTCTTTGCAGAGATGTGTGTGTGTGTGTGTGTATGTGTGTGTGTGTGTGTATGTATGTGTGTGTGTGTATAGTATGATATGGATGTATAACTGCATATAATGTCAGACTAAACTGATATATTGCATAGTTTAAGGAACTATTTTTATACCTCTTTTTTGACTGGCTCTCTGGTGAGGGGAATCAGAAGAAATATATTCAGGAATGAAGGTGATGCAAGAAGAAAGTATATCAATAAAAATAAAAATTTTAAAATAAGTAAGAGGGGGGCAGCTAGGTGGCACAATGGATGTACTGGCTCTGGATTCAGGAGGACCTGAGTTCAAATGTGGCCTCAGACACTTGACATTTACTATCTGTGTGACCCTGGGCAAGTCACTTAACCCTCATTGCCCTGCAAAAAAATTTTTAAAAATTAAAAAATAAAAATAAGTAAGAATGCCAAACAATTATTCTAATAGGAGACCATGCTTAAATGCTTATAGACCAAGTCTGATCAATGGTTTTGGGGGAGGGGGAGAGGGAAGAGGATGGTAGGGAGGGGCAGACCCATGTGTCCAGTATTGGTGTGGAAACTCCTACTCCCCAAAATGGTTTACAACCCCATAAGCTACACACAATTTTAGGGAATTGTCTGAGGATACTAAGAGAATGAATGATTTGCTCCTGTTTACACAGCCAGTATATCTTAGAAGCCAATATTGAATGCAGTTTTTCCTTACTCCAAGACTCTATGGTAATAACACATTGCCTCTCATAGACCAAAATAAACCCTTCTAATAGAATTGTACTAAATTCCAATGAAGATATTACTTAGACTTTTTGTCTTTTTAGTTATATTGTTACCTTTCCTTCTTAACATATTTTTATAAGGAGTTTGCTTTTTATCCTTTTTCTGGGTGCAAAAAAATTACATTTTTTTCCTTCCTTCCTTCCTTTCTTTCACTCCCCCCCACCCCGATTCATCCTTGCAAACATTTTCTTAAATCCAAAGGTGTAAATCTCCTACTATAAATGTGAGGGCAAGAGTTCACTGAATTGCATTGCTTAGCAACATATGTGTACCTTTCCCTATCTTTCAGATTTTTCTACAGAAGACCGGTTACAAGTGATTGTAGAAAACATTACAGTGATAAAGGTAGGAGTCTCACATGCTAATTTCAATCCAAAGTCTATGACCGTGTTGACAAAATCATGATGGATGTGAATGTATTCAGTTTGACTGTAATACAGAATGCATTAAAGGGAACAATAGAAAATAAATTTGGAAGGGTAGCCTGGAGCCAGACTATGAAAAGCTTTTAATGAGAATAATCTGTCTTCCTCATGGTACAGTTAATACAGTGCTGCAATTGGAGTCAGGAAGACCTGGGTTCAAATTCTACCTCTGTTCACTTCTTTGTGACCATTTAAATCTCTGAGCCTCAGTTTTCTCTACTGTAAAATGGTTATAATAATATAGGATTATTGGGAGACTTATGTGAGATGTATGAAAAGAGTTCTGCAGGCCTTAATGTCATATAAAATGCTAGCTATAATTATTATTTCCCTCTTGAATAGCAAGAACCCAGAAATTAAAATTCTCTTACTTGTGAGATTATCAGTAGTGGGGCATGGCCCTCAATATAACCTGATTTGGGGGGGGGGGTTTGGTCAGTTGTAAGTTTAGGAAATGACGTTATAGAAATGAAGTCAAAAGTCATTTCCATACTCTGGAATTTGCTGCTGTCTCTATAAAAAGGAGCAAATTCAGGATTTTTAAATGTGCATGGTCCCACCCAGTCTTTTTGGATTATTCTTTTATAGGTAGCAATGTGTAGTAGAAGGAGCTTTGGACATGTTAGTCAGAAGACCTGAGTTCTACCTTTCACACTTTCTAGCTGGGCAACCCGGACTAAGTCCTAGAGTTTCAGTGCCTCATCTCTTTATCTCTAAAATGAAGATAATAAATATCTACCCCAACTTTCTCACAGGATGAGGAAAGTGATTTATAACCCACAAAACATTATATTCTTTCCTCTAGTTTACTGTTCTTCTAAAGGAATAATACACTTATGCCTACACATACTTTAAAAAAATTGGTTTGTTGTTTGTCCTTTGATCTCCAAGAGGACCATGACATTCAGAGATGATGTCATGACTTGCAGTGGATTGAAGTGAGGCAGAGCTGTGCAAATTCACTGACCTCACTCTCTCCTCCAGAGTCATCTGGGTTCAGTGGTAAGATATATACCAGGACCACTGGAGATGACCCCAGATGTTTAAGTCAATTGGGGTAAAGTGACTTGCCCAGGGTAACACAGCTAGTAAGGTGAGATTTGAACTCAGGTCCTCCCAACTTCAGGGCCAGTGCTTGATCTATTGCATCGCCTAGCTTCCCTGTTGGTTTAGTGATAATAAGAAATAACAGCAGATAGAAATGTGTATGAGCTGTCAATACACTGAACCTTTTTCCATTTGCAAAGATTGCTTTATGGGTCCAGGAATATGTGAGAGGCTAACTAACTTCTTACCACTCTGTGTTCTGAAAAATGACAACAAAAGAATTATATATAATAAAGCTTTGACTAACTTTGCTGAACAAACTGGATACTGTTACAATATTTTTAAGAGGCTGGCACTTTAACTGCCGTTATGTAGTTTGTTAACTGGAGGAAGACATGAGACTAAGTGAATTTCTTTCTTAATGACAAATATTGGAGAGCCTATAGGACAACCGGAACACCAATACACTGTTGGTGGAACTATGAATTGACTCAGACATTCTGGAAAGCAGTTTGGAACTATGCCCCCAAAGTTATACTGTGCATACCCTTTGACTCAGCTACATACCTACTAGTTTTATGTCTTCAAAGAAATCAAAGAAAGATGCAAATACATATACATATACAAAAATATGTAAGGGGATTGGGTAATTTGTTTTGCTTATGTAGATCATGTGTGTCCACGTGGGTTTGTTTAGATTTGGCTCACATGGAGATATGAAGAAATAACTCTAGAATCTACTCTACCCACTCTTCTCCAAGGGAGACTGATTTCTGCTAAAAAGGGGAAGCACGAGGTTGAATCAGAGTTTCTGTCCTCCTCAGAGAAATAGAGGAGAATGATATCCATCTATATTGTTAGTCTAGACTAGAGGAAATAATTTTTAGATTCAATCTGAGCTTCTTGTCCTTTTTCCCTTGAACACACAATGAATAGTAAATAAATCCATCACCATGTGAGATGCTGAGTACCTGCAACAGAGTGGTAGCAGTGTCAGAAGAAAGAAGGGCATGTATTTGTGAGTTTTACAAAGTGTAATAGAGGAAATGGGGTACGGGTTGGGTAGGGGTTGGGGTTCTTAGGAATTCCTCTTTAAAGAATTACACCCTCTTGCACACAAAAGTAGTTAGAATAAGGTGGTAGTTTATTTAGGGGCAAGGGAAGGGAACGGTGGGGGGAGGGAAACCATGACAGAAATCCTTGGACTTCTCATGGGGAGATAGGCACAAAGCACATGGCTCAGGAGACTGGTAGGTACTTTTATAGAAGACTGATGGGGGGAGGGGTCACCATTTGACTGTGGAAAGTTCTTTTAGTGAGGGTGGACCATCCCCCACTGGTGGTAGCTGGGGGAATTGGGTGAGGAGTGGAGGACCATCCCCCACTGGTAGTGACTAGAGGAATTGGGTGAGGGGTGGCTACGGATCCCTCTTCAGAACACAAAGGCCGCAGCCACACCCAAATTTATCTCCCCAGTGTCATGGGAGGATTATGGGCCCCGGTCACCCCAACAATTCTCTGGGGGGTTCAAGGAACTTTTTCCTTGAAACCTCAGGGGTTTTCCCTTGAAATCAAGTAGGCCTCTCCTTGAACACAATCAAGGACACACACACACTCACCTAACGGAGATAAGCGGCACAGATTGAACTGAGCATGCTCCAGGACCATCACCCCTCATTCCAGTCCTCCTAAGCATCTGGATGAGGTAATCCAGGAGAAGACCACCTGGAACCGCCCATCAGCAGACTGCTTAGACCCATCAGGACAAAGTTGACACCCACCACCAGATCTCTCAGGAGGGATTCTTCCTACCACAGTGCAACGCGGGAAGACCACCAGCCCCTCACCCAATAAGAGACTCTTACCCACCCTCATCTAAACCCTATAAAATGGCACCCCACAAGTTAGTTGGGGGGGGAAAGCGTTTTGTTCTGGCAAAATCTTCCTCCCAGCCGGTTTCTCTTGTACCCCAATAAACCTGTTCTCTTATTCTTGATTAGGTCTTGTGCGAGAGTGTAATTCTTTACAGAGGAATCCTAAGGACCCACGTGCTTTCTCCTATCAATTTCCCCTTATCATTTGGTGCCAGGGTAAGGGAGACCAGAATGAAGGGTGGGAATCCGAAGTTAGCTCAATTTGATTTGATTCCACTTATTTCTCTAGGTGTTATCTGTCCTCTGGTTTAGTTTCTCAAGGAGAAGATTCCATGATGTGCAGAGCACCCCATGACACAGGGGAGGGTTTATCCTAATTTGGAGTTCCTGGGGGTCCTAAGCCAACCCCTGAGGCAAGTACCTTTTTCAGTGGAGGTGTGTTTTGGGGGTTTACACGTCATAAGGTGAATCTGGGGACAAATTTGGCCTTTTCTGCACATGTTTCTTTCTGATTCCCATGGCTAGTTTCAAAATATAATCATTTTTCATTAGAATTTCTATGGGTAGGGGGACAGCTAGATGGCACAGTGGATAGAGCACTGGCCCTGGAGTCAGGAGTACCTGAGTTCAAATCCAGCCTCAGACACTTAACACTTACTAGCTGTGTGACCCTGGGCAAGTCACTTAACCCCAATTGCCTCACTAAAAAAAAAAAAAAAAAGAATTTCTATGGGTTGTCTTTTTCCTTTATTGTTATTTTGACCTGACCCGTTCTGGTCCATTATGGATGTTGATCACTATGGGTATGAGAATCTAACATAAGTTATCCATTAACTGGGATCTGACTCCCTTTTTAGAGCTAATATCTGTATTAGAGCTTGGGTCTTAGGTTTTTCTATTAACCCCTTTTTGCCTCCTATATCACTATGAGACAAGGTTCTCAGCTGAGAAGGTGGTGGGAAGGGGTGTCATGGGAGGTATAAGAAAGAATAAAAAGGTTTGGAAAAGCCTTTGTGGTTGACAGGTTAGTGAATCAATTAAGGAGGATTGCCTTGCTATAGTGAGGGCCCAGTTGAGGTTATGTAATACAAATTTCTAGTGGATCCAGTTAGCATGGTTTCATGATTTTCTCCAGCTTCTTTCAGCAGCCCATGAGTAGGAGTGAAATCAGTAGATCATGGAAGTAATTCAGGTCTGAAGCTTTACTGTGTAAGATTGGTGATAGGATAAGGGGGCAAGGGAAGAAGACAGTGTAGATTGAACTGGCTCTACAAAGGATCAAAATGAGAATGGAAGGAGAGTGTAGCCACTACAGGAGGGATACCCTGGGGGAAAATTCAGGGATTAAGGAATGTGAGGTCTATGTAAGAGCAGGGTTTAGAGTCGCAAGCCCGTAGGAGAGGGGAAATACCATGAGGCTGTGATCAGATAAGGGAATTAAAGAATTAACAAACATTGAAGTGCAGCATTTGTTGGTGATGTCATGGGGTGCAGAGCACCCCAGAATTTCTCTGGGGCACACCGAGGAATCTTCTCCTTGAGAAACTAAACCAGAGGACAGATAACGCCTAGAGAGATAAGCTGAACCAAATCGGACTGAGCTAGCTTGGGCTTCCTACCCTTCATTCTGGTCTCTCTTACCCCGGGGAGATATTTGGGTGTGGCTTCGGCCTTTGTGTTCTGAAGAGGGATCTGTAGCCACCCCTCACCCAATTCCCCCAGCTACCACCAGTGGGGGATGGTCCTCTCTCACTAAAGGAACTTTTCACGGGCAGATGGTCCACCCCCATCAGTCCTCTATAAAAGTACCTTCCAGTCTCCTGTTCGAGGAGATTTGGTACCTCTGAGCCATGTGCTTTATGCCAAATCTCCCCATGAAAAGTCCAAGGATTTCTTTCATGGTTTCCCTCCCCCCACCCTTCCTTTCCCTTGTTCCTCAATAAACTACCACCTTATTCTAACTATGTTTTGTGTGCAAGAGGGTGTAATTCTTTAAAGAGGAATTCCTAAGAACCCCAACCCGTACCCCATTTCCCACCATATCAGTGATGACAAGATAAAGAGTATGATCATTTCTGTGGAAAGCATAATTCATGAGAAATGAGTGAGTTGAAGAATTGGGACATAAATGTGTTTGAAGGAATATCAATATGAATGTTGAAGTCCCCTAGTACCTTAGCTTCTTAAACTGTGGGTTGAAATCCCATATGGAGTCATGTAACTGAATGTGGGGTCATGAAAAATTAGGCATCAGTAAAAGGCTATGTACAGGGGGCAGCTAGGTGGCGCAGTGGATAGAGCACTGGCCCTGGATTCAGAAGTACCTGAGTTCATATCCGGCCTAAGACACTTAACACTTACTAGCTGTGTGACCCTGGGCAAGTCACTTAACCCCCAATGCCCCGCAAAAAAAAAAAAAAAAGGCTATGTATACCTATTTTATATACTTATATACCCAGGGTCACATGAAAATGTCTTGGGCAAAAAGGGGTCACAAATGGAAAAAGTTTAAGAAGCCCTGCCCTAGTATGAAGGCAGGCATTGGAGGGAAGAAGACTGTGAGCTTATTGATCTCATTGAGGAAAGAAAGGGAAGGTACTGGTAGTCAGCAGACAACAGCTACCAGAATGTGATTGGGTGGTAGATATATATTGTCATGGGGCCCAGAGTGTTCTCTGGGGCACATCAAGGAACCTTCTCCTTGAGAAACTAAACCAGAGGACAGATACACCTAGAGAGATAAGCGGAACCAGATCGGATGGAGCTAGCTTTGGGACCTCCACCCTTCATTCTGATCTCCATTACCCTGAGGAGATAAATTTGGGTGTGACTGCGGCCTTTGTGTCCTGAAGAGAGATGGCTTGAGAGATCTGTAGCCACCCAACTCCTCTAGCCACCACCAGTGGGGGATGGTCCTCCCTAACTAAAGGAACTTTCCACAGTCAAATGGTCACCCCTTACCCCCATCAGTCCTCTATAAAAGTACCTACCAGCCTCCTGCTTGAGGAGATTGGTACCTCAAAGCCACATGCTTTGTGCCTTTCTCCCCAAGAGAAGTCCAAGGATTTCTCTTGGTTTCCCTTCCTTTCCCTTCCCCCCACCTTCCCTTCCCTTGCCCCCTAAATAAACTACCATCTTATTCTAACTGCTTTTGTGTGCAAGAGGGTGTAATTCTTTAAAGAGGAATTCCTAAGAACCCCTACCCCTAACCGAAATCCATACCCCATTTCCCCCATAACAATATTGAGTGAACTTCAAAGGAGGAGAGGTTATGGAAGTAGAGTATGGGTGATGGAAGTAGAGGGGGAACAAGGAGTATTCTCACTTCTTCACTTTCACCTGTTAGATGAATGAGTAAAAGGGCAACCAGTGTTGAGGAGGGTAACCAGGGAGCCTGTGTCATCAGGAGAGAGCCAGGTGTCTGAGAGATCCAGAAGATGGAAGAGTAGGAAAAGAAAAGATTTCAGACTGATTGAATCTAGTGAGAGTGATTAACTGCTGATTAGCCTACTTCAAGTTAACTGGATTGTAATCACACCTTGAGAACACCTTCAGAACCAATGGATTTGGATGATGCCAACCAATCAGCTTGAAGCAGTGTATAAGGACCACCTCTGTTCCAGACCTATAAAAAGCTTCCACAGGGGCAGCTAGATGGCGCAGTGGTTAAAGCACCGGCCCTGGATTCAGGAGTACCTGAGTTCAAATCCGGCCTCAGACACTTGACACTTACTAGCTGTGTGACTCTGGGCAAGTCACTTAACCCCCATTGCCTAAAAAAAAAAAAAAAAAAGCTTCCACAATCAGTTTGCTGGAGAGAGTTCCTGATTGAAGCAGGCTCATGGAGGAGGACTTGAGGAAGAACCCAACAAGGCTGGAACTCTAGGCTAGGTAGGACTTCTTTTTCTTAACTTTCTGAACTCTTTGTAAATATCTGTATACTTTAATAAATGTTTAATGCCCAAAGACTGGTGCTGAAACTTCTAATTTAAGGCGGCCACAATTTAGATTTTAAACATCACAGATGGAAGCAAGGTTGTTACCTATGGATCACATATTCCAGAGAGCACAGTCAAGGGCTGGGTAGCTTTAGAGTGAGATATTTGGGCATGGAGGGCTTAGACTGAAAGGGATGAGAGCAAGAGAATGGTTATTGAGGCAATAGAGGATGTTTTTTTTCCAGCTGTAGGTTTTATATAGAGAAGTTCTTAAAATTTTTTTCCATATAAATATTTTATTTTTTTCCAATTACATTAAGAGATAATTTTCAACATTTGTTTTTATAAGATTTCTAGTTTCAAATTTTTCTCCATCCCTCTCCTCCCTCCCCCCTCCCTGATATAGGTTATATATGTACAATCACATTAAACATATTTCTGCATTAGTCATGTAATGAGAGAAGAATCTGAGCAAAAAGGAAAAAGATAGAGGATGGGTTTTTAATTAATTTTTTTGGTGAGGCAGTTGGGGTTAAGTGACTTGTCCAGGGTCACACAGCTAGTGTTAAGTGTCTGAGGCTGGATTTGAACTCAGGTCCTCCTGAATCTAGGGCTGGAGCTCTATCCACTGTGCCACCTAGCTGCCCCTGAGGATGTGTTTTGAACAATGACAGGGGGAAGGGGTTCAGCACCAGAGTGATGAGGGAGTGTGTGAGAGGATTTCAGTATAATAATTACTGAGGAATGAGTTCAAGTAGTTTATCATTGTCCTTGGGGGTGTGTGTGGGGGGGGGGCATGCTTCCTGTACTTGCCAATGCTGATAGATAATTCAACAATTGACAATCTTCCCCTCAAAGATTAGTTCAAACTTCCATTTTGTCCAAACTATTTACAATTATCCCTTCCGCATCTCCATATTTAGGGGTGTAGTGCCCCATGCAATCTGGAAAATCCATGTAAAATTTTTGGGCCCTCCCTTCATATCAGAGAAGTCTGAATTTTTTCTTATTTTTATTTTATGGGGTATTTACAGTACTTTATTGTAAAATTTGGGTTGACATTACACAAGACTACACATATATTTTATGCCTTTCTGAGTTTCTAAACTTTTTCTGTGTCATCTGCGACTTCCGCAAAACTGAAAAATTCCCATTCTTATGCCAATGGGAGATATTATCAAATCTTGATGGGGAAGGGATAACTGTAGTGGATTCCATTTCTCTTGGGCCATGAAGACTGCTCTCTTTTTTTGGTGTGTGTGGCAATTGGGGTTAAGTGACTTGCCCAGGGTCACACAGCTACTAAGTGTTAAGTGTCTGAGATCGGATTTGAACTCAGGTCCTCCTGAATCCAGGACCAGTGCTCTATCCACTGCGCCACCTAGCTGCCCCAAGACTGCTCTTTGATACACTGAGCTCCATGCAGATAGTCCCAGGAAACCTATAGTACCTGCAGATCTATCTCCAAAGAATTGTACATCCATAAGTTATAAACCTCAATTATCCTTCAAGTTGGTCTTTTGACTTGCAACTTGTTATCCTTCAACTTCATCCCTGAAAAGCTGGGCTTGAAAGCCAGCATAGTTTTGTCATGGGGTGCAGGGCACCCCAGAATTTCTCTGGGGCACACCGAGGAATCTTCTCCTTGAGAAACTAAACCAGAGGACAGATAACGCCTAGAGAGATAAGCTGAACCAAATCGGACTGAGCTAGCTGGGGATTCCTACCCTTCATTTTGGTCCCCCTTACCCTGGGGAGATAAATTTGGGTGTGGCTTTGGCCTTTGTGTTCTGAAGAGGGATCTGTAGCCACCCCTCACCCAATTCCTTTAGTCACTACCAGTGGGGGATGGTCCTCCACTCCTCACCCAATTCCCCCAGCTACCACCAGTGGGGGATGGTCCTCTCTCACTAAAGGAACTTTTCACGGGCAGATGGTCCACCTCTATAAAAGTACCTTCCAGTCTCCTGTTCGAGGAGATTTGGTACCTCTGAGCCATGTGCTTTATGCCAAATCTCCCCATGAAAAGTCCAAGGATTTCTTTCATGGTTTCACTTCCTCCACCCTTCTCTTCCCTTCCCTTGCTCCTAAATAAACTATCACCTTATTCTAACTACGTTTTGTGTGCAAGAGGGTGTAATTCTTTAAAGAGGAATTCCTAAGAACCCCAACTCCCACCAACCCGTACCCCATTTTCCCACCATATCAGTTTGCAACAGCAGAGGAGAGAATGGTCACTAGAACAAAGACCCAATTTGCCCCTAATCAAAGGCCACCCCCACTTCCCAAAGTGTCATGGGAAAATAGTGTAGGGGGTTTGGGAAGGGATAAGGGTTTGGGGTCCTTAGGAATTCCTCTTTAAAGAATTACACCCCCTTGCACACAAAAACAGTTAGAATAAGATGGTAGTTTATTTAGAGGAAGGGGAATAGGAAGGGAAGGGAAGGAAAACCATGAAAGAAGTCCTTGGACTTCTCATGGGGAGAAAGGCATGGCACAGAGAGAGTGACTCTGAGATACCAATCTCCTCGAGCAGGAGACTGGCAGGTACTTTTATAGAGTACTGATGGGGTTGACCATCTGAATGGAAAGTTCCTTTAGTGAGAGAGGACCATCCCCCACTGGTGGTGGCTGGGGGAATTGGGTGAGGGGTGGCTGAAGATTTCTCATGCCATCTCAGGACACAAAGGAAGCAACCACACCTAATCTTATCTCCCCAGGGCTGAGGGAGACTAGAATGAAGGCTGGGGGTCCCAGAGCTAGCTTAGTCCTATCTGGTTCCACTTATCTCTCTGAGTGTGCCTGTCCTCTAGTTTAGTTTCTCAAGGAGAAGCTTCTTTCATGTGCCCCAGAGAACTTCTGGGGTGCTATGGGCCCATAACAAAAGGAAATGTCTATAGGCATGCTTGGCAATTTAATACAATGGATTGTTTTCTCCTGCTAGGAGAACCTGCAGAATAATGGGAACAACAGTTATTGCCACTTTTTTGCACATATAGGGGAAAAACCACAGAGTCTCTATCAAGATAGATTTTTATTAAGAAATTTTGCTACATGTAAGAAACTGAGGCAGGACCCCCGGTCTGGTGCAAAGCAGGAAGGCCATTTATTCTGTCTTGCAACAACGGGCAAGCACCCCAAAAGGGTACTGCGATTTGTCCCAGTGAATTCCTCCTTTTTATCCTAGATCTAATGCAAGGTCTCTCCCCCATCTGGGTTCACATTCTTCAGGACACTTCTAAATGTGTAGACCCGCCCCCCCCCCCAAATGTGGAACCACTGCTGCCCCCCACCCTGTAGGAGCACTAGACCCTGAGATTTTACAATCCTTTGTTCTCTAACTTTAGAAAACCTCTGTTGACTCAGCAGGGAAAAGGAAGAGAAATTTTGGGGAGTGGGAATAAGCCTTTAGGGCTTGGATTACTTAGTTTGTTCTTATCTGAGAGAAACATGCTCTACTGGTTAACTGTTGTTTTTTTTTTATTGTTGTTGTTTGTTTTTGCTGGGCAAAGAGGGTTAAGTGACTTGCCCAGGGTCACACAGCTAGTGTCAATTGTCTGAAGCCATGCGAGTGCTTTATCCACTGTGCCACCTAGCTGCCCCCTGGTTCACTGTTAACTCAGCAGGAAAAAAGGAAGGAATAGTGGAGATGGGGGGAAGAAGGCCCCAGGACTTGAATAATGTATCCTGCCAACTGAGGCAGACACATCGTTCCTCTCACTATATGCCCATAAAGAAATGGAGAACAAATGATTTCCCATGGGGCAAGTAGCACGTTAGGAGACTTGAGATGAGAACACTAGTCCCCTCTAATCATTTAATCTTGTCACCTCCCTCTTCCCCATTCCAAGTTGTAATTAGTACTGTAGCAAAGGATTCTTATTTGAAGCAGCTCAAAGAAATGTCATGACTAACCAAAGGAATGAACCTATGAAATGGTTTCTGGTTTTCTGGAGACCTGATCATTAATACCTACTATGATGCACTTTTAGATAGATACTGCTTATCATTCTTTTTTTTCAGTGAGGCAATTGGGGTTAAGTGACTTGCCCAGGGTCACACAGCTAGTAAGTGTTAAGTGTCTGAGGCCGGATTTGAACCCAGGTACTCCTGACTCCAGGGCCAGTGCTCTATCCACTGCGCCACCTAGCTGCCCCCCTTTTTTTTTTGTGTTTGTTTGTTTTTTAATCTACATAATTCCTTTATTTGGGCTGCTGAACAACGTTTTTAAACAGCCATTCATGATCAAAATCCTCAGGTTAATGAAACCAATTTAAATAGGGTCATTATGGTACATGTAAAAAAAGGAAAGAGATATCAGCAGAGACCTCCGATTAGAATAAATAAGGCAACAGACAAGGGTTACTCGTTGGTGGCCTGCTTAAGATAGGCTATCAAAGTCGGCCCTCCGTCGTCTTCTTCTTCCTGCCGGCGAAGAACATCTTCGTCCAGGGGATGTACTTCTTGGGGTTTTCCAGGTACTCCATCAGCATATCGTCCCAGGTGATGCCTTTGTTCTTGTTGGCGTGGGTGTAGGAGAAGCCCGGGGCCTGGCCAGTCTTGTGGCCGAAGAGCCCCCTCAGGTTGGGGCCGGTCTTGTGCTTGCCCCCTTTCTCCACGGTGTGGCACTGGGCACACTTCTGCACGAAGATCTTCTTGCCCTTCTCGATGTCCCCCATGGTCAGGTCAGCTCAACCCGCAGTCACTCGCGCTCACTTGCTTACTCTTTCCTCTTACTGCTTATCATCTTAAGGAAAGCTCCATTTATTCCTGTGTTTGCTAGTGTTCTTAATAGGAATGGGCACTGTATTTTGTTGAAAGCTTTCTTTGAATCTATTGCAAATCATCTGATTTGGGGTAGTTTTGTTATTGATGTGAATGACTTATGATGTACTTTCATAATCATCAATAATCTCTTTTACTTATATGCAAAGCTGCATATTTTTATGCATATGGCATAAACTTTTGAGCCTTTTCTTCACTAATTATCATAGTCTAATTTATTCCTTAAATAGTCTCTGAATAGTAATTAGTTCGTTTTATTATGCTGCATATTCAAATGTTAATTTTCACACTATCGGTACTGTAAAGCCCATTTTTCTCAGAAACTAAAATTATATTGATTTTTTGGTTGGTGCTAGAAGTTTCTTTGCTTAAACTCTTCTGACATGGAAAAAGCCAGATGTATTTCATTAGTACAATTAACAAAAATATAACATTCTTGTGCTTAGAAACAGAACTTATAAGTTAAATTAGGCCATATATTTAGAGGCCTTACAAGTTTCCCAAAAGGGGAACTATTTACCTCTGTGAAGAACAGGAGGGACAGCTAGGTGGTGCAATGGATAGAGCACCAGCCCTGGATTCAGGAGGACCTGAGTCCAAATCCAGCCTCTGACACTTGACATATACTAACTGTGTGACCCTGGGCAAGTCACTTAACCCTCATTGCCCTGCCAAAAAAAAAAAAAAGGAACAGGAAATACATTAAAGAGTGTGTAGCATGAAGGATGCTGAAGTTGTATGGGAAGACAATGTCAAAATTAGTGCCAGCCTCAGAGTCAGAAAGGCCTGGTTTCAAATCTTGCTTGACTTGACTTCTCTGATTTTATTTTCTGATCTGTAAAAATGGGGATAACAATAGATGTACAATACCTCTTTCCTGGGGTGGTTGTGAGATTCAAATAGAATAATGGATTTTAAAGTGCATTTCAAACTTTAAGGCTCTGTCAGTTGTCACTATTATCATTACTGAGGTAGCTAGATGGTGTCAGAAACAGAGAGTTAGATTTAGAGTAAGGAAGCATTGAGATGAAATTCTGTGTCAGAATTTATTAACTGTATGACCCTGGGCAAGTCACTTAATCTCTCTCAGCCTTAGTTGCTTTGCTCACAAAATGGGTATAATAATAACTACAGTCCTTACTTTACAGGATTGTCATCAAATGAGATGTGTACGTGAAAATACTTTGTAAATTTCAAAACTTTATATCAATAATAATATTAATAGGGGGCAGCTAGGTGGCGCAGTGGATAGAGCACTGGCCCTGGAGTCAGGAGGACCTGAGTTCAAATCTGGCCTCAGACACTTAACATTTACTAGCTGTGTGACTTTGGCAAGTCACTTAACCCCAATTGCCTCCCTAAAATAATAATAATAATATTAATAATAACAATAATAATATCTAGTATTTATATAGAATTTGAAGGTTTGCTAAGTGCTTTACAAATATTATCACATTTAATCCTCACAACAACTCTGAGTTAGGTGCTACTATTATTCTTATTTTACAAATGTGGGAACTGAAGCAGGTAGAGGTTAAATGATTTCTCCAGAATCACAAAACCAGTTAGGGTCTGAGGATGAATTTGAGCTTAGATCTTCCTGAATCCAGATCAACTCCTCTTTCCTTTGCACCACATAGCTGCCGAGACTATATTGCTGACTTAGAATCAAACCCATTGCTGAGTGTAGGCAATATCAAGTTAAAAGGATTTTAACATGTTTGGTATTGTTTAGTCATTTTTCAGTCATGTTCAACTCTTTGTGCCCCCATTTGGGTTTTTTTTAGCAAAGATACTAGTGGTTTGCCACTACCTTCTGTAGCTCATTCTATTGATTAGGAAACCGGGGCAAACAAGGTTAAGTGACTTGTCCAGGGTCACACAGCTTATAAGTGTCTGAGGCTGGATTTGAATTCAGGAACATAAACTTACCTGACTCCATGCCCAGTACTCTATCCATTGTACCACAGAACAGAAATCCTAGAAAAAAAGAAGCATCCTAGTGAGGAGAGAAAAGATTTGGATTGAAAATTGGAGGATACAGGTTCAAATCTTATCTTTGCCACTTACTATCTATGTGTCTTAGGACAAATTACTTTATTTCTCTGAACCTCTCACATCACCCAGAATGTCAATATAATTTTAGTTTCTGAGAAAAATGGGCTTTACAGTAATGATAGTGTGAAAATTAACATTTGAATGTGATGTATAATAAAAATGAACTAATTACTATTCAGAGACTATTTGAGGAATAAAATAGGCTGTGATAATTAGTGGAAAAAGGCCTTGGGATTTTGGTAAGATGACATGCTAGGAAAAGTTGGAGAAGAGGATCCCAGATCCCCTTCAAACACCTCATCAGGCCTTGAGATGCCCCATTCTAAGTGGTAGCATCACCTTCCACTCCTGCACCCAACCCAGGTATTCACAGAGGGATTCTAGAGTCCTACAGAGATTCTGGGATAAATAACCTGGGGCAAGTCAAAAACAAAGCCCAAAGGGCAAAGGCTAGAGTCCAGGCAGTTGCCCTTGGAACCTTCAGGGCACTTCCAGTACTCCCTGACCGAGCTTGGAAATGCCCAAGAACCATCCAGCCTCACCCTTCTTGGAGGCCTGTGGCTGCAGGAGACCAATTTGAGGGGCATTCTGGGAAGGCCAGTGAAGCACTCCCAGCCCAAGTCAGGTAGTGCCACAGTCCAGCCCAAGCCTTCATGAAGCCAGCTGGCTACCTGAGCCTAGCCTGAGAGAGAGCAGTCTCCTGGCATTCTGGATAAAACCAGATGCCATCCCATTGCCAACAGGGCCCGAATTCATCCCGAGGTTAGCCAGAGAGTAGTTTCTGGGTATTCCAGGAAAGACTCATGAGGCACCAGTGACTGAGTAGCCAAGTTCTGGGGAAAAGACCCTAAACAAAAAGCAGTCCCTGATGCCTATGGCAGAAGCCTAGAAGTGTGTGTGTGTGTGGGAAGAACCAGGGCAGAACCTGCAGCACAGAGAAGTCTTGTAGCCCAGCAACAGAGTAGTCTTATGCAGGAAGGACCTAGTCTGGATCTCTCTACTCTGGACTACCCAGGCCCTGCTTGAACCATGTAGGCTCACTGAAAACATCCTTGGCATACCTCGAGTAGTTGACAGAATAAGGATGATATGTTCCTCATCTTGTTACTATGTGATTTTTATTCTTTCTCCCAAGTTTATATATTTTGAAAGCTTTTCATTCCACACAACTTGGAGACTATAAGTATCTGTCATGGTGATATATATCACAAATGTTCTCAGGTTTTCATGAACTAGTGTTATATCTAGGTGAAGGTAGGCAACAGATGGTTTGTGAAAATGTTCCAATTACAGTGGAGTTTATTGTCTGAGTTCTCAAGGATATCTTCAGGACAATATGTGTATCTTGGAGATTTGTCCTTTTTCAGTGTACAAAGAAAGCGTGCTTCTGATGAACAGTTCTAGCCACTAGATTACGTTTTGCTAGGCATTCTCTGGGTGTTAGATTTAGGAAACATAGTAATATGTTGCAATCTTTCTACACTTTTCTTACATGATCTAAATTGATCAGTAAGTCAGGCCTCCTTAAGAATAACTTCTGAAATTTCTGGTAGTGATGGCCAGTCCGGAATTGCCCTTCTGTTTCCATAACCAAACCTCCCTCCCACCCCCGCCCCCAGTCATTTGTTTGATTTTTATTGTTGATGACACAATATTGGCTGAGTTCTCTTGGATGACATCCATGGAGAATCTTTTTAGTCTACATTTTGACTTTAGCCATTTCACAGATTCCTTCAGGAGGCAAACCACTTTTGCTTACATTCAGCAAACCCACTTGTGTGTACCTGTTTTCAGGTTTTATTATTGCTTGTCAAAGTGTTGACTGTTTCAAAAGTATTTCTGGGGGCAGCGGATAGAGCACCGGCCCTGGAGTCAGGAATTCCTGAGTTCAAATCCGGCCTCAGACACTTAACACTTACTAGCTGTGTGACCCTGGGCAAGTCACTTAACCCCAATTGCCTCACTTAAAAAAAAATTTAAAAAAAAAGTATTTCTGTAGGTTCATGACCTGTTTATGATATACTCCAAGCATGTCAATCAATCTTCTTCCTCCTGTTTGGTGAGAAAGTGTTAACTTTTCTATAGCTGCCTTAGGATTATGGGTTCCATATTTCATTAATATTATATGGCTTCTATATTATGTGGCTCCACTGTAGCATGTGCAGTGACTATATCCCAGTAAAACCATTTCAGCAGACAGGCTAAAACCAGGCTGAGAGTAACCGACAGACCTCAAACCCATAGGTAAATTAGGGGGATAGCTATACCAAACATGTAAAGACTTCCTTCAGTAGAATGCACAGATTAAAAACAATTTGTTCTAATGGCCATGAAGGCGGCTAAAGCAGGTGATCTGGAGTGCTTAGAGCTTAGTCAGACATCAAAGGTGCCAAGATCCTTCAGTGCATCCCAGGCCATCACTAGTTATCTTGACTTTTATCCTGCCACTGGACTTTGACTCTGGAAGAGAGAGTGAAGCTGATGACATGACTCAACTCTGCCTCATTTAAATCCAATTCACCTGTGAATCAAAACATCATCTGTGATGTCATTGGTTTTCTTTGAAAATGAAGGATGGCGGCAGTTAGATGGCACGCTGGATAGAGCACTGGCTCTGGAGTCAGGAGAATCTGAGTTAAAATTTGGCCTCAGATACTAGCTGTGTGGCCTTGGGCAAGTCACAACCCCAATTGCCTCAAAAAAAAAAAAAGAAAATGAAGGATGAGCAACAGCATTATATGGGGTATTATTAGCATATTTTCCAAATCTGTTATGGTCCATTTTAAAGTCCTAAAAGTATATGTTAAGATTTGTATTACATGTGTGTTAATTGATTTGAATTTGTTCTTTCCATTCAGCTTTGATCTCAGGATACCAATAAGTCTCTTAACAGATTTGGTGATGGTCCTCTCTTTGATACCTTTAGGTAGGATTTATTTGTAGTTATTGCCTTCATCTTTTGGTTCAATATGACCTGTGGATTAAAGTTAGAATATTCAGTCTCTTTCTTTCCTTGGCATAAGTTAAGAATTTTGCAGTTGGAAGTCCAAATGACATGTGATACCATGGAAGAAAGATTCCAGAGGATGCAAGGGGATTTAATGTGTTTTTTAGATAAGCCAAATAGCTTGATTTGTGTACATTAAATAATTAATAAGCTATATTTGTTTAATTCCCTGTTTAAATCATATGCCATATTTAGTTTTTAAGAGGAAATTATAACGTATTTGAAGCAAAGCAGAATTATAATGGGTTTAAACTACTTTTAAAAATTGTTCTCAATATCATGTTATTGGTATGTTGTTTTTTTAAATTTTTGTGGGGCAATGAGGGTTAAGTGATTTGTCCAGGGTCACACAGCTAGTAAGTGTCAAGTGTTTGAGGCCGCATTTGAACTCAGGTCCTCCTGACTCCAGGGCCGGTGCTCTATCCACTGTGCCACCTAGCTGCCCCTATTGGTATCTTTTAAATAAAGAATAGCCTTAGATGTGGACATCAAATTATCTAGTATTCTCATAATATTTGGCTCTATTTTATATACTCTCAAAACACAGATAAACCACAATTATGGAACTGAGTCAAAGGCTTTGCAATAATCAACAAAAATAGCATAAATGCTATAGTATTTTCTGGCAGTTTTTCCCCCAACAATTACTGAATCATCTAGAAGTTGCTCTTTGCACCTATGGTAACTTTTGGCCTCAAATAGTGATGTAGGCTATGAATGCTTTCTGCACAATAGATAAAACAATTGGTCTTTCCTGAAGGGGCCACTAGTGTTCTCATCTTTTGGTAATACATACATGATTCATTCTGTTGAGAAGGGTAGGATCAGACTTATAAAGAGGAATCCAGTAAAGTGACTTGCTAGTGATTTATGCAGCATTGTAAACTGTTTGGGCCTGTAATTACAGCTCTTACTCAGCTTAGGTGCTTTCCAGTTTTGCAGAAAAGATAGAGTTTCAGTCAAATCCTTTGATGTAATTGCTCTCTTGCTCATTATATTAATAGTGCACAAGCTTTCTGTTTCTCATTTGATCCAGCCTGCACTCTTGTTGTGTTGGAGACAACTAGTGGTATAGTGGATAAAGCTCTGGGCCTGGAGTCAGGAAGACCTAAGTTCAATTTTGACCCCAGACACTTAATAACGGTGTGACCCTGGGCAAGTCACTTGACTTCTGGTTGCCTCATTTTCCTTAACTGTAAATGTGGATAGTAATATCGACTATCTCCCAGGGTTGTTGTGAGAATCAAATGAGATAATATTTGTTAAGTGCTTAACACAGTGCCTGGAACATAGTAGGCTTTATACAGATGTTTATACCCTTCCCCTCCCTTGGACTTTTTGCAACCACATAAATGACCAGACATTTCCCACACCTTCCTTCTTTGAGGGTTCTCTCTTGTTTTTTTTTAATTTTTAATTTTTTTTTAGTGAGGCAATTGGGATTAAGTGACTTGCCCAGGGTCACACAGCTAGTAAGTATTAAGTGTCTGAGGCCGGTTTGAACTCAGGTCCTCCTGAATCCAGGGCTGGTGCTCTATCCACTGGGCCACCTAGCTGCCCCCTTCTCTCTTGTTTTTATTTTTTTATTTTTTGGCTTCTTAAGCCTCTGTAGTAAAGTTTTGATTGCTTTTATTTTCAATTTACTCTTTTATTGTGAACTTAATAAACATCGACAAGCATAGATATTTCAGAAGCATAGATATTAAGCATAGATATTAAGGAGACCCCCAAAATGGGATTGTATGTGAAATTGTGATTTCTAATATGGATACTTTGGTTTTTCCTAATTCATAAGTCTTGGCATTTTTGTAAAATTCAGATTTAACATGGTAGTTCCAACACTTCCCCGTGTAGCAGCTGTGCTTTGTGAGGTTCACTTACATGTATATTCTCAAAGCAGGTATTATACTTTTGATATGGGGAGAAAGCACGTGGGTCCTTAGGATTCCTCTGTAAAGAATTACACTCTCATGCAAGTCCTATTTAGGAATAAAAGAACAGATTTGTTGGGGTACAAGAGAAACTGGCTGGGAGGAAGGTTTTAAAAACGCTTTCCTTGGGGCAGCTAGATGGTGCAGTGGTTAAAGCACCGGCCCTGGATTCAGGAGTACCTGAGTTCAAATCCGGCCTCAGACACTTGACACTTACTAGCAGTGTGACCCTGGGCAAGTCACTTAACCCCCCCCCATTGCCTGAAAAAAAACACCACCAACAACAAAAATGCTTTCCTCTCCTACTAGCTTGGGCTTGGGGAGTGCCCTTTTATAAGGCTAAGATGGTGTGGGTAAAATGTCCCTTACTGGGCAATGGGTTGGAAGTCGTCTGGTAGTAGGTTGGGGTAGTTTGATGATGGGTCATGGCCAGTCTGGTGATGGGCGTTAACTCCATCCTGGTGGGTCTGAGCAGTCTGCTGGGGGGCGGTTCCTGGGTCCTCTCCTGGTGTAGCCTCGCCTAACAGGATTACCTCATCCAGGTGGTGAGGAGGACTGGAATGTGGGGTGGTGGTCCTGGAGCTTGCTCAATTGCTTATCTCTTTTGGGTGTGTCTGTCCTTGGTTGAGCTCAAGGAGAGGCCTTCTCATTCTCAGGGGAAAACTCCTGGGGTTTCAAGGAAAAAGTTTCTTGACCTCCCCAGACAACTTCTGGGGTAACCGGGGCCCATAATCCTTCCATAACACTTTCTTGTCTGTGTTCCCTTCTGAAATTCTCTTTGCTCTCTTCTGTTTGCCTTTTCTTACAAATATGTATAGTCACACAAAACAAATACACGCATTTGCAAAGAAAGGGAAACTGGCAGTACCAAATCTCAAAAAAATCACTACAAAGCAGTGTGAGAAAAGTATGGGCCCCCCTCAAAAGCTGATTGAAGCTGTCTGGGTAATGTCTGGGAGGTGAGTTTCAGCTGGGAGAAGGGTGCTTACTAATGGCTCCTTTCCTCCCCAGCAATTAGGATCACGTGATGAGAGAGACCCAAGGTTGGTCATGTGGGGGAAGAGTTTAGAGGGCTGCCCCTTTGGCTAGCCAGTATTAGTATTGGATAGTATTTAGTATTAGTATTCCGATTGGCTAACATTTGGGACCAGTGTCTTGGCACAAAGATTGTAACTGAGGAAGAAGGGTGGAGCTAGCCTGTTAAGAGATAAGAGTCCCCAGTCCCAAGATCACCACCATTTCCATTAGGGAGTTGACCCATTGTCTTGCAAATGTATAAATAAGGCCTTTGATACTTCTCCAACACTGAGTCCCAGAAATTTTTAAATGGGGTTTTTCGCAATTTGTTTCTCACAAGCAGTAAGTTTCAAAATTCTTTGGTACTGCTTAAAAAAAAGTAAAAACTTGAAGAATGGAACATATTAAATTCAGAAGATACAGAAGAAAATGGACATAGTCACACAGTATTTGACATGCCCAGGGACTCTAACTACTGGTAGGAGTCACTATTTGACAAAAAACTGGAAAACAATAGCAGTCTTGTGGGAACTCGTTTACAATAACATCTTACGATATATATACCACAATAAGCTCCAAATGAACTCAGAAAAAGTCATATCATACATAAATTAGAGGAAGAAGGAAGGAGATATCTTTCACAACTATGGATAGTGGAAAAGTTCTTGACCAAACAAAGGTTAGAGGCAATAATAGGCGATAAAAAGGAAAATTTTCATTATATAAAATGGAAAATATTGTGCACAAATGAAATCAATGCAGTTAAACTTACAAGGGACAATTAAATGGGAAATTTACCTTTTCAGCAAACTTCTTTGATACGGAGTTGATGGAGTTGATATCGAAGATGCAGAGAGAATTGATTTAAATACATGAGAATCTGTGAGGACATAGGTAGTTGCCTCCTCTCAATGGGGATACAACAGTCAATCATACCCCTCCTAACCTGCTTGAAGGACAAAGATCTCAGATCCCTTCCTCCTCCCCCTCAGGCTAAAGTCACATGGTTCAAAGAGCCCTGTTCTCAACAAGGTCCTCCTGAGCTGTATCCATATAAGGAAAATAAGGTCCATTCCTGAGTCATGCCTATATAAGGAAGAGGGATGGGAATGCTGCATTCCGATTTGCTTGAAGGACAAAGGTCTCAGCTCCTCCTCCCCCTCAGGGAACTTCTCTGCCCCAGGGAACTTCTCTGGTAAACTAGGCCCATTAGAAAAATAAAAGGGCTTGCTTGGGAAAGGTGGGGGAGGCCTATGGGTCCTTCAAGAGTCTAGGATTAACAAAGATTGGTTAGCCCCAGGCAATTCATTTGCTTGGGAAAGGGGAGTGTGAATTCAGTGCCTTTTCTTAGAAAAGAAAAAATTAAAAAAAAAAGTTTGAGAATTCTACTTTAATATCCTGAGAAAACTGATTCCATGTTTTAATCGGTAAACTGTTGACAGATGGAAATTATGGTAATTAGCGGTTGTTGCATGCTATTGTAAATTGGTTTTGTGATTTTGCTAAGGGTTAAATACTGTTTGAGTTTATTGATTAACTGAAAGCCTTCACTTCAGCTTTTAGATATTCATTCTTTTACATTAATTGCCTTTCTTCTGAGTTATCAGATCTGAGCAAACAAGGTGCCAACTATCCACGGGGAGAGAGGACTGGGTTTCCCCTACACTGTATTCCATGAAGCTTGCCAACTTCTGTTTTTTTATGTTAACCCCCATGATCATCCCAGGTGGCATGATAAACGCAATGTTGAATTTGGCCATGGCAACTGGTATCAATGGTATTAGATTCTTTAATTGTCTTATATTAAATTAGAAGGGTAAAGTTGATCACTTTATGGACTCCTTTGCAGGTGGCTTGGGGAAGTTTTTAACAGCATGGGGTATTCTTGTCATCTCACTGGAACAGCTTTTCACTCCTGATGCAGGATCCTGGGGTTCCTGGATTCTTTTGGTTTTGGATGTGCCAAGGTGCCAGGTGTGCCAACCAGGATGCCAGGCAGTTAAAGTCCATAGGTACCTGGGTGCCAAGGTGCCAGGCATGCCAACCAGGGTGCCAGGCAGTTAAAGTCTATAGATGCCAGGAGTGCCAACCAGGCCAAGCAGTGTGCCAGGCGATTGGAGTCCGTAAGCACCAGGTGTGCCAAGCAATGTGCCAGGAGATGCCAAGTAGTGTGCCAGGCAGGGTTGGTCCCCAAGAATTCAAAGGGTTCATTAAACATGAGGAATGCCACCTCTAGTGATACAGAAAAGGAAGAAAGTACACCTCCCTAAAATTCCCAAAGACAGCCCTTTGGGAGACAAATTAGATATTTGGGATAAGCTTGAAGTATAGAGGAAAATGCAAGAAGAGAATGATAAAATAATGTTGCCTAATATCGGCTGGGGTTCCCCTCAAGGGAGGTTTAGTCCTTTTGCCTAAATTTGGGTGTAATAAAAATCGGGTATGCGAAGCCTTAAATGTATATGTGATCCATACTTGAGAAGGGAAACAGAGTTCCCACTAGTAGAAATGAAAAGCATGTTTCTCAGATTTCTGGCCTCTCTGCCTCTGTTTCTTTACTCTGACAGAAGGGACTTCTGGCCCAGACTCCTCGGGTTTCCAGCTCACCAATTTAAGCCTGGAGACTGGGTATTGATAAGAGCCTGGAAGAGCAACAAGTTGGAACCTGATTGGGAAGGGCCGTTCCTGGTGTTAACTTTTCACTGACATTGCACTGAGGACTGAGGAGCAAAACTGGACTCACTACTCTAGAGTAAAAGGGGCACATTTTCCAGAAGAAAAACCAGAGCCAAAACATTAGCAATGGACTGTTAATAGGGAATCTGATTGACCGAGGGTGAAGTTTAAAAAGACTTTAATGTACAATATACCAAGCCTGGTACAAAAAGGGGGAAGGGAGGTAACATTTTGGGGTAGTGGGAGCTGCTCAGGCAAACAAGTAGTGGAGGAGCAAAAAGGATTTTTTTATATGGGCATCTGAAGGAGGAACTGATCCCGTAGGAAAATCTTATGGATCCTACATCCCCTTATCCTTTTAAGACTCCAGAAATAACCTCTCCAAGTCCAGAAGGGAAATTGGGAAACCCAACAGGCCAGTGAAGTTAAAGATGTGAGACAGACAGTGGAGACAGAGACTGGGTTTGGAGATTCAAATGCTTGGATGGAATGGGTCAGTGCTTTGGGAAGACCAGCTGCCCATACTCTTAAGTCCAGATTTTAGCCTGGAGGAGTTCTGGTGTCTCCTTCAATTATACCAGAACGGGTTGGCAAAGGGTGAGAGTTGCAGGGATTTGGAAAAAGGACAGCAGCTCTTTCTTGGTTTTGGGTGTGCCATGGTGCCAGGCCTGCCAACCAGGGTGCCAGGCAGTTAAAGTCCGTAGGTACTAGGTGTGCCAGGTGGTTAGAATCCATAGGTGCCAGGCATGCCAACCAGGAAGCCAATGAGTTGTATCCAAACATTCTTCATCCCTGATCCTCCCCTGAGCTGACCTATGGTGGTATTGTGGTAGAAAACCAACCTTACTCCCTAACTGGGCTGGGACTTGTGGGTTGGTGTGGCTGGCCACCCTCTTTACCATGGCATCTGAGCATTTCTCCAAATCTGAGTCTAAATCAAGAAAGAAACAGCCCAGAGGGGCAAAAAGGGTCATCTGATGCTCTAATCTGCCTAGATAGCATAGGATTCACAGATTTAGACCAAAAGGCAGAGGAAATATTCAATAAATGGAGTGAGAGGAGCCGAATAGTCAAAAATAAAGAGGAGGGATTGTGAGAAATGGGTAGTTGTCTCCTCTCAAATGTGGATATAACAAGTCAGTCATACTCCCCTGACCTGTTTGTAGGACAAAGGTCTTAGATCCCCTCCTCCCCCTCAGGTTAGCAAGGTCACATGGTTCAAGGAGCCCTGGTCTCAATTAGGTCCTCTCCAGAGTTCTGTCTATATAAGGAAGTATAAGGTCCACTCCTGAGTTATGCCCATACAAGGAAGAGGGGTGGGAATACTGTGTTCCAATTAGCTAGTTTTTGCGTGTAGATTGTAACCCTGACCAGTGATGAAGAAGGGGAAGGTCCATTCGAGTTAGGGACTAGGGTATAAAACAGGGCCTGTGAGCCCCCTTTCGGGGCACCCACTAAGCTGCACACTAGGGTGCCTCCTCATGAGAAGAAAATAAAGCTGAGTTCCTGAGAATTATTGAGAAGAGGATGGATTTTTCCCTCACAGAATCTCTCCCTAATAAATAGCCAAAGTGATGTGGGCTGGAATTTGGGGTCAAATTGATTGTGTAGTCCCAAAAGAATTACAAGACTCAGTGACTCAGTTTACCAAGTTTTATTGTAATGCTGTGGGTGACCACAGGGAGAGAACCAGAATATTGGAAAGGTATTTCTCAAATAAGAAAAGGAAAGAGTTATATTTATAGTATGGATAAATTGATTATCAGTCTCATTATAATCTCCACCTTAGGGAGGTACAGGGGAGGTCCTGTCCTTCTCATTATAATATTCTCCACCTAGGAGTGTTACAGGGAAGGGCTTATTCTAATTTGGAGTTCCTGGAGTCCTAAGCCAACCCCTGAGGCAGGTACCTTTTACAGTGGAGGTGTATTTTGGGGGTTTACACATCATAAGGTGAACCCGGGGACAAATTTGGCCTTTTCTGCGCATGTCTCTGATTCCCATGGCTAGTTTCAAAATATAATAATTGTCCTCCACTGTAAAAGGTACCTGCCTCGGGGGTTGGCTTAGGACTCCAGGAACTCCAAATTAGAATAAGCCCTTCCCTGTAACACTCCTAGGTGGAGAATATTATAATGAGAAGGACAGGACCTCCCCTGTACCTCCCTAAGGTGGAGATTATAATGAGACTGATAATCAATTTATCCATACTATAAAGATAACTCTTTCCTTTTCTTATTTGAGAAATACCTTTCCAATATTCTGGTTCTCTCCCTGTGGTCACCCACAGCATTACAATAAAACTTGGTAAACTGAGTCACTGAGTCTTGTAATTCTTTTGGGACTACACAATCAATTTGACCCCAAATTCCAGCCCACATCACTTTGGCTATTTATTAGGGAGAGATTCTGTGAGGGAAAAATCCATCCTCTTCTCAATAATTCTCAGGAACTCAGCTTTATTTTCTTCTCATGAGGAGGCACAGTGGATAGAGCTCCAGCCCTAGATTCAGGAGGACCTGAGTTCAAATCTGACCTCAGACACTTGACACTAGCTGTGTGACCCTGGGCAGGTCACTTAACCCCCATTGCCTCACTAAAAACAAAAACAAGAATTTCTATAGGTTGTCTTTTTCCTTTATTGTTATTTTGACCTGACCTGTTCTGGTCCCTTATGGATGTTGATTGCTATGGATATAAGAACTTAACATAAGTTATCCATTAACTGGGATCTAATTGCCTTTTAGAGCTAATATCTATATTAGAGCTTGGGTCTTGGGCTTTTCTATTAACCCTTTCTTTCCTCCTACATCAAAAGGAAATGAATAAGAATGTCTGAAAAGAAGAAATCAACAACCATATTTCCCCTATTAGGCTGTGAGCTCCTTGACATCAGGGACTATAATATTGTTTTGTTTTTGTGGGGCAATGAGTGACTTGGCCAGGGTCACACAGCTAGTAAGTGTCAAGTGTCTGAAGTCAGATTTGAACTCAGGTCCTTCTGAATCCAGGACCACTGCTCTATCTACTTCACCACCTAGTTGCCCCTAGAGACTATAATGTTGTAGAGGAATCCAACTCAGAAAGACTTACAAACTGATCAATGAAATGATAAATCGGAACTCTAAAAGGTGGATGAAGAAGCATGCATCCCATCTCTTGACAGAGAGATGACAAACTAGACGTGCACAAGGAGACAAACATTTTCGGATATGAAGTATAATCTGTTGTTTTGGTTTTTTTTTTTTGCAATTATCTGCTATAAATGATAAAATTTGTTTGTTTGGAAAAGGAGAGTCTCTGGTTGGGGAGAGAAAGCAATGAAATGTCCTAAAAAAGAAGAGTTGGGGGCAGCTAGGTGGCTCAGTGGATAAAACACCAGCCCTGGATTCAGGAGGACCTGAGTTCAAATTTGACCTCAGACGCTTGACACTTACTAGCTGTGTGATCCTGGGCAAGTCACTTAACCCTCATTGCTCCAACCCCCCCAAAAGAGTTAATGAAATATTTATTATAAAATACTCAGAAGAGAGCAGAAGGCATCTCAGAGACAGACAAGTAGGGCAGTATTAAAATAACCATGTTGAATTTATTATATATTTGGATAAAAACAAGCTGTATGTAACTGGGATTCATGGTTTCCAGATGCAATTCTTTTCTTCTGTTCTTCATGTATGGATATGATTGTATTTGTTGGTGAATATCAAGTCCATGATTTAAATAAATGGAAAAAAAATCCAAGAGGCAATGGATCTCTGGGGAGATCCGGCATAGGTTTATAGCGTTAGGAGTCATCTGTATAGAACCTATAATTAAGCCCTGGAAATATATGAGATTTTTGAAAAAGAGAGAAAAGGGCCAAAGCTAGATCCTTAGGTCCTATATCCAGTTTCAAAATTCCAACCTGATTCTGTGGCCTTACAAGTCGATCATCCTGGCATATTGCTTTATAGGTGTCGACCACTAGATGTCACTCTGAGATGAAGGAAATAACAGCATGGAACTGTGCATCATACTCAAAGGCAATCTTGGCAGAAATGTGAAGTATGGAACATTTGTCTTTTGCGCTTGTGATACCACTCTAAGGTTATCCTTTGGCCTCTGGGGAGGACCCCAGACTTTGGGCCCCCAGTCAGGCCTTTCTGATAGCATTACTGATTTCGCCTTCTCATTATTGATGCCTCCTCATAGGTGAGATTGTAGCATTTGAAGCAGAAAGGAATGTTAGATGCTCGCAAGTCCAGCCCCCTCATTTTTTTTTTTTTAGTGAGGCAATTGGGGTTAAGTGACTTGCCCAGGGTCACACAGCTAGTAAGTGTTAAGTGTCTGAGGCCGGATTTGAACTCAGGTACTCCTGACTCCAGGGCCCGTGCTCTATCCACTGCGCCATCTAACTGCCCCTAGCCCCCTCATTTTACAAATGAGAAAGGTGAGGTTCCCACAGATGAAATAACTTCTCCGTGGTCATAGGTAATAAGTGGTGGGACTGGAATTTGGACCTGGGTATCTCCACTTCAGATCCAACTCTTTTCACCATACTTTCCTCTAGAGAATTCACCACAGTATAGAAGCAGTGACTTCAAAATGCAATGGCCACCAGTACTTCTGATAAAGGCCTCATCTCTAAAATGTATAGGGAACTAAATCCAAGTCATTCTCCAGTTGAGAAATGGTCAAAGGATATGAACAGGCAGTTTTCTGATGAAGAAACCAAAGCTATCTATTCCATATGAAAAAATGCTCTAAATCTCTAATGATTAGAGAGATGCAAATTAAAACAACTCTGAGGTACTACCTGACACCTATCAGATTGGCTAAAATGACAAAAAAGGAAAATAATAAATGTTGGAAAAGCTGTGGGAAAATTGGAACACTAATTCATTGTTGGTGGAGCTGTGAACTGATCCAACCATTCTGGAGAGCAATTTGGAATTATGCCCAAAGGGCAATAAAGCTGTGCATACCCTTTGACCCAGCAATACCACTTTTAGGTCTTTTTCCCAAAGAAATCATGGAAAGGGGAAAGGGACCCACATGTACAAAAATATTTATAGCTGCTCTTTACGTGGTAGCAAGGAATTGGAAGTTGAGGGGGTGCCCATCAATTGGGGAATGGCTGGACAAGTTGTGGTATATGAATACAATGGAATACTATTGTGCTGTAAGAAATGATGAGCAGGAGGAGTTCAGAGAAACCTGGAGGTCTTACGTGAGCTGGTGATGAGTGAGATGAGCAGAACCAGAAGAACATTGTACACAGTATCATCAACATTGAGTGTTGATCTACTGTGATGGACTATAATCTTCTCACAAATGCAATGGTACAGAAGAGTTCCAGGGAACTCATGAAATAAGAGGATCTCCAAATCCAAGAAGAAAAAAAAAAAGAACTGTGGAGTATAGATGCTGAATGAACCATACTATTTCTTTTGGTTTTGGTGCTGTTGGGTTTTTTTTTTTCTATTTTGAGGTTTTTCATAATTGCTCTGATTTTTTCTCTTATAGCAGGACTAATGCAGAAATAGGATTAATGTTATGTGTATATATATATGTGTGTATATAGATATATAGATATAACCTATATCAGATTACCTGCTGTCTAGGGGAGGGGGGAGGGAGGGAGAAAAATCTGAAATTGTAAAGCTTGTATAAACAAAAGTTGAGAACTATCTTTACATGTAACGGAAAAAATAAAATACCTTATATGTAAAAAATAATAATAAAGAAAAACAAAAAAGAAAAGAAAAAAAATGCAGTGGCCACATCCAGAGATATGGGCGTGTGAAGATTCCTAGAGAGCCTCGTGGCTTAGATGTGCAGAGATAAAAGCACATTCACTGGCCCTCTCACCAAATGACCAAATGACAGGGACACTACTATCAGTGGTAATACTTAGTCTATGGAAACTCTACTCCAACAATGTCACAGGGTCCCTATACTATGGAGTTGCTTCTTATTCCTCCCCTTTGTTAATTATTTCCCAAATATGCTGTAGCTAGCTTCCTTCGTAGATATTTGTTTGCATGTTGTCTCCTTGCCACTTTGTGTATCCCCAGAGTTTAGTGAAGTGCCTGGCACATAGTAGGCACTTAATAAATGTTGGCTGATTGATGGACATCCTGCTTCTGTGCCTTTCCTTGGTCTACCAATTTTCTTTTCTTTTTTTTTTTTCAGGGCAATGAGGGTTAAGTGACTTGCCCAGGGTCACACAGCTAGTTAAGTGTCAAGTGTCTAAGGCTGGATTTGAACTCAGGTCCTCCTGAATCCAAGGCCAGTGCTTTTTCCACTGTGCCACCTAGCTGCCCCTGGTCTATCAATTTTAACTGCTGCTGGGCTTAAGGGGCTAGGGCCCTGTGCCATCTTCCTTTCCATAAAAGTGCCCTATGCTCTAGGACTGTATGTATGGTGCCCAAACTGAATTTAGTCTTGGAGGATCCTGACCACTTAGAAGAATGGTCAGACTCTTGTTCTTGTACTCTGGCTCATTACACCCGCCCCCACTACTGGCAATTTTGGGGAACTTACTTAGAGCTCAGGTTTTTTCTAATATTTTGGATCTCCCCAAAAGAGAGAGTAGAAAGGTACCTAGTGTATAATTAAAATCATTTATGGTGCAAATATTTATTTCCTCTACACAAAAAATGTTAAACACAAAAGGCTCTCACTACTGCACACTGACAGGAACTTAAATGAGTTCATTTGACAACTAGTTATATTTTCCCTGGGAATTAAGAACTAAATATTGAAACATAAAATAGTTTGCAGAACTGTTGAAGAAGCTTTTATATTTCACCTTGCTTCTGAACTGTCCAAACAATTCTCTCCACATTTATGTCTTCTGGCAGGCCAGGAAAAGGCTTTGAGCTCCTCTGGGGGGAAGGAAAGGGAGGGATAAAATATGGAATGCAAAACTATAAATAAAAATGTTTATTATTTAATATGTGTATATGTGTGTGTGTGTGTGTATGTGTACATACTTTATGAGGAAAGATTCGATTGGAATAATTTCCCTTAGAGAATTTCTTTCCGACTATGACATTTACCTTGCCACCTCTTAACTTATCTATTACTTAGCTCATATGTCTCAGTGAGAAACTAGAATACAGGCTATTCTGGACTGGATTTACCCTTTCCACTAGTTTGAATCCCTCCAGCCTGAGATGCCAGTTCCAGACTAACTATTCATCTAGCCCCACAATAATCAATGGACCTCCACTCTGTTCCTTATGCCTTGAACATACTACTGAACCACAATCAACCAACACATGCCCACCAATTTAGCCCAACCCACCTAAATGATCAATCCCCTCATCCAATACATCTTGACACATTCTGGGCAAGAGTGTACGAACATTGGACAGAGATCAAAGAATTATCATGCATTTTCATGCATGCTTTTGATAAAAATAATTTGATTATTAAATAATTCCTTTACTACAGTCTTATTCGAACATCTCTCTGTGGCATGGAGTAACCTAAGGAGGGACTACCAACCTATAAAAATTTTGATTATGGGCCACTATGGCCAAAGATCAACATCTGATAATCAGATTCATCATCAAGGATGAGCCTTTGTTTGGATTGTGGTTGTTTTTTTTTCTAGTCACAGGACAGGAATGAAATCTTCTGAGATATGGGCACAGTTGCAATTGGAATCAGTGGAGGGAGTACTACCACAGGTGATAACCTTGGCATACTGAAGTTTTAAATAGCTAGAACTTAGGGGATGTAAAAAAATTATTTTTATTATCATGGACTTGATAAGAAAGAATAAATCTGAACATATCCATGTACAAAGAAGAACAGATTAAGAGAAATGTGTATGAAACTTGAATTTCTATCATTTACAACCTGGGTTTTTAAAAAAGTAAAAGTAGCTTTAATAGTCTTTCCTACATAGATCATAGATAACTATTACTATGTCTTTAAGAGTCTCTGAATTTTGAGGGTATCTAGGGGGCACAGTGGAAAAAGCACTGGCCCTGGATTCAGGAGGCCCTGAGTTCAAATCCAGCTGCAGACACTTGACACTAGCTGTGTGACCCTGGGCAAGTCACTTAACCCTCATTGCCCCATGAAAAAAAAAAAAGAGGCTCTGGATTTTGAAGACTGACAGTTTAACTGCCATTGAGACAGAGGAACAAATGCTCATGAGAAAACTCTTTCTCCAGTTTATTTAATAAGTAGTATGTAATAACGGAGTAGGGGCTCAGAGCTATTTTTTTTTTTTTGGTAAATATTCATCCATTTCATTCAGACTGTCAAATTTATTGGCCAGAGCTAATTTTTTAATAAGAAAGATGTTCTAATTTTAGGAATGAATAGGGAAATATCGAAACACACCCTTGAATTATTTTAGAACTTGGGACGAGAATGAATGTGGTAACAAATCAAGCAGCAGGTTAAGGGGAGATCATCCCATGTGGGATATACATGAGGGTTGACTCTAAACCAAAGTCCTGTTACATGTATTAATCATAGCTATTCCAAAACTTTTCTACTTGTATGTGTTTTCTTCTGAATGACCTTCTGCTTTCCTTTGTATATTTTTTAACTATTTCATTTCATTTATTTATTTTATTTTGCTTTATTCTCTTTTATTTATATTTATGGCTTCACTATCACTTTGTGCTCCCTCTCTCTCTCCCCCACAAAAGTCCTTCTTTGTAACAAATAAGTGGTAGTGTCTGACAATCCATGTCTTATTCTGTACTTCTAAGCCAGGGGTCATCAAACTAGATGGGGCTCAAAGCATCTATAGATTATCACTATACTGAACACAGTAGCCTGAGGAACTTTCAGTGAGAATGGAATATGTAGGTTCTGTGCCATTAGAACGGTCACTTAAAAAGTCATTAGTCAGGGCAGCTAGGTGGTACAGTGGATAGAGCACCAGCCCTGGAGTCAGGAGGACCTGAGTTCAAATGTGACCTCAGACACCTGGGCAAGTCACTTAACCCCAATTGCCTCACCAAAAAAAAAAAGTCATTAGTCTTTGGAAGGATTATTTTTCAGCAGAGTGATGGGGACAGGATACCAGAATGCAAGGGATTAATTAAGAGTGCAGCAAGAAGTAGAGGTAATGAATATAAACTACTTGTTCTAGAAACTAATCAGTGAAAGGGGAGAGAGAGACAGAGACAGAGACAGAGAAAGACAGAGAGGGGGAGGGAGGGAGGGAGGGAGAGAAGTGGGGACTAAAGCTAGAACAAGCAGCAAGTATGTATGGAATGTTTTATTTCTTAGGCTAGGGGAGAATCATATAATCAACAGTGCTTCTCCTAGAGGGTCTTAAAGAATGCCGTGTGTGGACAATTCCACATTGGTGTAAAAGCCACCTATTTAGCTATTTCTATGTTTTAATTGTCCTTTTCCTGTTACCTGAAGCACGTAAGTAGATCTCTGTCCTCACTTTCTCCTTTCTCTCAAATTGTATATTGTTGCCAGGAAGATGTTCTCAGTTGTTAAAACCAGTCTAATCTAATTGACTCCTAGTTAGCCTTTAGACTTCTGTCCTCACTCAATCTGTATTTTATGACAAGATGTTTAAATACAGACTTTATGAAAAAAAAATCTAGATCCAACAGATATCTTGACCTTTCTCTTGGATGTAAGGTTTTTTTTTTCCTATTCTCTATTAGATATAAGGCAATTCAGTCATTTAAGAGCTGGAAGCCACTTACTAAGAAACTGTGACCCCTGGATTGGCCAGCTATCTTTTTAATAAAAACTTGGAGCAAATCTTGCCTGAAGGAAAGTGGTTTTATTCTGTGACAATTCCAAAATAGAAAACTTTATCTTTTACATTTACTGTGTAATCTGGTAATATTTTAGCAGTCATGACTCATTTATCACTTATCATAAGGTTCTAAGGAACTACTGAGCAAGAAAATAAAACTCAGCTCATTGCTTTAAAAGAAGTCATTTGATTCAAGATTTTCTGGTAATAAGAACAAATTGCTCCTCCCTTTCCCTCAAGCCAGAGGAGGACCCATTTCCCAGCTCCTTCTTTCCATAATTCTCTTTAGATAGACTAAATTAGAGACCTGTCTAAGGACTTCATGTTTATACCTTTAAATTTCATCTTTTTTTTTGTTTTTTTAAAATTTTGGCTCAAGAGTGACAGACTCGAAATGTACGGGACTTCCCATCTCTGTGAACTCGCCCTGCTTCTGTTCTCCCCCTCATTTAGGATGGGAGGCCTTAGCTTATCAGGGAAGTTCTGGTTCCAAGTCATAGGATCAGAACAGCTTACTACATTCTCATAATCTTCCTTGAACAGCAGGCCTACCTCTTGGTTCTTTCTTCTAGCTCTGGCTCAGAACATAATTTAAAACTCCTTTTACATTTTTCTTAATCTTCATGGCATTTTGGAGTTAAGCCTCCCTAACAATATTCTTCCGAGGTATATACTACCCTTTTGTATTCTCACTTGGAAACATTTCACTCCTATTTTTTTGTGCATGTTCCTTAAAAAAAAAAATCCAAGATCATCATATTGTGTGACTATGCTAGTTTCTTTGGGTATCTTTTCTTTTTCTTTTTCACTGGATTTGGTGCTTTGATGAATTGGTGAACTCATCAATATGGGCACTTCTTCCAAAAGAACAATCTCAGTCACACCCTTGAGTCTTCTGTTGTTATTGTCCATGTTCTCCCATTAATCCATCACAGAAAAGGCACTTACTACATTGATGGTTGATAACATTCCAGTATCTTCCTCTATTAGATTTTACAGTTTTATATATGTAAAAATGGTGTTGCCAGAAAGTCAGCCAGCTCCTCTTATGTGCCAAGCACTAAGTTAAATGCTGGAGACACCAAGAAAGGCAAAAGATAATTTCTGCTCCCAAGCACCTTCAGTCTAATGGAGGAGACAACATGTAAATAACAAACAAGATATGTATACAGTGTGTGTTTATGTACACATATATACATATAATATGTATATATATACACGAGTATATATAAACAAATGCATACATACATATATAAATATAAAACAAAATGAAAATGTCAATAGAAGTATGTCTGTCATAGACAAGTGATCTCAAAATGACTCCTAAAAAGGTAGCCAGTCATTTCCTGTCAGTTAATATATAAAGAATTTTAGTTTTCGGTGGTGTAATTCAGGGCTTAATATACCTAGCATGCTCCCAACCCCCATCAACTCTTTTCTTGAAGACAGCATGTATTATGCACATAAATACCAGTAGGTTTATGTGTAGTATATAGCTTTGGTTTCTCATTTTTTTATACCTGAACCATACTTTTCAATATATTTTTGCCATCTTCTATGCCTACCTTTGCATTAAACCACCAAGTGTTTTTGTTTTGTTTTGTTTTTTTGTTTTTGGGTTTTTTTTGCAGGGCAATGGGGGTTAAGTGACTTGCCCAGGGTCACACAGCTAGTAAGTGTCAAGTGTCTGAGGCCGAATTTGAACTCAGGTACTCCTGAATCCAGCGCTGGTGCTTTATCAACTGCGCCACCTAGCTGCCCCAAACCACCAAGTATTAAAGTACATATTGTTACAAAACACTTTCCACACAAATAAAGTTGGATCTAAACAACTGGAAAGATATCAATTGCTCATGGGTAGGTCAACCTAATATAATAAAAATGACAATTCTACCTAAGTTAATTTACTTAGTGCCAAACCAATCAAACTACCAAAAATTATTTTGTAGAACTAGAAAAAATAATAACAGTATTCATCTGGAGGAACAGAAAGTCAAGAATATTAAGGGAATTAATGAAAAAAATGCAAAGGAAGACCACTTAGCCATAACAGATCTAAAACTATATTATAAAGCAGAAATCATCAAAAGTATTTGGTACTGGCCAATGTATGGGCCAAATTTAGTATAGGGAGAGTTAATTGGGTGGCTTGCCATAATATTGGGGTTCAGAAAATAATGGGAGACCTCTAGGTCCAGAGTTTCCGCTCTTCCAAACTGCCTTTTTTTAAAGTTGGAAGAAGATGTGGTCTGTCACTTGGACCAATTCCAAAATCTTTCCAGCATGGCAGAATTGGCAAGAGTTTGTACTCAGCTGGCATAGCCTTTGAGAACCCAGGGTCAACTCCATTTAAAGCACTGGAGTCGGTAATTGGGGGGCACAATTTCAATTTTAGAATCTCCCACCTTAAAATATCTACATTTCCTTTTAGAGTTTATAATCATGGGATTGTGCCAAATTTTCTCTTATCTTTTAAAAAGCTGCTTTCCAAAAGTCTGGATTACTTGTCTGACTGTCCAATTGAAAAAGTCAACTCCCAGGAGCTTATAGCTTCCATATCATCAACCAATTTGAATTAAGGCATAGGATTCTAGAATCCCAGAATGTTATAATTGGATAGAATATTAGAGATGATGTCGCCCAAACAACGAATTTTACAGAGGAGAAAACTGGGGGTCAGAGTGGTTAAGTGAGTTGGGGCAAGATTCTAGCACTCTCCTATTACATTGTTTTATCTACAGAGTATACAATAATCAAACCCATACACCCAAAGCAAAGACATGACCACTGTTTATAGTCATGATGTGGTGGAAAGAGGGCTAGTTTTGGACTCAGTTGGTGGGTTCAAATCCTATTGTTGCCACCTGCCTTACCTTGGCAACTCACCTCCTTTCTGTGGGTCTCAAATTTTCTCAACAAAATCAACCACCCTACCAAAAAACATTTGTTAAGTGCCTACTATGTGTGAGACACTATACTAGTATGATGGAATTTGGATTGGACTAAAGCCCATGGAGCATGTATGGGAATGGGCCTGCATTGAGCTCCCTTTGTAAATTCCAGGGGGATGTAACTCACCATTGATGGAATTGTCAGTTTTGGATGATGCAGCAAATACTGGATGGTCCCCTGCCTCCCCACCCCAACCATGACTGGGAGAAGTGGGAGAAGCCTATATCAAGAGAGTACTGGCTATTGAATCAGGAAGAGATGCCTGCTCAATAGACTTTAAAAGAAGTGATGCCCCCCCACCCCCACCTCTTTCTCTTCCTTTTTCTCTTTGCAGTATGTGGCTAGTAATGCTTTCTCTCTGGAATTTCCTGTGAGGAATGGGTGCTCTCCCTCTGGAAGAAATGGAAAACTTTTCATACATGGCAACTAGCCTAGGTGAGCTTGAGATTGTATCTAAAAGTTCTAGTTACTTCTGCTTTGCATTTCTTTCCTGAGCATAGGTGACTAAGCAACAATCCTAAGAATGGCATTTCTAGGCTTAGAGGCAACTTTGTGAATTCCAGAGCTTGGGGGGTCCTTGAGTCCTTAAGTCAATAGTTACACCTGGTGTTCATTATAGTGCTCCTTGGAGAAGATGACCAATGAGAGGAGGACGAACTCTATTCAGCCTGGCTTGCCAAAAAACATGGACCTTGAAGAAGACAGTGATTGGTCAAGGTGAAGGTAAAATCCTAAATTGGCAGTTCTATAAAACAGTTTGTGCTTTGATGTTTTAAGGATCAAGCATGGAAGAGAGTGAAATAGTAGCTAAGTTATGGCTAGTCTAAATTTTTGTCAGTGTGTGCTTCTAAGTCTTTTTTTTTGTTTGTTAAACATTTCTTTTGTGTGGAAAAAAATATTTTTCTTGCCTACCTTGATTTACTTTGGACATTTAGTACCTCTTTTCTTCTACTTTTTGGGGATATCCTGGACATGAGCCAAATTAAACTCCAAGTGATTTTTTTCTTGGTTCTTGGGATGGGGGTGGGTGGGTATAAGGTACCACAAAGTATGAGAAAAAGACTGCCTGACACTTCTCTTTAGAGGCTAGGGTCCCCCAGGGCTGATGACGGTCTGTGTTAATAAATCCAGATTTAGGGGTTCTTATTGGAGAAGCCCCCTTATCCCACCTTGGCTCAGGAGTGGCTCTAAGTGTGTTGTTACATGAGATAGTGGGGATACAAAGACAAATAAAATAGTCCCTTCCCTCAAGGAATCCCTGGGCTACTATAGGGGTACAATATGTATACATTTAAGTAAGTACAAATTAGGGTTATAGTAGTAGATCTGGAAGGAATCTCAGAGGTTATTTAGTCCAACCCCTCATATTATATGTGAGAAAACTGGAGCCCATGGAATTTAAATGATTTGCCTGAGGTCACTTGGGTAGTAAATAACAATCAGGATATGAACGCATATCTTCTGACCCCAGAGCCAGTATGTGTGTGTGTATACATATATACACATACATATACACATATAGACACATACATACATACTGTGAGATTTAAAATTGGATATTAGATCATAAATCTCCCCTACTTAACCTTTCCCTTAATTTATCTCCCAAACTAGTAAATGGAAGCAGCTTTTGGTTTTCTAGATAGACCTTTTTATTTATAGTTATGATAGTCACAAGGTGATGTTGATTAGAAGGATAGGAAAGTAGAAACACAATACAAATCGTCTTAAGTCTAAGCTTAGTCTATATTCCTTATAAAAACTCACCAAACCGAAAAAGGCCACCTTTGGAGAGAGAGTCTGTGCCGCGCCGTCAGGAGTCCCGCCAAGCAGGCAAAAAGCCTCCTCTCGTTCTCTCCACCCCGGAAGTCCAAAAAACCCGGCAGGCAGTCTGACATGCGCAGCAGGCGGACTGTTCATCTCCTCCCCAAAAGGGTGGTCCTTGAAAAACTGGCGTCTTTCAGTTATCCTAACCAACTGTTAAAAACTTTCATATTTTACCACATTTCCCCCCTTTGCTTCCTCAAGAAACGGAATGTTTCCTTGATGGAACAGTAAAAAGAATATAATAACTTTTGCTGACTAATAATATGCGAACAACAATACAGAAAAGGAAGAGAGGAAAGTTTTTGTCCAGAGGGGCGATTTTTTTTTTTCCTCATGAACCGACGCTTTGACATTAGTCTTGCAAAGGGAGAGCCTCTGCAGAGAGTACATGTTACAGATAGTATATAACAGAAAGGAGATAGTAAAAGCTAATAAAGCAAAACAGTTCATATAAATCTCTGAGTTCTCTTGTCTTCTTGAAGTGGTAATACATACATATAAAACAATCGGGGCATTGGTGACACCTACACTGAGAAAAACCAGAGAAGGCCTTCTGAAAGGTGTTAGGGATTCTGAGACTTAGAGGTGAAGAGAGAAAACATTCCAAGGATCAGGAGGGCTCCATGCTATGGAGAGAGAAAGGCAAGCAGGCCTATTTGGCTGGAACATAGGATATGTGAAGGAGAGTCATTCAGTCAGCCTAGAAACATGAGCTGGAATCAGATTGTGATGGATTTTAAATGCCAAAGAGTCAGGGGGTAGCAATGAGAACTTTTACATTTTTAGACAATGTTTCTTAGAGAAGATGACCACTGACAGGAGGAAAAGGCCTACTCCTTATCTGGCTTGTGAGAAGGTTTAGACCTTAAGGAAGACAGTGTAGATAGTTATGTCAAACCCAAATAGAAATGGATCTCTGTAGGACACGTATTGATTTAGAAAACCACAAATTAGCATTATCTATATTATATTGTAAGGACAGCTGGGTGGCACAGTGGATAGAGTGCCAGGCCTGGAGTCAGAAAGACTCATCCTCCTGAATTCAAATCTGGCCTCAGATACTTCCTAGCTGTGTGTCCCTGGGCAAGTCATTTAACCGTTTGCCTCAGTTTCCTTATCTGTAAAATGAGCTGGAGAGGGCAGTGGCAAACCACTCTGGTATCTTTGACAGGAAAATCCCAAATGGGGTCACAAAGAGTTAGACAAAACTGCACAATAACAACAAATGTGGTATTATACTTGTATTTATTTTGGTGGTTTTGTTTTGTTTTGTTTTTTTGGTGGGGCAATGAGGGTTAAGTGACTTGCTCAGGGTCACACAGCTAGTAAGTGTCAAGTGTCTGAATTTGAACTCAGGTCCTTCTGAATGCAGGGCCAGTGCTTTATCCACTGCACTACCTAGCTGCCCCTTGTATTTTTTTTGTTAAACGTTTCCCAGTTGCATTCCCAATTACATTACATCTGGTTCCAGCTGTCCTTGGGAGTTTTGCAGGCTTTGAATTTGACTCTCCTGGTAGAGCAATGGTATCTCCCTCTGTAAAGGCATATACCATCAATGCCAGAGTAGAGTTGTAATTGATGGGTGCAGTGAGGATCTAGGAAAATACCTGGGCAGACCTACTACAATGATAATCGGAATAATTTTATTACATTAATAAATATCCCTGTGTAAACATACACACGTGTACATACATACATACAAACATGTGTATATGCATGCTGTATACCTACACACAGAGGTATACATGTGCATGTATATATATTGTGTACATATATATATATACTGTGCGTGTGTGTGTGTGTGTGTGTATATATGTGTATATGTATATATGGTATGATTTAAGGAGAGGCATGTTCTGCTGTGTATGTATATTTGAAAGAGATTATACTAGGTGACCTCTTAAGCCCCAGTTCCAAACACATGATCTTATGGATTTATTTTTCCTTTCTGGGCCTCAAGTTTCTCATATACAAGATAAGGAGGGTACTGGATTAGGTGAACTCAGGCCACTCTTCCTGTTCTAAGATTCTATGAATATGTTTCCCCTCTCCAGGCTTCACTTTTCCACAAAAATGAGGGAGGATGGTAAAGTGACCTTTGAGGTCCTCTCCAGTTCTAAATCTGGGATCCTATGCATGTCTTTCCCCTTCTCTGGGCCTCAGTTTCCTTATCTGTAAAATGAGGGGGCTGGATAGGAGGGTCTTTATAGTTTCTTTCAACTGTGAAAAGTATGACTAAGCTATCTATGGCCATATAAAGACCAGGAAAAATAACTGAGCTATGACAAGTTCTGTATGGAAGCACATCATTCTGGGGGTGTTTTAAGGCATCATGGGAACAGCGCTTCTTTAGCCTTTGTCTCTGCCTTGGGCATAGCTGAGTCTTATCAGCACCATCCAGTCCCTTAAACAGTATGGGTGGGTCAGCCATATGTTGAACTGCTCTGTGTGGTTGTTGTGAGGGGGAAATGATTCTCCTTAATAGGCAGGAAGGAAACAATTGTTTATGAAATATACACTATGACCCAGACACAGTGCTAAGCACTTGACAAATATTATCTCATTTGAGTTTCATAACGACCCTGGCAGGGAGATGCTATTATTATCCCCATTTTACAGATAGGAAAACTGAAGCAAACCAAGGGTAATTAACTTCCCTAGGATCACTCAGTGTCTGAGGCTGCATTTTAACTCATCTTCCCTGATTCTGCGGCTTACACTTTATTCACTGTGTCACTGGCTGCCTCTAATACTATGTTAAGTATCTAGGGCCGAGACTATTTCTCCCATTTCTTCCTCACTTCCCTCACAGAGCCTTCACAGATAGAGAAGTAGAATTCTGTGAGTTCTTTCAATTTTCTCTTCTAGCATTTGTTTCAAGTCATGCTGTTACAAGCTTAAAATTTGGTTTTACATTTTCATGATAGCTCTGAGATTTCCCATATATGGAGATAATATGTATTTTGTGACATTGTTCAGTTGCTATTTCTGTATTGGACAAATTCCTTCTATTGCCTATTTAAAGATACTCTGGCCCAGGGTTAGGAAGAGGGTACCATCTTCCACTAAGGAGATCCATCCAACTATAGTCCTGACTTCCTAAACCTAAATTTGTACAGGGCCCAACCAGGCTAGCTAACAGGGTTACTATATTCTATAGGAATTTATACTCTTGGGGTCTGTATGGTTGAAATAGTTGGTAAAAAGTATTCAAAGACTTAATCGCTTGAAATGTTTGTTTCTGAGCCATTATTTGGATCAGGCAGAGTCTGCATGACATAGCAGGTGGTTTCTTTCTCTCAGAGTTCCCTGAAATGAATGTCTATCAGTTTGGCTTGCCCATCAAGGAGATGAACTGACTTACCTACTGGTAATAAGTCATTGTCATAGATTGTCTTTACATCACCTTCCTCAATACTCAGGAACTTTTTCTTTTTAAAGAGGCAAGTTGCCTAGTCTTTCCATAACTAAGTATGGAGTAGCTTTTCATTTATCTGCTAACTTGCATGCCCCATGAACACTTAAGATTATTCAGCAGAACTGTCACCTAATTGAAGGTCTTGACAACCAGCTAAGGCATATTACCCTTCTTTCCTTTCTTTCTTCCTTCCTCTCTTTCTTTTTCTTTCTTCTCTCCCTTCTTCTCCCTCCTTCCCATCTTTCTTTCTTTCTTCCTCTCTCTCTCTCTCTCTCTTTCCATATTCTTCTGGGCTAAAGTTGTAGCTAGATGGCAAGTTTCCTTTGGCTTTTCTCTAGCTGAGAGACATATTGATTTTTGAGTGGTCTAAAGCATTTCATCTTCAGAGACTCCAAAATACAGATCAATAGGTAGATATAGCTCACAGTCAAACACCAGCAAATTAGAATAAAACCAGTGCTATCATTCCTGGTGGAATTGTATACATGTATAGGAAAACCATATGTTAACTTTTCTGAGATTTCTGACTTGATCACAGATCACCTAACATATTCATCAGAGTTTAGTTGAAACTTTCAGGTTATGGATTTCCTCAAAATTAGGTGGGAGACTCATCCAAGACTTTTTAAATGCCAGTCAGTGCTAACATTCCTTGAGCATTGTACTTTCAAAGTCTTTGCCTTGATTTTAGGAACCTCACATATTAAGAAAAATTTTTCCCACAATATTTTATCAGCTTAGGAAACTCTGGTTCCTGGTTGGGTATTCCTATGAATACCCTGTGAAATGGTCAGTCACCACCAATATATGAGTTATGTTCTTATTCTCTACTTCTGGAGATTAAAAACAAGACAATGCAGCTAAGTTCTAAATGTTAGCTGGTACTTACAATCTCCAAATTTGGAGCATGAGTTGGTAGTACTTTTCTTTGTACACACCAAACACATTTCAAATTCTTGGGTGACTTTTTGAGCCATAATGGGCCAGTAAATGTTTTTTCCTCTTAGTTCTAAGGTCCTTCCTTAACTCATATGTTCAAAGTCATCATGTAGGGTTTTCTTTCCCATAGAGCAATTGAGCTTTGCAGGCAGTTGGTAGCTCAGTGGATAGAGCATTGGGTCTAGAGTCAGGAAGACCTGAGCTCAGATCTGGTTTCAGACAATGACCAGCTATGTGACCTGGGGCAAGTTACTTAACCTCAGTTTGCTCAGTTTCCTCAACTGTAAAATGGAGATAATAATAGCACTTAATTCACAGGGTGGTTGTTGTGAGAATCAGGTGAGATAATATTTGTGAAAGCTCTTAGCACAGTGCCTGGCACATAGTAGTTGCTGTATGAATGCTTATTTCCTTCACTTCTTCTCTTATAGAGTGATATATGCCCTGAGTAGCACCAGCTGTCTCCTGATACCATGTGTGTTATCAGTAACAGTCTGGCGCAGAACCCCATTGCAAATGTATAACTTCTGTCATTGCCTCGACAATAAAATGCCTTCAAGGGATTGGTATTTAAAGCCTTTGGCATTGATGCCTTGTTTCCTGGCTTGCATTACTTCATGCATTCCTTCATTACCCTTGTGCTATCTTTGCTACAGAGAACCGAGCTTTACATATACTTCAGGCACGCTGTCTGATGGAAGCCCTCAACATTCAACTTGACTGCCATTGCTTTGTTTCTTTTTCTTTCTTTCTTTTTTTTTTTTTGGTGAGTCAATTGGGGTTAAGTGACTTGCCCAGGGTCACACAGCTAGTAAGTATTAAGTGTCTGAGGCTGGATTTGAACTCAGGTCCTCCTGAATCCAGGGCCGGTGCTCTATCCACTGTACCACCTAGCTGCCCCCATTGCTTTGTTTCTAACTCCTTGGGTATTTATTGGGTATTTGTTTAGCATCTATTCCTTTTTTCAGGTACTACTACAGTTTATGTGTCACGTCCTGGATAGAGCATCTGTATTGATATTAGTCTTCACTGGATTTAGTGAATACTAAATTCATAGTTGGCTAGCACTGCCACCCATCTCTGGCAAATAGTTTCCAATTTGGCACTGGCCAGAATGCAAGTCAGTGGGTTCTTAGACTTATAACTTCACTCTGTGTATGTGTGTGTATGTACATATGTATAATCTGAATTTCTAAGTGACTACCCATTTCTTGAGCGTTTAAAAATATTTATTTATTTTAATTTTTCTCAATTACATGTAAAGATATTTTTTGTGTTCTAAATTTTTCTCCCACGCTCTCTTGCCTCCCCACTCTGGAAGCCAGTAAGCAATTTGACATAGGTTATACATTACAATCATGTTGAACATATTTCTTCATTAATCAGAACAAAAGGAAGGAAAAAACGCAAGAAAAAATAAACAATAACAATAACAAAAAAGCAACAACAAAAGTAAAAATAGTATGCTTCGGTCTGCATTCAGACTCCATAGTTCTTTTTCTGAATGTGGAGAACATTTTCCACTATAAGTCTTTTGGCATTGTGACTACCCATTTCAAAGAAAGGAACTCTAAATTGTAAAAGGGTTAGAGATCTCACCGTTGCTCAGTCCTCTTTGGCCAAATGCAATTAGTTTCACATGACCATCATTCTCTTGGTGGATGATGGCTCCCAGTCTCTCCAAATTGTCATCTGTTCTTATTAGGACAACATTCTTATTTGGGTCAGCATAGGCTGTATGTGTGAGGAAGTTAACCAAGTCTTTGAAGGCTTATTCACATTTTTTTGTTCATCAGTCTCTGAAGAGATTTGTTCATTTTAAGACAACTTTAAAAAAAATTCTTGCTTTCTGCACCTTTTCAATTACATATAGTTGAGAGTGGCTTAGCAATAGCAGCAGAGTTGTGTTTTGGTTTGTTGGTTGGTTGGTTGGTTTTTGACAATACATTTTTGATAATCACCAAATCCTAGAAAAACCCTTAGTTCTCAGAGGTCCTTTGGGCATAGCCAAGTGAGAAGCACTTCTACCTCCTCTGGGTCAGTGCCGCCCCTTATTGAGACCCACATATATATGTGACCCACTTACTTCACTGAGGCTCAACAAAAGTGTCAGTTGTAAGTAGAAAGTTTTAAGCCATTGTCCTTTAGACACTCAATACTTCTATCAGTCTTTCTTCATGTTCTTCCAAGGTCTTCCCAAAGACAATGATTTTAGACTAGATGAGGCCCAGACAGAGGAAGTGACCTGTCTAATGTTATGTAACAAGTTTGTGGCAAAGCAAAGATGTGACCTCAGATCCCTTGCTTCCCCATCATGTTTTGTTTTTCCCCCATTACATTCTGCTGCCCCAACCAACAGCTTGAGCATTTTGCCTAGCACCCAACACAAATGGCATTAAAATTACAAAATGCCTAGTTTATCCCAAGGAACTCTGAGTCTTGAAATTCACTCCACCCTTACTCCACTATTATCACTTCTGGGTCTTTCTATCTGCCCTGCAGCTGAACTCTCTTATATGTGTTGTTTCCATCAATTAGAGTGTGAACCACTTGAAAGTAGGGATTATCTTGTCTTTTCTATTTGTATTCTCAGTGCTTAGCACAGTTCTTGGCACATATTAAATGTTTAATGCTCATACTTTGAATGAATGAATGAAAATCTGTATGAAACATTGCTATTCAATAAAATATACACTGAATAAAAAGGATGTTGATGATGGAAGAATGCTGTGTAATGTAGTGGAAAGTAACTTGGACCAAGAACTGGGTTCTAGTTCCATCCCAGCTATTTACTGGCCCTGTGACCTTAAACAGTGATAACCCTGAGTTTAGTTTGCTCATCTCTAAAGAGGTGATAATGGTACCTGCTATGGTGGTTTTACAAGGTCACTGTGAAAAGCAAATAAATGATAGATCTAAAAATGCTTTGTAAGTTGTACATATAGTTGTGAACATCTAAGTGTATGATATTGTTGCTGCTGTAGTAATTAGTATGGCATTTAAACCATGATTTCATAGAAAACAGGGATCATAACTTCTCCCAAGTAGATAATGTATCTGAACCATCTATTATTACAGAATTTCAGTTTTGAAAGGGACCTCTATGGCCATCTAGTTCCATCTATGTCTATACCTGGTGGTCATCCAGTCTTTGTTTGAAGACCTCCAATATAAAACCCCACAACATTGTGTCATTTTTAATTAAAAATTTTTTTTAATATTAAAAGTATTTTGTTATTTTCTAGTTACATGTAAAAAATAGTTTTCAACATTTGTTTTCATAAGATTTCTAGTTCCAAATTGTTCTCCCTTACTCCCTTCCCTCCCCACTCCCCAAGACAGAAAGCAATCTGATATAGGTTATATATAGTGTCACATTAAACATATTTCTGCATTAGTCATGTTGTGAAAGAAGAATCAGAAAAAAAGGGAAAAACCTCAAAAAAGAAAAAAACAACAACAAAAAAGTAGAAACGGTATGGTTCAATCTTCATTCAGAATCCACAGTTCTTTTTTCTGGATGTGGAGAACATTTTCTATCATGAATTCTTTGGAATTGTCTTGGATCATTGCACTGCTGAGAAGAGCCAAGTCTATCACAGTTGAACATTACTTGTGTCGTTTTTTAATAACTCTGATCATTAAAGGTTTTTCTAATTATCAAGCCTAAATTTGACTCTTTTCAACTTCTATTCACCTCTCCTAGTTGTGCCCTTTGGAGTCAAGCAGAGCAAGTCAAATGCATCTTTTACCCCATAGCCCTTCAAATACTTGAAGACAGCTATTATATGTCCCCCAAAATCTTCTCTTTCTCAGGCTAAATATCAGAATTTTCTTTGGCCTTTCCTCATATGGCATGAATTCAAGGCCTTTCACCAGCCTGGTTATCTTCGTCTGGCCACTCTACAATTTATCAATGTCCTTTTTAAAATGGGATGTCTAGAAACTAACTCAGTACTCTTAATATGGTTTGACTAGAATAGTATACAGTGAGACTATCACCTTTGATGTGGGCTGAAATTTGGGGTCAAATTGATCGTGAGTATCCCAAAAGAATTACGAGACTCAGTGACTCAGTTTCCCAAATTGTATTGCAATACTGTGAATGACCACAGGGAGAGAACCAGAATAGTGGAAAGGTATCTCTCAAATAGTGAAAGAAAGGACAGTTATATTTATAGTATGGATAAATTGATTTATCAGTCCCATTATAATAATCTCCATCTTGGGGAGGTACAGGGGAGGGCCTGTCTTTCTCATTATAATATTCTCCACCTTGGGGAGGTACAGGGGAGGGCTTATCCTAATTTGGAGTTCCTGGGGTCCTAAGCCAACCCCTGAAGTGGGTACCTTTCTCAGTGGAGGTTTGTTTTTGGGGTTTACACGTTACCTTCTTAGTCCAAGTTACTATTCCTTTCTTCGTCAGTCTACAAATTCATTAGTTTTCTTTAAATATCATAGCGTTGAGTCATATTGACCTTTTACTTCACTAAAATTATGATCTGTTTTAAGATAAATGTCTATCTTGTCATGTCTCTTCCATCTTGTACTTAAATAATTGACTTTTTGAACCCAGGTGTAAGAGTGACTGAAAAAAACACACATCACCTTGAGGTTTCCTTTTGCTTATGATCCTTTCAGTAATTAAGTAGGTAAGACTAGGGAAGATGGAAACAGAGTTCATTTCTGGAGCAACTGAAGTCATTCTGACTTGGTTTGATCTGCCACTCCCCTGAAATAGACTTAAAGAATCCAGGTTCACCTCCATAGTAAAATGAAACATACAGGTAAGGTTTTAGTGGTGGTCTCCAAAAGGTGGAGGAAAGAAAAAAAATTATATCTGGTCAGCATGATTCTATTCAGTACAAGAGCACTGAAAATATATTTCAACATTATAGCCATGAAGCTCTTAAAATGATACAAGGTGAAATCACCATAAGAAATAATGAGAAGTTACTGGTATGTCCTGCTTGAATTGCCTGCCTGACGATATAATTTCTAATGAAGTGTCTCTTCTTCTAACTAAGTGTCTCTTCTCCTGGAGGGACTGATGTTGATTGCTGTGACTGCTGCTGATTGATGACAATGAAACTGAAGACACTGATGATGGGAAACTTTAGAAATTTGATTTGAAAGAAATAGGAATCACCATTTTTCTTGGTTATGATTATATCATATGATCCTAAATACACTGTAGCTGCACCCTGAGGGAATCTTAACTTATACATAAAATGAAAAAAAAAAAGCAACAATGAACATTTCCCTTATTGAAAAAAATTTAAGTCCTAGATTGATTTTTTTCTTAAAAAAAAAAAAAAGAATGAATTCTCATATATTTAGGATAAGTATAATCTTACCTAGAGGTAGAAGAGTAGACTTAACCTATCCATATTATTATTATTTTCTTCTTCTTTCTCCTCCTTCTTGTCCTTCTTCCTTCTCCTTTTCTTTTTTCCTTCTTCTCCTCCTTTATTCCTCTTTCTCTTCCTCCTTTCATTACCACCACTACCACCATGATCATCATAGGCGGGAAAAGTCAGGAAAATTCGGGGTCAAGTGCCATTTCTGGTGCATTGGCTATGTGATGTAAGACAAGTCAACCTCTCAATGCACTGTCTGGCTTTCTAAGACTATGCTAGGGGCAGCTAGGTGGCGCAGTGGATGGAGCACCGGCCCTGGATTCAGAAGTACCTGAGTTCAAATTCCGCCTCAGACACTTAACATTTACTAGCTGTGTGACCCTGGGCAAGTCACTTAACCCCAATTGCCTCACTTTAAAAAAAAAAAAAAGACTGATGCTGAGCTGGTTTGGTAGGAGATTCCTTACCAAAGAATACCCCATATGAGGAGGAAATTTAAAGTCCAGTCCATATAGATTCTCATTAGCATTAAGTTATCAAATTATGCATGGCATTTTGTCAGGAAAGAAAAAATGAATTAAAGTGTCATTCCCTGCTTATGCACTGAATGTGCTATTCATTGGAAGAAGCTCCTTTTATTATTTTTTTCTTTTCTTTTTTTTTTTTGCGGGGCAGTGAGGGTTAAGTGACTTGCCCAGGGTCACACAGCTAATATGTGTCAAGTGTCTGAGGCCAGATTTGAACTCAGGTTCTCCTGAATCCAGGGCCAGTGCTTCATCCACTGTGCTACCTAGCTGCCCCAGAAGCTCCTTTTATAAAGAATATTATTGAGGGGCAGCTAGGTGGTGCAGTGGATACAGCACTGGCCCTGGATTCAGGAGTACCTGAGTTCAAATCTGGCTTCAGACACTTGACACTTACTAGTTGTGTGACCCTGGGCAAGTCACTTAACCCCAATTGCCTCGCCAAAAAAAAAAAAAGTATTATTAATGATCAGCAAGAGAATCATGTTAATACAGCACTATGTATTCTCTGGAAAATGCTCTTAGAATGTTTTATGAGGTTATTCCAACGCACTGCCATCATCCAAGTCACTAAAGAATGGGCCCAGTTTTTAAAACCACATCTCTGAATGGCCATCATTATTATTTTACACTTTTTTGTCATCATAATGCCTTATGCAGTGTCCGTACTCTTTAAGAAAACAGAATATGTGGAAATCCAAATTTACCAAGAGATAGGGTAAGGAGGGGCAGTCATTCTCACTACAAAAGTATCCCTTGCCTTAAAAGGAATCCCCATAGATATCCTTTGCATTCCTAATCTATTTAAAACATGACCTGATTTACATATAGTGGATTTAAGCACAATTCTTTAGATCCCTGTCTATTCTAGAGCTGTACAGGCAGCCGACACACTATACATTTTTTCTTCAGATTGGCTGAGTTTCAGTGACATATTACAACATTGCCCTGATACGTAGAAATAGGTCTTCAGTCACAGTTTCCCAGACTAATTTGATTAAGGAATGATTTTGAATTTGAAATAATAGTCACAGAATCCATAAATATAAATGGATGGGTTGGGAAGGTTGAAATCTGGAAAACCCCAGGGAGGAAAAGAGATTGGGGAAATTCTGTAACAAAAGAAGAAATTGAGGGTATTTTCATAAGAAAAAAAACTACTACATGAAATTAGCATTTTTTAAATATAATGCAGAATATCATTAGGTTGCTGCTATATTTAGCTCAGGCAATAATAGGCCTCTACCAATGTGAGCTTGCAAGTATGCATGCAAATGGGAACTAGGCTTACACGAGACTAGGGACTAGATTGGTCTTTTGGGTTAGGAGGATTTAATCCCGCACATCATCTTCCAAATTCATAATCAGAATATGCTTCTATTTTCTGGGAATATAGTCTCCCAATCCAGCCGTACTCTGTACAAGACCCTTATCACAAAAACTATGGCCATGTTTTTCACTCATCCTGAAATCAGGCTGCAACCAACTGTCCTGTCCTCTTCCTCCCCCAACCCAGCTTTTCACACACACCTGGCTCTGCCTCTTTCTTCTACTCCTTGTCTTCCTCCTTTGTCCTTCCTCCTCCCTCTCCTCCTGTCATTGCTATCACCACCATCATCATAAAGAGAGGCAGCCTCAAAGCCAGGAAGATTCAGGTTCAAGTCCCATCTCTGACACTGGTTGTATAAAGTGGGGCAAATCACTTAACCTCTCAGTGCACTGGGCAATTCTCAGACTTCAGGGAGGGAGAACTTTACTCCTATCCTTGGGAAATGATGGCTATAATGGGCTTCTTTTTCACAAAACCCCTATTGAAGCTTCCCAGAAAACTAGGGTTCCTCAGAAGTGTGGGAAACAGCGCTGTACTGCATTCTTGCCTTTGGGAAATGGACTGACCAGAATAATTTCCAATTACCCATGAAAAGAGATGAATCTGTTTCATATTGTTATGGGCCTAGCATAGCCCAGAAGTTTTCTGGGGTAAATCAAAAGAACCTTGTCCTTGAGAAACTAAACCAAAGGACAGGCATTCTTAATGTTTTTTTGTTTTTGTTTTTTGCAGGGCAATGAGGGTTAAGTGACTTGCCCAGGGTCACACAGCTAGTTGTGTCAAGTGTTTGAGGCTGGATTTGAACTCAAGTCCTCCTGAATCCAATCCAGTGCTTTATGCACTGCACCACTTAGCTGCCTGGACAGACACTCTTAAAGAGATAAGTAGCACAGGATCAGAATGAGTTAACTCCAGGACCACCACCCTTCATTCCAGTCTCCCCCCACCCTTGGGGACATAAGATTAGGTGTAGTTGCTGCCTTTATGGTGTGAGGAAGAGAGAGATGGCTTGAGAGATCCGAAGCCACCCCTCACCCAACTCCCCCCTGCCACCACCAGTGGAGAGGATGGTCCTTATCCAATAAGGGAACTTTCCACAGTCAGACTCATTGGACCACTATCAGTCCTCTATAAAAGTATCTGCCTATCACCTGCTCAGGGAGATAGGTATCTAAGAGCCACACCTCTGCCTTCTCCCCATGAGAAGTCCAAGGATTTCTCTCTTGGTTTCCTTTCCCTAGTACACTAAATAAACTATTATTTTATTCTAAATGGATTTGTGTGCAAGAGGGTGTAATTCTTTAAAGAGGAATTCCTGAGAACCCCTATCTCAAACCCCCACTCTATTTCCCCATAACAATATCCTTTGACCCAATGATTTCATTACTGGACATATACCCCAAAGAACTGAAAAAGAAAGAAATGCTCAATATATGCCAAGATATTCATATCAACACTATTTGTAGCAGTAAAGAACTAGAAATAAAGAGGATTCCTATCTGTTGGGGAATGGTTGAACAAACTGTTATATGACTCCAATGAAATATTATTATGCAATAAGAGAGGACAAATATAAGGAGCTTGGAGAAATATGGGAAAATTTATATGAACTGAGCTAGAGTAAATTAAGCAGAACTGGAAGGATATACACAATGATTATAAGAATGCTGTGAGAGAACAGATAATGAAGCCAACCTCTTTTTCCATGGGAGGGGCAGAGAACTATGGGGGTAGTTTTGTCAGATGTAGTCACTCTATAAGTCTTTTTTACTTAACTATTTGTTTTTGACACAAAAGAGGGTTCAATGTGAGAATAGGAAAATATATCTAGAAATGGCTGTGATTTTTAAATAAAAGACTACTAATACAACTTAAGAGGAGGAAAAGGAAACCCATCCTGAAGACCCAGATGATCTCTTAAGATATCTGCAAGTTTGGTGTTGCTCATATAATTTCTCCGATTTAGCATTGACACACTCGTCAATACTGATTAGTTCTCATTGGGTACATGGTTGTATGCTTTACTAGTTATCTTGGGTCACCTGTAAATTATCAGTACTTTGAAAAGGACTCTTTTTAAACAAAAAAATCAAACCAACAATTGATTATTTTTCTCATGTCTTAGTTATTAAACTATACTAGTCACTCAAATAGCAAAGTTCTTTCTTGTCACTTTGCCAGAGAGTAAACAGAGAAAATACACTGGGCGGGAAAAACACTGAAGCGTGCACTTGGACAGATATACCCAAACAGATGCTAAATGGTGGGGAAATTTGTAAGCCAATGTGTTATCAGAGGGCCTCACTGTAAAAATAGTAAGACGATGATGAAGAGCAAGGATGCATCGCCAAACACTCTCCCCATTTACACACCTTTAGAGAATGATAAAGAAAATGAAACCAGACAAGCAGTTGTGGTCTGACCAGATAAGACATTTGGGCGGGAAGACTAATGTTTGGGGTTTTTTTCCTTTTTTTTTTTTAAGCATTAGTTGTTCCAAATGTCTTAAATCAACTGCTAGACAGGTATTTGTGGCAGTCACACTAAACTGTAATCACCAACTGAAGTAGGATGAATGATGTAAAAAGGGACCAACTTCACCTGGATGTTGAAGAGATGCCTGCCCTTGGCCAGAAACGGGACAATGCTCCAGGTAATAAAAAAGTTAGTGCAGAGACTGTGGAGTGGTGGCAGTTGGCTATACCAGGAATTATATTTACTTTCATGTTTTGTGTGGCTCTCACACAGGCCAGTGATGAATATTTACTAATAATTGTGGGAGAAAGGACATTAGGCATCCTGTCATTCCCTTGCTAGTCCTATGATTCTAAAAGCTGACATTGAGCTTTTAGTTTTACAACCTGAAGAAACATAAAGAAATAATAAGAGAATTATTTCCTGAGTCTGAGAAAGGGGGTGAAGAAGCAGAAAACTAAACCTAAATGACTAAAAACCAAGGATATGTCCAACCATTATTATTTAGAACATGGTCCTATGTATTTGTGGGTGATTAAGAAAACAAGGAAGAAGAAAAAACAGGCAGACAGAGAAACGTTAGGATAATAATTTTGAAGAATGTCATTTTGGCAGTATGAAAACAAATCTCAAAAGCTTTTGAGTAAATTGTTTCTATTATTATGGTTGTCATTATTTATTACTATTGATTCTTTAAGAATACAAAGGGTTTTTTCCCATTTTTTCTTAGTATCTTGGACTTATGTTAGAAAATATTGGGATTTTGTGATTTTAAACTAGAAATAGCTTACACGGCCATAATGAGAAAACCATGGATGCCGAACAAATTCCATATTCAATATGGAAAAGGTTTTGCCTCTTGGGAACCTCTCTCTCCATTTGGGATCATAGATTTAGAGCTGCAAGGGATCTTAGATTCCATCTAGACCAACCTGCTCATTTTACATGTTAGGAAACCGAGACCCGGAGAGATGCATGTCCTGTCTTGGGCACCTCTGGTAGATAACTGATATTCAAGAAGTTTGTTAGAGAAAAGGAGGAAAAAATGGAGTTTGATGCTTTTGCTTTAGGTTTGCAGATAAATCTTTCCAGAGGCATCACTCTTCAGAAGAATTGAAGTTTTGCATAGGATAGAATGCTAAGAGGGAGCCGTGTTTCTTTGCTCATGGTCCCATGACCCAAACCCTAGGCTTATGGCATTGTGAAGATGCGGTGAAATTTACTCAGGGAGCCCTTGTGCGAACACAGGCATAGGACATAGGCACAGGAGAGACAGAGATCTCTCCTTCCTGCTCAGAATTGTTCCTCTTCACCCTCTGGATGGAAGTCATGCTTGAGCTCAGAACTTGTGACAAAGAGAAATCTGATCTGGGGTAAAGAGAAGAAAGGAGCCCAATTCCCCGCATTTGGATTTCTATGTTAGATGGTTTCTATTGCGTTCTACTGGGCACAGAGATTCTGTAGTCTCTTTCCTCAGTAGGGGCCAATGAAATTTTATTGCATTTTCCTGATCAAGATCTTTTATTTTGGTCCCACAGAGATCACAGGAACTCGATGTTTGCGGAACCGAGAGCTACTCAGGAAAAGAAAAGCTGAAGCCCAAGAAAAAGAAACATCACAGTGGCTCAGGTAAATTAAGTACAAGGCAACATAAGTACCTTGTAAAGAGAGCAGGTGGCACTGCTGCCTCAGATGCACATAAAAACCTGAGGTAGTCTAGATAGCAGTGTGAATAACACTAATTGCTTATATTTGTATATAGAGTTCACGAAGTGTTTTTTTTTGGGGGGGGGGTGAGGCATTTGGGGTTAAGTGACTTGCCCAAGGTCACACAGCTAGTAAGTGTTAAGTGTCTGAGACCAGATTTGAACTCAGGTACTCCTGAATCCAGGGCTGGTGCTTTATCCACTGAGCCATCTAGCTGCCCCTACAAAGTGTTTTTATGTGGAAAGACATTGTGATATATTGGATAATGCTAGACTTAGGGTCAGCAAGACCTGGATTCAAATCCCACCTTGGACATTCGCTAGCTATGTGATCTTGGACAAATAAGCTGATCTCTCTGAGCCTCAGCTTTCTCATTTGGAAAGGAGGCAGTTAGTTGGTGCAGTGGATAGAGATCCAGGCCTGGAGTCATAAGTCTCATCTTCCTGAGGTCAAATCTGGACTCAGACACTTACTTGTGACCCTGGGCAAGTCACTTAACCCTGTTTACCTTATTTCCCCATCTGTATAATGAGCTGAAGAAGAAAATGGCAAACTATTGTGGTATCTTTGCCAAGAAAACCCAAATGGGGTCATGAAGAGTCGGATATAACTAAAAACAACTAAATAACAAAAAGTAGGGATAATATCTCTATCTCAGAGTTGGTATAGGAAATGAGATGATGTAAAACACTTTATAAATGTTAAGGTGCCATATAAGTGTGTTATTATTTTACTTTTAGTTTTTTACTTGAGTCTCATAAAAAACATATGTGGTGGAAAGAACAAATATTTTCTTGTGTGGAGATGTGCCTAGTCAAGATATATGTACTGATGGACTCACTTGAGGTCTTTAGGTACAGTCTAAACGACAATGTGTATGTGTGTGTGTGTGTGTGTGTGTGTGTTTCAATTTTATTTCCAGTTCCAAATTCTCTCCCTCCTCTCTCTCCTTGAGAAGGAAAGAACAACAAAACCCATTACAAATATGTATTATCATGTAAAACAAATTTCCACATTAGCCATGTTCGTCTCCCAACACCCCCGCCCCCCCAAAAAAGATGTAAGTAAAAAGAGGGGAAAAATATGTTTTGAGATGCATTCTGAGTCTGCAATTTCTCTTTCTGGAGATGGGCAGCATATTTCATCATGAGTCCTTTGGAATTGTGGTTGGCTTTTGTATTGATAAGAAGTTCTAAGTCTTTCAAAGTTGATTATCTTTACAATATTGCTGTTACTGTGCAGATTGTTCTGCTTAGATAAATATTTGTTTGGTTTGATATGTATAAGTGTATGTTTATGTTTATGTGTACATGTATATATGTGTATTATATATATACACACACACACAGATACACATGCACACATTCTTGTTCAGGTATGGGTTGCGTTAGATGGCCTTTGACATCCCTTTCAACTCTGAGATTCTTCAAAGATTTCACACCACGCATTTTAAAAATTTTTTTATTTTTTGTGGGGCAATGGGGGTTAAGTGACTTGCCCAGGGTCACACAGCTAGTAAGTGTCAAGTGTCTGAGGCTGGATTTGAACTCAGGTCCTCTTGAATCTAGGGCTGGTGCTCTATCCACTGTGCCACCTAGCTGCCCCCCTCCCCATGCATTCTTTTTTGATTTTTTTGATTTTTTTTTTAAGGGAGGCAATTGGGGTTAAGTGGCTTGCCCAAGGTCACACAGCTAGTAAGTGTCTGAGGCCGGATTTGAACTCAGGTCCTCCTGACTCCAGGGCCAGTGCTCTAACCACTGTGCCACCTAGCGGCCCCTGCATTCTTTATTCACTTGCTTGTTCCTATATAGATTGCTAAGGCATTTTTTTTTTTAATTTAGAAAAGCAGTGGCTCTAAATTATACACTTTCTAAATAGGCTGATAGTATCAAAATGAGGTTTTCTTATTCTGGAGATATCAGGCTGAGGAATTTAAAACAACCTTTCACATAAGTTCAAAAACTTATCAGTGGGGGCAGCTAGGTGGCGCAGTGGATAGAGCACTGGCCCTGGATTCAGGAAGACCTGAGTTCAAATCCAGCCTCAGACACTTAACACTTACTAGCTGTGTGACCCTGGGCAAGTCACTTAACCCCAATTGCCTCACTAAAAAAAAAAAACAAAACTTATCAGTGAACGAAATATTTGCCAGGGTCAAATTAGGTCCAGTAATTTTACACGTACAATGTTTTGACTATATCTGGCATTCAATAAGGATTTGCTAATTTGACTAAAAATCATCCTAAATAATTAAATAATTTGAAGTGGTCTGAATAATTAAATAATTTAAAATATTTGAAATTATTTACATTTTAAATTAAATCGCCCAAATCAAAATAACCACAACAAACCTTTCCCTGGCTTCCATAACAAAATATTGTCCTATCTATTACCATGGTATCTGATGTCTCCTATGGTACAAAAAATCCAGGCCTCATTAAGAAGCATTTCAATTCAATTTAATAAATATTTATTGATCACTTATTATGCATAAAATATCAAATCAGGTGCTGGGGATACAAAGATATGAAAAACTAAGCAGTACTTGTCTTCAAGAAATTTACATAATTCTGTCTGGGGGTGAAAAAGGGGGCAGTGCTTGAAACAAAATCTGCCCACAAAGAGGTAAATGCAAGTTCGTTTGAGGAGGAAAGGAGCATTGCTACTTGGAGGGAAGTGATGGTCAAGAAAAGCTTCATCCAAGAGGTGGCTCTTGAGCTGAAATTGGAAGGAAACAGCATTTTGAGAGGCAAAGGTAATGAAGTCCATTGCAGGCATGGGGAAGAGTTTGTGCAAGAGTATGGAGATGAGGGGGGCAGCTAGGTGGCGCAGTGGTTAAAGAACTGGCCCTGGATTCAGGAGGACCTGAGTTCAAAAATGGCCTCAGACACTTGACACTTATTAGCTAGCTGTGTGACCCTGGGCAAGTCACTTAACCCTTATTGCCCTGCAAAAAAAAAAAAAAAAAGAATATGGAGATGAGAAATTGAATGTCGAGTTTAGAGAATGGCTGGTAGGTCACTTTGGCTTAAATATAGTGTGTGATAGGATATAATAGGAAGTATGTTTGGAAAGGTAATTTAGAGTGAAGCTGTGTAGACCTTTCCATGCTAGTCTGAGTCATTTGTATCTTATCACAAAGGGAATAGGGAATCACTGAAGATTTTTGAGGACAGGAATCAGAACTGAATCCCCTGAGTCTGAAGAGAGTCAATTTGATGTCTCAGAAAGACTATTTTGGCAGTTATGTGGGAGACAGATTGGAAAGGAGACAGACAAGAAGCAGGGATACCAATGAGGAGGCTATTATAATAGTCCTGATATAAGAGCAGGTGATGAAGGCCTCATTTAAGTAGTAGTAGTATGAGTGGAGAGGAGGGAATGGATGTTATTGATATAGTTTGTTATGCTTATCGTTTTCAAAATCTTAAACCATCCTTGTATTACTAGTATAAATTCAGCCTGGTAATAGTGAACAATTTTTGTATTCTTTTGCTATAGCCTCTCTATTAATATCGTATTCAGATTTTTTCATCAATACTCATTAGTCATATTGTTCTAGTTTTCTTTCTGTTTTATCTCAGGACTATATCTGTCTCATACAAGGAGCTTGGTAAGATGCCCTCTATCTCTATTTTTGATATTTATATTTTAATATATGTTCTCTATACACAATACAAACATACATGCATGTACATGTATACATATATACATCTAGATATATACATGTATATATGTGTGTGCACATGTACATATATGTGTATATCTAGCTACACACAGGGAGCAATTATGAAACATATTGTGGAAGTAAATTTTCAAGATTTGTCCACTGATTAAGTTAGAAAGGAAGTCAACAGATGTTTTGTGAACCTGGGTGAACAGAAGAATAGAGTTGCCTTCAAAAAGGTGGGGAAGTTTGGAGAGAGGGCATGGTTAGGGGGAAGGTAATTAGGTAATTTCTACATAATAGGCTTGAGATGCTAATGGAAAAATGTATCTGGAGTTGTCCAAAAGGCATGGATGTGACATTCATCAGCATAGGAGGAGGAGCAGAGAAAGCACCTGATTGGGATATTCGAGGATTGGAGTTTGGCAAAGTATGAGTGTCAGTTAGACAAAATGGAAAGTGATAAAATTATTGACTCTGTTGATGAAAATGAAGCTGGAGCAAGAGTAATGGTCTGGTAAAGCAGGGTTGGGAGGAAGACCTAAAAGTTGCAGTGAAGGCAAAAAGTAGATTTAGGAAAGGTGGAAGGAGAGAAACTTATGATCAGAGGGGAATTTCACAGTTTGGTATAATGTAGGCAGAACAGCTATTTGGATAGTAAAATCTTCAGTATGACTTGCATAGATTTTATGGGAGGACATGAGAACTTCTCCTGAGCTAATGATTTATCTAAGTTGAGAGGCAGCAGGTACTGTGGAAATAACACCATACTTGGAATCAGGAGAATCCTTACTTGGAATTTTGCTTCTGCCTCTTTCCAGCTGTGCTACCTTGGGCAAATCACTTAACTTAGCTCAGTCTCATTTGTAAGAGGGGAACAATAATTATAAGGATCAAGTGCTGTGCTTGGTAAACAATATTTTTTCCAGTTAAAAAAATTTTTTTTCAGTTCCAAATTTTCTCCTTCCTTCCACCCCTCCCCCACCCATTGAGAAGGCAAGAAATAGGATTTGGTCAACTTTAAAGTACTATGTGTCAGCTAGTATTATACAAATGCCTTTGAAATCCATTCCTTTACATTTTGTTGTTATTCGGTTGTTTTTCAGTCTGACTTTTCATTATCCTTTTTGTGCTTTTCTTGGCAAAGATACTGGAATGGTTTGCCATTTCCTTCTCCAGCTCATTTTACAATTGAGGAAACTGAGGCAAACCAGATTAGGTGACTTGCTCAGGGTCACACAGCCAGTAGGGGTCTGAATTCAGGACGAGGAGTCTCCCTGACTTCTGGCCCAGCACTATAACCTCTGAGCCATTTAGCTGCCCATTCTTTAACACAAGATATCACAACAGAGGGCTATTCTAGACTGGGCTGTAAACAGGATCAAGAGAGTCAAAGAAAAGGCTGGATATTGCATGGAAGCCAGAAATAAAGAGGAAACCATGAGGAAAAACTTCTTGGAAGTCAGGAGCCAGGGAATACAGAGAACATGCCAAAGATAAAGGCAGTATTATTGGCTGCTTCTTCTTTTTTTTTTTAAAGTTCTGATCCTTACTTTTTATTTATATATATGTGTGTGTGTGTGTGTGTGTGTGTGTGTGTGTGTGTGAGGCAATTGGGGTTAAGTGACTTGCCCAGGGTCACACAGCTAGTAAGTGTCTGAGGCCGGATTTGAACTCAGGTACTCCTGAATCCAGGGCCGGTGCTTATCCACTGCGCCATCTAGCTGTCCCCTTTTTTAAATTTATATATATTTTTTGAGTATTATTGGCTTCAAAATCCTGTTAATATGAATATATGGATCACCTGGATTTGGTAGCAAAAGTATATATGATTTGCCAGAATTTGGGGATTGTTGAATATTAAAATGTAGTTTCTATTTTTTTTGTATCTGCCTATCTCCTACAAAAACTCAGATCACAGAAATTAATCTTTAATCTCTCCTACAAAATTAATAAACAGATCAGAGAAATCTTATACTATCTCCTACCAAAACCAGATCAGAGAACATGATATCTCCTACAAGACAAACCAGATCAGAGACAGACAGAAAAAACATAATATCAATTTAATATTTTGTCCCAAGAAGATATATAACACATGATCATGTGGAGACTCCCCTCCTAAGAAGAAAACTCAGAGCTCCCTTTCTTTCTAAGGGTTTTTAAGTTTTGGGTTTTTTTTTTGTTCATGAGTTACAGAGTGTAGTCAGTTATAGATCAACACAAAAGCAAATACTATAACAAAAATCGATGTAACAAAGGCATCATGATAAGATTACAGGATTCAAAAAAAGGGTTTGGCAAGGATGAGGATGCTGAGATGTCCCCATAAGATAGGGACTTGCTATCCTAAGGGAAAAGAAGTCACTAGGTAGGGTCTTTTATCTGCTAGCTAGCAGGGTTCTGTTTGGAGTTCAGTTGAAGGACATTTTGCTCCTATTAACCCAGGGTTTCATAAAAAATGCTTTTTGATAATAAGGTACCTCCATCAAATCCAGGTGATCCATATATTCATATTAACAGGATTTTGAAACTAAAGCATAGTTTGTTTCATATAGGAAGCTTCTGATTGTCTTCCTGGTGTTGTTGAACTGACTTTTCAATGCTAGCCCCAGGTTAGAAAAGAAAAACAAGCATTTATTAAGCACCTATGTTACAAATATTATTTCTTTTGACCTTCAGAATGACCCTAGGGTGTAGGTGCTATCAATATCCCCATTTTATACTTGAGAAAACTGAGGCAGATGGAGATTACATGACTCGCCCAGGGTCACACAGCTAGTAAGTATCTAAGGCCATATTTGGATCCAGGTCTTCCTGATTCCAGGACAAGAATTCTCTCCATTGCACCTCCTCCCTACTTTAACAAAAGGCTCAAAAGGTACTATATCATAGCAGGTCATTCCCAATATCTGATTGACCTGAATCTGACCAAGTCCCTATTACTAAATTTCATCTTCCATCACTTTTTTCCTTCCACAGGACAACATAAATTGAAATAATAGAATTTAGACCTAGAGGTCATTTTGTCTAATCCCATCTGAACCAACGAAAATGAGGTTAGGCATCTATTTCTGTCTAGTACCCTTTAAATATCTTCCAGTTAACTAACATTAGACACTAGGTAGGCCTGGGTAGACTATCTGAGACTCTTTTTTTGTTGAGCAATGAGGATTAAGTGACTTGCCCAAGGTCATACAGCTAGGAAGTGTCAAGTGTTTGAGGCTGGATTTGAACTCAGGTCCTCCTGAATCCAGGGCTGGTGCTTTATCCACTGTGCCACCTAGCTGCCCTGACTATCTGAGACTTTTAAAGACACTGTGGAAAAAGCCTTTGATTTATCAGAGGGCCTGGATTTGAGTCCAAGTTTGTGTGTCTTTGGGTAAACTAATGGAACTTGTTTTTTCCTCTGTAAGAAGAAAAGATTGGGGGGCAGCTAGGTTGTGCAGTGGATAAAGCACTGGCCCTGGATTTAGGAGGACCTGAGTTCAAATCTGGCCTCAGACACTTGACACTTACTAGCTGTGTGACCCTGGGCAAGTCACTTAACCCTCACTGCCCTGCAAAAAAAGAAGAAGAAGAAGAAGAAAAGGTTGGACTAAATTACCTCTAGGGTCAATTCTTGCTCTAAATCTAACAATACAATGTAGTAAAATATTTTTTTCTACCTTCTCTACACCTAAATCCTGGGTGAAACTGTATTCTAATCACCTCCTTGGGTATGCAAACCCTGAGGCCTGACTCTCAACTGGGCTGGTCATAATCACTAGAAAAGGAAGAGTTCAATTTTTACCCCCTCTCTAACTGGAGTTGGTTACACTATGATTTTCCATTTTCACATGTATGCTTAAATCCCATTCTTGAATCTTCTGTTGTTATCCCAACAGATCCACAAATCAAAGCAAACGGCAAAGAACATCAAGAGGCCGTGCCCAACCACAAACTAAAGAAACAAAGAAGGGGCCTCTGCCACAAGTAGTGAGGGTGGAACAGGAAGAAAAAGAAAGGAAAGAACTGCTATCTCCGGAGCAGCAGAATGAGTCACCGAAGACTGTTGCTGGGGCCTTCCATTCTATAGAAAACCAAGAAATGACTGTGATAGCACATGCCCCTAAAACATGTCAATATGCAGCTATACCTCAAGACCACACAGCTGAGACGTACCAAGACGCATCGGAGTCTAAGGATCTCTCTCCTAAAACATGCCAAGAAACAGCTGTGCCTGAAAAACAAACCTCTACAACATACCAAGAAACCACTGTGTTTCAAGAGGTGCCTGCTAAAACATGCCAAGGAACAGTTGTACCTGAATCCTTCTCTCCAAAAAGATACCAAGAAACCACTCTTCCTAAAGATTGTTTTCCGAAAATGGCTATCACTGAAATCCATGCACCTAAGAGTTGCCAAGAAACAGCTGTCCCCGAACAACTTTCTCCCAAAACATGCCAAGAAACAGTTGTACCCGAACAACTTTCTCCTAAAACATACCAAGAAACAGCTGTTCCTGAAGAAATTTCTCCTAAAACATGCCAAGAAACAGTTGTACCTGAAGAACTTTCTCCTAAAACATGCCAAGAAATAGCTGTACCTAGAGAGCTTTCTCCTAAAACATGCCAGGACATAGGTGAATCTGAAAAATACGCCCTTGAAACATATCAGAAAGCAACTGTACCTGAAGATCTCTCTCCTAAAACATGCCAAGAAAGAGCTATGCCTGAAAAACAAACCTGTACAACATACCAAGAAACCACTGTGTTTCAAGAGGTGCCTCCAAAAACATACCAAGGAAAAGCTGGACCTGAATCTTTCTCTCCTATAGGATACCAAGAAAGAACTCTTCCTAAAGATTGCTCTCTGAAAATATTTAAAGAAACGGCTGTCACTGAAAACTATGTACCTAAGAGATGCCAAGAAATGGCTGTCCCTGAAGAGCTTGCTTCTAAATCATGCCGGGACATAGGGGTGTCTGAACAATATGCCCTTGAAACATACCAAGAGACAGACATGCCTGAAGATCTCTCTCCTAAAATGTGTCAAGAAAGAGCTATAATTGAGAAGTTTTCACCTAAAAGATGCCAAGAAGCCACTATTTATGAAGCACCTTCTCCTAAAATATGCCAAGACATAGTTGTGCCTGAAAAACATATCCTTGTAACATGCCAAGACACAGCTGTACCAGAATCTTTCTCTGATAAAAGATACCAAGAAACAGCTATTCCTAGAGATTGCTTTCCTAAAACACATCAAGAAACAGCTATCACTGAAAACTATGCACCTAAGAGATGCCAAGAAACAGCTGTGCCTGAAGAGTTTACTCCCCAAACATGCCAGGAAATAGTTGTGTCTGAAAGATATGCCCTTAAAACATACCAAGGAACAGCTGTGCCAGAAAAACATAGCTCTATAACATGCCAAGGAGCAGCTGTGTCTCAAGAATGCTCTCCCAAGACAGTCCACGAAGGAGCTATATCTGAACAAGGTTTCCCTAAAATCTACCGAGAAACTGTTGCGTGTGAAAGCGGCTTCCTTAAACCATTCCAGGAAACAGGGGCGCTTGAAGAACATACCTCTAAACTGTACCAAAAGACAGATGAACCCAAAGATCTTCCTCCTAAGGCACATCAGGAAAGAGCTATACCTGAAAAATATTCCCCTAAAACACACCAAGGAACAGCTGTTCATGAAGTTCTTTTGACTAAAACGTGCCAGGAGAAAAACATATTTGAAAAACATGCCCCCAAGATATTCCAAGAAAGGGCTGTGTCTGAAGATCTTTTGTCTAAAAAATACCAAGAAAGAGATGGAATTAAAGGGTATCCTGAGGGAACATACCAAAATACAGCTGTGGCTGAAGATCTCACACCTAATATAAGCCAGAAAATATCTGTGCTGGAAAAATATGTCCCTAAAACATACCAAGAAGCAGCCATGCCTAAAACTCTCTTGACAAAAATATGGCACAAAACAGCTGGTCCTGAAGAGATTCATACTGAAGCATACCCCAAAAAGGCTATTCCTGAAGTTAAGGATCCTGGGACAAAAGGAGAAACTGCTACGGCTATCATCTGTTCTCCAAGTAGGCTTCCCCCTTTATTGTGTTGAGATGTTCAAAAGTGAAAGTTTTCATTTAGTAACTATCTGGGCAAGCTTCTTAATAATTATTCTTAATAATTATCATTAATAATAATAAAACAACTAGGTGCCAGGCACCATGCTAAGCGCTTTATAATTATTATCTCATTTGGTCCTCAAAACAACCGTTTGAGGTAGGTGCTATTATTATCCTCATTTTACAGAAGTGGAAACTGAGGCAAACATAAGTTAAGTGACTTGTCAGGGTCATACAACTAAGTGTGTAATCTGAGGTCGGATTTGAATTTAGGTCTATCCTGACTCCAGGATAGACTCACTCTACCACCTGTGCCACCCAAAGCAATTAGTCTAGAGACTCTCAAATGTCCATTACAGTAGGCAGGTGTACTGACTTCTGTTTGCTTTACACCTGGGGTTGATCCCCCTATTGCAAGGGCATCAGCTGATTTCAGATTGAACACTCAGTTTGTGGTTTCAATCAATGCCTACTTGAAGAAAATATTTTAAAAAAAAGAAAACTTGACAGCTACTTAGTCTTAGCCAATGAAGGGATACGAATCTAACAGAAATAATATTAAATTATTAGAAAGCATAGTATAATAAAAATTGACCAGTGTGCTTAAGGCAGAATGTTTCAGTTAATTTAATTTTCTTGTAAATTCATGAGAATTTTTTGGGTAGTGAACAGTTTTTTGAACATAATTGAATCCTTCCTTGATGACTGGTGGTCCCACAGTGCCTTGTGGCCAGCGTTCTGAACATAAGTTCTTCTCATTCAATATTGTAGGAAGACATAGAACATTTAGATGAATTTCTACTGGCCCTATGATATTTCTTGGATTTTTAAACCCTCGATAAAGACTCATTTCTTTGTCCTTTAGCTTCTTTTAAAAGGAGAATTCAACAAAACATTGTGATAGAGAATTTTGATTAATTGGGTATTAATTTTGAAGTTTTACCGTATCTTGGTATAAACAACATTACTTCTCCACCCCCAAAAGAGGAGATGTGAACAACTTTAGGCATATAAAACTACAGTCAAGTAAAACCAAGATAATACTCAATCTCTAGGAATTTGCATTCTGAAATTTTCATGCAAACCACTTATGTCTATCTTATTTTGTTTTACAGAGCTGAAAAAATTAACAAAAGCAGAGGAGCCAGAAAAGCCTGCAATTCTGAATCTTTCCCAGGAGAATAATGCAAAGATTGATTACTACAGATATCAACAATTCCCTCAACCATAATAGTTTCACAAACTAAAGATACAGTATCCTAATACTTCAAATGCACAATTTCTCTACATGCAATAAAGTACAGATCTTTATAGTATTCAATAATAATTTGACTCAGGGATAGTTTCCCTATGTACTCTATATTTAACATGTTTCAAGACAAGGCTTCAGCCATGGTGTGTTATTGGGTGTGCTAGGGAATTGGGGGTAGGTGGGAGCAGATTGGATGGGGTTGGGGGGAAAGGGAGGAAAAATACCTGAGAACTATCTTTTTGTTCCTCAGAAAACAAAATTGTTCTAATACTTGATAGTAAGTGATTAAATAATTAGGAACATTTAAAACCTTTTGTGGGCAGTTTATAATTTTCTTGTAAACAAATCAAATATTAATGTAGTAAGAATTTCATTATTTTATTTAGGCTTTTAAGAAAGTTGGTTGTTTAATTAGTGTAGCAGTTTTACTTGCTACTATGAGGATCCTCAAAACCTACCTAGTGCAGGGGTGTGTGTGTGCATATAGCTTATTTTTGTGTGTTTTGGTTTTGATCTCCTATTTTTAACTAAATAAAAATATTATGTATATAACCGTTGTGTCAGAGGCTTCTTCCTGATGTGAAACAATAGGATATGTTTTGGGGGATTCCTCAATTCTCTGGCTCATTGCCTGGATGCTCATAATCTCGGAATTTGAGTGTCTAACCCTCTTTACCGCAAACACATAGTTATAAAGTCTCAAAGCATGAACAGTTTTTTTTTTAACAAAGTAATGGTAATAAGTGGGTCTCACATCTGAATCCATAGAAAGAAGTAAGATTTGCCTGTATAATTTCTGTTAGTTACTTAATGTATGGGTTGTCCCAAAAGTCTCAGTGTAGTTTTTTTTTTTTTTTTTGCAGGCAATGGGGGTTAAGTGACTTGCCCAGGGTCACACAGCTAGTAAGTGTCAAGTGTCTGAGGTTGGATTTGAACTCAGGTGCTCCTGAATCCAGGGCCGGTACTTTATCCACTGCACCACCTAGCTGCCCCTTAGTGTAGTTTTAAGATCATAAAATCCAAAAACTCTCCAAAGACTTTCGGGACACCTTGTTTTACTCTAGGTGTGGCACTCTAGCAGAGATGGTTGGAGTTTGCTTTTCTATGGTGGCATTCCCCTCCATATTATCTTTGCCTGACCAGTATTGCTTATATCTTTTCCCTGGGGGGCAGCCAGGTGGTGCAGTGGCCCTGAAGTTGGGAGAACCTGAGTTCAAATCTCATCTCAGACACTTACTAGATGTGTGACCCTGGGCAAGTCACTTAACTCCAATCGCCTTGTGCTAAAAAAAATGGAAGTTTTAGCTGAATCATTAGAGAGTTGAGCGCATGCTACTGAAGCAGCTTTTGAAGGACCGCCCTTTTGGGGAGGAGACCACGATGAACTGTGGTGCACCTGCTGCTGCCCAGAGAGCGTGGCCAAGCACATGTACTTCCGGGATGCCAACTTAAAACTAAGAGTGAAAACGGAAGTTGGTGCTCTGTCTCACACACTCTGGCTTGACGGTGCGGTGAGCTTAGTGATCGGCTCTGGTTCTCGGCCTGGCAGGCAGTTTGGGATTCAGTGAGTTTTATAAAAGAATATAGACTAAGTTTAGATCTAAGATTATTCATTTGTATTTCTACTTTCCTATTTCTCTAATCAGTATCACCTGTTTGTTGTCTAATTAATTCCCAAACAATAAAAGCTAATCCCTCACTGATTAAAGCTCAGAGGCTTCCTTTTCTTAATGGTCTGGGAGATATATAAGGGAACAGTTAAAAGGGGAGTTTAGGGGGTGCCCATTAATTGGGGAATGGCTGGACAAGTTGTGGTATATGAATACAATGGAATACTATTGTGCTGTAAGAAATGATGAGCAGGAAGAGTTCAGAGAAACCTGGAGGGTCTTACGTGAGCAGATGATGAGTGAGATGAGCAGAACCAGAAGAACATTGTACACAGTATCATCAACATTGAGTGTTGACCTACTGTGATGGACTATATTCTTCTCACCAATGCAATGGTACAGAAGAGTTCCAGGGAACTCATGATAGAAGAGGATCTCCAAATCCAAGAAAAAAAAAAGAAAGAAAGAAAGAACTGTGAAGTATAGATGCTGATTGAACCATATTATTTCTTTTGTTTTGGGTGCTGTTGGTTTTTTTTTTTTTCTATTTTGAGGTTTTGCATCACTGCTCTGATTCTCTTGTAACAGGATTAATGCAGAAATAGGATTAATGTTATTATGTGTATATATATATATGTGTGTATATATATATATGTATATGTATAGAGATATATAGATATAACCTATATCAGATTACCTGCTGTCTAGGGGAGGGGGGAGGGAGGGGAGGGAGGGAGAAAAATCTGAAATTGTAAAGCATGTATAAACAAAAGTTGAGAACTATCTTTACATGTAATGGAAAAAATAAAATACCTCATACATTAAAAAAAAAGGAGTTTAATGCTCTTATATCCAATTTTAAATCTCACAGCCTTAAACATCCAGGATCATCTCAAGTCATCCTGATATATATATATATATATATATATATATATATATATATATATATATATATTTGTTCATTCATTCGTTTATTTATTTCTCTTGCCACTGGACCTAGATGGCTCTGGAGGAGAGAGGGAGCTTGGTGATTTGCACAGCCCTCCCTAACTTAAATTCAATTCAGTGCAAGTCATGACCTCACCCTGATGTCAAGGTCCTCTTTGAGAATGAAGGACAAACAACAACAATATCTTTCCCCCTAAATCTTCCCTCACCCCCTACCTCTCCTATTACAGAAGAGGCCAACCCCACCCTCCCAGTCCCTCAGTCTCACAACCTAGGAATCATCCTGGATTCCCCTTCTACCCTCACCCCGAACCATATTCAAGCTGTTGCCAGGGCCTGTTGATTTCACCTTTGCAACTTCCCTCCACTATGGTCCCTTCTCTGCAATTGCCACCACTCTGGTGGAGGTCTAAATTTTCTCACACCTTCATTACTGCAATAGGCTGCTGGTAGGTCTAACTCCCTCAAGTCTCTCCCCACTCCAATCCATGTTCCATTCAACCACCAAAGTGATTTTCCTAAAACCAAGATCTGATCATGCAAAATGCTGTTTGGCATTCAAAGCCTTTCATAACCTCACCTCCTCCTATCTTACCAGTTTTTTTACTCCTCATTCCACAACATGATAGTCTTCCAGCTGGTGACACTGGTGCCTTGGTAGTTCCACAAACAAGACAATTCATCTCTTGGCTCTGGGAATTTCCTTTGGCCGTCCCTCATGCCTGGAATGCTCTCCTTCTTCTGCTCTGACTACTGACTTCCCTGGCTTTCTCCAAGTCCCAACTTAAATCCCACCCTCTACAGGAAGCCTTCCCCAACCCCTCTTAATTCTAATGTCTTCCTTCTGTTAATTATCTCCTATTGGGGGCAGCTAGGTGGGGCAGTGGATAAAACACTGGGCCTGGATTCAGGAGGACCTGAGTTCAAATACAGCCTCAGAAACTTGACACTTACTAGCTGTGTGACCCTGGGCAAGTCACTTAACCCTCATTGCCCCCCCCAAAAAAATCTCTCCTATTTATCCCTTATATAACCAGCTTTGTTTATATTTGTTTACGTGCTGTCTCCCCCTTTAGATTTCAAGATCCCTGAAAGCAGTGACTGCCTTTGGCTTCTTTTTGTATCCCCAGTGCCTAGCATAGTGACAAGCACATGGTAGGTGCTTGAAAAATGTTTATTTTCCAAACTGAATATGACAAGTCTTTCCTCCTGCCCTTCTCAGCAGACATCACTGGTTGCTCTTTTCCACCACTGTCCCCCACTGTTGCTATTTCCCATAACTCCACTTAGCTTCCAGAAGATTGTGGTCATCCCCCCCCCCCACTCCTTTCTTTGTCCTTTGCATTTCTGCTATTCTCAGCCCCTAGGTATAGGGATTCTTAACCTTATTCTATGCTATGGACTTCTTTGGTTGCTTGTTGAAGCCCATGGATTCCTTAGAATGTTTATAAATGCATAAAATGAGATACAGATGATTTTAAAGGAAACTGACATTTTGAAACAGTTGTCAATATATTTTTAAAAAAGAATAAGTTTTCGGATCACAGGTTAAGAACGCCCAACTAGAGCAGGAAGTTTTTTCTCTTTCTTGGAGGACCAACTCTTTAACAAGTACCTCATATGATAAAGGAACTTGAGCCATGTTTTAGGACTCAAAAACACATTCCTGTCATGCCTATGACTACTTTTGCATACTGTTCCCTACAGAACTAAGCCTTACGAGTTAGGAGTTTGGGAGCTATAGGAAAGTTCTCTCCTTGCATCTTGCAATGTACCTTTCATTGCAGTATTATGTGGCTTTGTGAAAATCTATTAGCACTCACATCCCATCTTGACAGTGCAAAAGGCTTGGAAGAGTGCCTCGCTCTCAGATTTTCACTGTCCTCAGGAGCAGTTGGGACAGTTTATTCAAATTATCTAGGGCGATTTCCAAAAATATCTAGAAAAGGGAAAAGATGGAGCTGGTTCCTCTGGGTACAACTATCTTCATAGCCAGAGATATTTCTCTTGCTCCTCAATGAACTTCTTCCTGACTTCTATTTTTGTTCCTTTTTTTTCCCCCAGGGCAATGAGAGTTAAGTGACTTGCCCAGAGTCACACAGTTAATAAATGTCAAGTGTCTGAGGCCAGATTTGAATTCAGGTCTTCCTGAATCCAGGGCCAGTGCTTTATCCACTGCACCACCTAGCTGCCTCCTCTATTTTTGTTAATAGCACAACCACTATCCTGAGCACAGACTAGAAAACTCAGGAATTGTCTTCTTCTTCATTTTACACGTTCAATTATTTATTAGAATCTATCATTTCTTGCCTTCACAATTTCACTTGAACCATCTGCTCTCTACTACTTCTCAGTCTCCTTTATTGGATCTTTATCCATGTCACAACCATGATTAGTGAGCGAGTGTCCCTTAAGACTCTATCCTGGGCCCCTTTTCTCTTATCAATATCTCATTTGATAATCTCAGCTCTCATGGGTTCAAGTATTATCTCTATGCGGATGATTCCTAGATCTATATACTCAGCCCCAGCTTCTCTTGAACTTCAGTCCTGCATCGCCAACTGCACAGTGGGCATTTCATGCTGGATGTAATGTAGATATTTCAAACTTCAACTCATTATCTTCCTTCCAAAACACATCACTCTTCCAAATTTTTCAATTACTTCAAAGGAGTAATTCTAATTTTTCCAGTCACTCAAGTTCATAACCTCTTTCATCCTCATTTACTCTATATATCTAATCAGCTACCAAATCTTGGTATTTCTACTTCCACAAATCTCTTGCATGAGACCTTTTGTCTCCATTCATCAGCAACTACTCTAGTTCAGACCCTTATTGCCTCTTGCCTAGACACTTTCAATAACCTAATTTCTCTCCTTGCTTAAAATGTTCCTCATTATGATCTATTCTCCACACAGCTGCCAGTGATTTTCCTAAAGCACAGATCTGTTCATGTTGTCTCCCTACTCTAAATTCCAGTGGCCCTGTTACTTGTAGGAACAATCATAAACTGCCTCATTTGACACTTGAAGCTTTTCACAACCTGTGCCCTTCCTACCTTTCCAAATTTCTTATGTCATTGGTCCTCTTCTAGAATGAATGATGAACAAAAAATATTACCTCCCCCCCCCCAGGTATTGTATACTTTCTCAAGTATAGACAACAGTCAATAAAGTCCTGATCTGTAGTGTGATTTTGTTGTTGTTGTTGTTTGTTGGGGTTTTTTTGTGGGGCAATGAGGGTCAAGTGACTTGCCCAGGGTCACACAGCTAGCAAGTGTCAAGTGTCTGAGCCTGGATTTGAACTCAGGTCCTCCTGAATCCAGGGCCTGTGCTTTATCCACTGTGCCACCTAGCTGCTCCCTGTAGTGTGATTTTTAAGGTGTAAATGCTCACAATGACAATTTAACAATGGCTTTAGCAGAGTCCTTGTGAGCTGCCAACCATGTTACCCTGTACTATTCCCCTTATAATCCCTCATGTCCTTCAAGACTCAGCTCAAAGGCTACTTTTTGCAGTTTTCCTGGTCATCCCAGAAGCTAGTGCCTTCACTTTCTCTTCTAAGGTTATCTTTCATTTCTATCAGCAATGTTTATCCCAGTTACTGGTACCTAGTAATCTGCTGATTAATTTGTTTCTATTACCATTGTCATCAACCTAGTTCAGGTTCTCATTTACCTCTCCCCTCCTCCCATACATCCTACTTGCTATCAAGTTTCTCTTTGTAAAATGTAGATTTAGATCATGGTATTCCCCATTGAGAAATTGTGAATCACTTTCTTTCATTTACCAAATAATGTTGAAATTCTTCAGCTCAGGATTCAAGAATCTTCATACTTTGGCCACAATTTGTCATTTTTAGCCACATCACATTTTGAACTATTCATCTTAATGAGCTTTAACCTGAACAGAATTTTTTGCTCTGCCCTTAACTTCTACTTTTCTGCCTTGACATTTACACTATCCTTCCACTTTGCCCCATTCTAATTCTCAGTTTTCATTCAAGGCCCAACTTAAATGCTATTGTCCAGGAAGTCTTATCTAAAAGTGATCTCCTTTTTAGAATTTCACATTCTACTTAATATTATGGGGTGTGTGTGTGTGTGTGATTCTCACAACCCGGTGAAGTGCTATTATAATCTCCATTTTACATTTAAGGAAACTGAGGCAAACAGATGAAGTGACTTGCCTAGGGTCACACAATGAGTAAGCATGTGAGACTGAATCTGAAATCAGGTCTTCCTGATTCCAGGCCCAGCACTCTATCCACTCTGCCACCAGCTGCTCCTAAGTTACAAGTTACATGATCAATGAGAAAATATTAGCCTTACAATAAAAAAAGTTCAATATTAATTTCATTGCTTAGCCTCCTGGTCCACATAACCTCTCTTTAGGGAATGCTGAAACAATTTCTCAATGTCAAAAGTAGAAATGACAATGTGAAATTCAGTGGAGATATCCTACTCTACTGCTTGTATTTGTATTCCTAACACTTAGCATAATTCCTGGTACATCAAAAGTGCCTAATAAACGTTTTGCTGACTGATCTGATGCCCCATCATAGTATGACTCTGGATTCTCTGTTATGTCAACAGAACCCAAGCTTAGGCAGTTCCTGCCAACCTGGAAAAACTTAGAAGTTCAACCTACCTAAGTTTAGAGATACTTGGCATTAGGTGCTTTTCTTCTGACATAGCAACTCATGAACATCTAGGAAGGCTCAGAAAGATTGAAATTTTGGTGGATTCTCTAAGTACTGAAGAAGTAGTGGCACATTCCTTTATGGAAAGGTTTTCATATGAAAACCTTTGTTGACATTAATCATTCCTTAGAGTATATAAAAATGTCTATTCCAGGAATTATTAAATTAGCTGCAATTACACATTTCAGTTAAGGTTCATTATTATGCCTCACAAACACTTCATTGGTAGACATACTTCTCTACAACTATAAAAGTTTCCTTGGATAAAGCACTGGCCCTGGATTCAGAAGGACCCAAGTTCAAATCTGGCCTCAGACACTTGACACATACTAGCTGTGTGACCTTGGGCAAATCACTTAACCCTCATTGCCCCCCCCCAAGTTTCCTGAAAAATTATCTTGAAACTTTACCAAAATAATTTTTTAAAAATCTGGAGTTATGCAAAGAAAATTTCTGATTTATGTTATTACATTTTAAGTAGTATAAATACTTTCTATTTGTAAGCAATAGTTATAACATTGAAAAACATTCTTCTCCCTTAATTATAAATACATTACCTTTTTTTAGGGGGGGAATAGTGGATTATAGAAAATACACCAGACTTTTAGTTGGAAAGACCCAGGACTATGTCAATTATTTACTAGCTATTTAATTTCTGCAATTCCGTTTTCTCTGTAAAATGAGGCTAATACCTATCTGCTATTTCGAAAGGAATTTTGTACAATTCAAGTAAAATTATATATTTGGATCTAGAAAAGACTTCAGAAGTCATTTAATCCAATCCCCTTATTTTATAGAGGAAGAAACTGGGGTCAAATGGGGACAAGTAATCCGGTGGCAAGGTCCTCCAGTAAATAGCAAGACCAGGACTAAGTCAAGTTTTCTAACCACGAAGTGAGGTTTGAGAAAGGCATTATATTCCATTAGAATTTTGAATGTTACCTCTATTTTATCTTTTGTGTCTCTCTTGAACTATTCCTTAGAATAGTTAAAAGGGCATAATCCACTTCAATATCTCACTTAAAGTATGCCTTTTGATGAAAACTGAACATTAAATAATGGCCAAGAAGCTTAGCTCTGGAAAAAGGTTGAAAAATGTATCTCCTTTGCAGAGGTGGGGGAATGAGTCTTGAATACTTTGCATATTTTTATAATGAAATGATATTTAGTTTTGCTACACTGGTGTATTCCCCATTTAAAAAAAATATTTGTTAAAAAGGGGATGGATTGATGGCTGGGGGAGATATACAGGGTGTTTCAAAAGTCTTAGTCAAGTTTTAAGCTTCACAGATAGATGCTGATTAGTGTGAATAATGAATCCTGTGAAGTGGCTGTGTGATTTGAAGCTAAACTATTTGACGTTATAATTATATGTAAAATATAGTAATTAGTTCCAGCTAGATAGAAATATGCAAACATATTTAAGTTTTTTACTGTTTATTAACATAACAACAAAGGATAAGAAAAATGTACTTTTGATTCAAATTTATTACAAAATAATGGTATAGCTATACAAAGCAAAATTAAGAAAATAAAAAAATTAAATTACTGAATATCTTACCTAAAGATAAGCCTACACTGATATGATGAAAATATTGTTATTCTTGTTTAATATATTTTAGCAGTGTAGACTGAATTGTCTTCTCTTTCTTTAAATCTTCATACATACGCTGGTAGGTGCAAAGAGCTTTATCCACATCTTGGTGAATTTGCATTCTTCTATCAACATCAGGGTCAGCATCCATAATTTTTTGCTTCACAACTTCTAAAGCTTGAAAGATATCTTCAAATTCTTTGAGAGTGAACTCTTTCATTTGCACATTATTTGCTTCTTCGGTGTCATCGTCAATATCTTCAAACACTCGTTGTTGCTCTAAATGAAGAAAATCATCAGTGGTCAATTCTTCTGAGTGAGATTCCAACAATTCTAGGACATTGTCACTTTCTAGTTCATCAAAACCAAGTTGTTTTCCTGTGTTTGTTATTTCTTCTATAACAGCCTGCTTTTGAGAGAGAAAACCTTCAAAACTACTATTTGCACAATGGGGCAAAATATACTTCCACACTTCACGCATGTTGTTTGCAGTTATTTGTTGCCAAGCATGATGAATATTTTCAATTGCATCTCTGATGTTATAATTTTCCCAGAAGTCAGTTAAAGACATTGCATCATTACCTATAGTTTTAGTAGCTGCCTGTTCGAAAATTTTTCTTAGGTAGTAGGCCTTAAATGTTGCAATGGTTCCTTGGTTCATGGGTTGCAATAAAGATGTTGTGTTTGGTGGCAAAAAAATTACTTTTATATTTTCACACAATGAACTAAGTGTAGTTGGATGACCTGGGGCATTATCTAAAATCAATAATGCTTTAAAGGCAATGTTGCTGTCTTTGCAATATTTTTCGACAGCTGGGCTAAAATAACTTGAAAACCAGTCTTCAAAAATAGCTTTAGTCATCCATGCTTTCTTATTTGACCTCCAGAGAACTGGAAGTGATTGTTGGTTGTAGCCTCTCAGAGCACGAGGATTTTGGGACCAATAAACAAGCATTGGTTTTAATTTAAAATCCCCTTCTGCATTACCTCCTAGTAAAAGTGTTAGGCGATCCCTAGACACTTTAAATCCAGGTTGAGTGTTTTCTTTTTTGGAAATGTAAGTTCTGGAAGGCATCCTTTTCCAAAATAAACCTGTTTCATCCACATTGAAAATTTGTTGATCAGTGTATCCACCTTCTTCAATTATTTTCTTCAAAACATCAGGAAACTTAGCTGCCATATCCTCATCTGTGGTAGCTGCCTTTTCACTGATTTTAACATCATGCAATTGACCTTGATTTTTAAAGTGAGTGAAGCAACCACTGTTTGCAGCAAAAGTTTCTTCATTATCTATTTCATTTCCATTTTCTTTCTCTACCTTAAATAAGCTTGGAGCATTTGTTTGCACGGCTGTTTTGCTATGAGGAATGTGTTTATCATTGCAGTCTTCAATCCATACAGTTAAAGGAGGCTCCATTTCTATCATCGTAACACTTCTATTCCTTGTAGTTGTCTGTAAACCACAATAAGCTGATGCAACATTGTCTTTTTCTTGTATTTCGCCTGTGTGTTTTATGATATTCTGTACCGTAGACTCAGGCATTCCTATGTCTTGTCCTGTTTTAGAGTTATCATGACCACATTCGCGTTCAAAAACTGTCACGTGATTGGTAGACCCTTTAAATCCAGGTTGAGTTTTTTCTTTCTTAAAAATATAAGTTCTGAAAGGAATCTTTTTCCAGAATAAGCCTGTTCCACCCACATTAAAAATTGGTTGATCAGTGTATCCACCGTCTCCAATTATTTTCTTCAAAACATCAGGATAGTTGGCTGCCATGTTCTCATCAGCATTGGCTATCTCTCCAGTAATTTTAACGTGATGCAAATGAACTCTATTTTTAAAGCGATCAAACCAACCACCACTTGCAGAAAAAGTTTCCTCACTATCTACTTCATTTCCATTTTCTTTCACTGCTTTAAATAAACTTGAGGCTTTTGTCTGAATGGCAGCTCTGCTAAGAGGAATGCATTTTTTATTACAATCATCAATCCACACAGCTAAAAGACGTTCCATTTCTATCATTGTAACACTTCTATTCCTTGTAGTTGTTTGCAAACCACAAAAAGTAGATGCAACTTTACCTTTTTTTTTAATTTCACCTGCATGTTTTATAATATTCCGTACCGTAGATTCAGGCATTCCTACATCTCGTCCTATTTTTGAGTTACTATGACCACGTTCATGCCGTTCAATCACATCACATTTTTGTTCTAATGTAATAACAAGCCTCTTTTTTTTCACAGTGGCAGTGTTTCCATCTGAAGTCTTCTTCCTTTTGTCCATTTTGTTATGGGCTTAAAAAAAAAATGAACACAACTGTTGGTAATATGGTACACAGTGACAAATCACATCAATAACCTATGACATATATTGCAAGCTAAAACCTTTGAATAGCATACATTGCATTAGCTGATTTTTGGCTCATGTTAAATTCAATCTCTTTCATTTTATAAATTGCACTAAACTGGATTTTGAATAATTTGAACTTGCATTACTCATGACCTAACTGTAATAACTTAAGAAGTATAACTGCTATAAACTTACAAAAAAGTGACCCTGGAAGGGTTATTTAAAATTTTTAAATATTGATGTTTCTTATTAAAATTCTACATAACCACCCTCTTGTGCTTCACATACAAATGCAGTGCTTTCGATTTCAGCCACGGTTTCTTTGCTTGCTTGGAGTCTCCCAAATCTATGTTTATATTGAAATGAGTCAGTTTCCTTTAACTTTTTCATCTAGTTGTTAATTAAATTTCTGTGGGAAGCCTCCTTATAAAAGAAAGTGAATTTTCTTCTTATTGCTGTTGAGAATGCAGTTGACTTTCTTCAATGTTTGCTATCCTCAGAGTGACTGAAACAAAAAATTAAAATTAAAAATGTATTATTCAAAATTAAAGAATTAAAAAAGAAATAGAAATTAATAAACTTTAAAATAATGTGGTTCCTCACTCCCCTCCCCAAGTTAGTAAGTGGTAGAATGGATGAGCATGGAGTCATGAGGAACTGAGTTCAAATCCAGACCTCACATACTTAACAGCTATATGACCCATGGCAAGTCACTTAAACTGTTTGCCTCAGATTCTCCATCTGTAAAATGGGATGGGATATTAATAGTACCTACCTTCTAGGGTTGTTGTAAGGATCATATGACATAATAATTGTAAAGGGCTTAGCACAGTGCCTTGCACATAATAAACACCCCATATAAAGATTAACTGTTATTATACAGTCTCAGATATTTACAACCTATGTGACCCCAGGCAAATCAATTAACCTATTTGCCTCAGTTTCCTCATCTGTAAAACGAGGATAATAATAGCACTACCTCTCAGGGTGGTTGTGAAAATCAAATGAGGTAATAATTGTAAAGTGCCTGGCTCTCGATAGGTGCTATATAAACGTTTGCTATCATTATTATTTTCAAGTTAAAATTTAAAACCAGCACTATGATTTTTGGGACACCCCTCGGGGATTGTCTTCATTCTTTGTACTTGTCTTCCCAGGGTCTAGTAGTGCCTGGCACACAGCAGGTGGTTTTGGTTTTGGGAACATATTTATGTGTCACTGCACTAGGTGTGAGTGGGAGAGATAAAATTTTTTTTAAAAGACCAGAGCACAAAATTTTTGAATAAAGGACATAACGTCTATTAAAGATACCATTTAACCTGTTACCACACATTCTGTGTCCCCAAATTCTGGGTCCGTGTCCTGCGTCTGCAGCCAAACCGCCCGGGGTTGGGAGTGGGGGTGGGTGGGCAGAAAGCCCTGCCCCCCGTCCCCGGCCAGCGCCCAGAGGGGTGGCTCCACACTTGATGACACTTTCCTCGGGGGGGGGGGACCTTCTAGCCCAGGCCCAGTTAGACAAGCCGACACAGATTGCAGGTGTGTGCGCCCCGGGCCGGCGAGCCGCTCCCCGCAACTATACCTGGGACTAGTGAGTGCAAGCCCCAACCGATCTTCGGTGCTGTCCGAGGGAGTACCCGTCCTCTGAGGGCGGCGGATGCTGGAGGGCGGAGGCAGCCTTAGCGACCGAGGGAAGCGACGCCAACAGAAGAGGAGCGACGGATCCAGAGCCCTTGGACAGGCCGCGCGCATGCGCGCTCTGCGCAGAGCCCCTCCCCTCTTCCCCCACCTTCTCCGCGCAAGCGCAGGACCCCAACCAGTACTCTGCGTCTCTGGGGTCAGGGACCGTGGGCCCGGCAAGCTGTGAGGGAACCGCGCCAGCTTGCGTACGGGGAGCTGGTGGTTATTGTCAACATCATTATCATTGTTGTTCTTTTAATCTCTAAAGCCGGCCGTGGTGACCAACGCCATGCAGCGTCCGGAAGAGTTTAGGATCCCGCCCCATTCGACCCCGTGTGAGTACGTGAAACCGGCTCTAGAAACAGGTAACTTAAGGGGTTGCTTCCTTATTGGAGGAGGGTCACGTGCTGGGTGGTCACATGGGGAGCGGTCACATGAGCAGCTCTTTCTGTCGCGAGTCGCCCGCGATAGTACGGTCTCTCTTGTTTTACCTTTGTGACTTTTATTTCGGAGAACATCCTCCCCGGCACCTGTTTCCTTCCAGTTGGTGGCAGCCATTAGTTGTGATGAATGAATAGCGAATTAGAATAGAAGTAGTGATTAGTGAATTAGAATGCTAATCATGTCCTCCCTGTGGTCACCCCAGCTTGACGAATATAGAAAAGACTTTGGGGTCGTGGTAAGGGTGGTAGGAGGGAAAATCACCCCATGATAGTTCTTCTTCCCCCCCCAAAAAAAGTGATTGGAGTTGGCTCAGCTGCGCCAGGATCCTCAGTTAAACTCTAGATAGTGTCCCTGTAACCGGCATTTATACAGCACTAACATTAATTCATTTGGTCCTCAAAGTCATTAAATAGCCCATAGATTAGCTCATTCGAACCTCACAACAGCCCTGTGAAATGCTATTATTCATATTTTACGGGGGGTTAAGGGGGGAAAACTGAGGCACGGTTAAATAACTTGCCCAGACTCTCACAGCTAGTAAGTAGCTGAGGTAGGTTTGAACTAGGGTCTTGCTCATTCCACGTCTCCCCTCAATCTCTTCTCCCCCTCCAGACCCTATCCAACAGGATTTAGCTCTGGATGCATATTAGAAATAACAGCAATCAATCATAGTAAAGCAATCGGAAGAAATCCAAATGGGTGCAAGGTCAAAACATTTATTGAATGCTTACTAGGTGGTTTCCGTGATTAGAATCAAAGACTTTGTCGGGAAGACCTGAGTTCAAATACTGCCTCAGAGGTTTTGTAGCTGGACAAGTCACTTAACCTCTCTCACTACAAAACCTCAGTTTCCTCATCCGTTGAATGGGTTGTTCCGTGGATCAAAATGTAAAGTGTTCTGTAAACCATAAAGTGCTTTCTGTCTATATGGCATATATATGTTATATGGGTGAGATAGATAGATAGATACAGAGACAGAGAGAATATTATTATTATTATTATTATTATTATTATTATTATTATTATTATTATTATCACCTTGTGGGAGGCACTGTGCTAAGAACTGGGAACAACAAGAAAAGCAAAAACAGTTTACTATGAGTAGAAAATGAGTGTTTGGAGTCCAGGTAATCTTTTAGGCCCCTTCAAGTTCTTAACAGTTAGTGAGCGGCTTCTGTGAAACTGTTAGAGCTATTAAGGACTTAGACGGCTTCTCATCCAGTCCTTCGTTCATTTTATAGAATAGGAAGCAGGCCCAGAGAGATTAATTAATTTACCCAAGGTCATGCAGTCTTGGGACTTGAACCTTGCCGGTAAGCCCAGCAGAGCTCAGTGCTCTTTCCTGCATACTAGGAAAATTGGGTGTGGTTGTCATCAAAGCACATGGCACAGGACACTTAGCAGCTGTGTAACTCTAGGTAAGTCACTTAACTTCTCTTTACCTCAGTTCCCACATCTGTAAAAGGGGGATAATAATAGCACCTGGTTTCCAGGTTTGTTTATGAGGATAAAATAGCATCATTTTTGTAAAGTGCTTTGCAAACCATAAAGTGCTATATACATTTTTGTTTGTCCAACTCTTTGTGACTCCATTGGGGTTTTTCTTTTTTTTTTTTTGCGGGGCAATTGGGGTTAAGTGACTTGCCCAGGGTCACACAGCTAGTTAGTGTTAAGTGTCTGAGGTCAGATTTGAACTCAGGTACTCCTGAATCCAGGTCCAGTGCTCTATCCACTGCGCCATCTAGCTGCCCCCGGGGTTTTTCTTGGTAAAGATACTGGAGTGGTTTACCACTACCTTCTGCAGCTCATTTTACAGATAAGGAAACTGAGTCAAACAAGGTGAAGTGACTTGCCTAGGGTCACACAGCTAGTAAGTATCTGGGGCCGGATCTGAATGGGGGGGGGGGGAAGAGTCTTCTTGAATTCACCCCCAGCACTCTATCCACTGTGCCACAGAACAGCAATCTTAGAAAAAAAGAAGCATCCTAATGAAGAGAGAAAAGCTTTGGATTGGAAATAAGAGGACACAGGTTCAAATCTTGCCTTTGCCACTTACTATCTGTGTGTCTTAGGACAAATTACTTCATTTCTCTGAACCATTCACATCACCCAGAATGTCAATCTGATTTTAGTTTATGAGATTGAACTCAGGTCTTCTGACTCCAGGCCCATAACTCTAATCCACTTAGCCACCTAGCTGCAATATAAATGCTATTATTATTATGGCCTCTAGGCTCATAGGTGCCATGTTAACCTAAATTTTGGGGTATAGGAACTGAAACAGAACATGAATGAATCAATGTGAATGGAACTTTGTTTTGGGAGATTTTTGTCTCACGCATTTGTAAACATGGGATTTATTTGTCCCAAAAGGCTGTCTGTCTAAAACAAACAGATCCCAGAAGGTCTTAGAAAAATTAATAGATTCATGTCAGCCTATATAGGGAAAATTAGGTATGGCTACAAGAGCAGTGGAGTGAGACCAGTTCTTGTCCTAGATTTGTGATGTTGGTTAAGTCACTTAATCATTCAGTCAGTCAAGACACACTTCTGAAGCACCTGCACAGGCATTGTACTAAGCACTGGGGATGCAAAGGAGGTAAAAGACAGCTCCTGCTCTCAAGGAGCTCCCAGTCTTATGAGAGAGAACAGCACATAAAAAGAAGCTGAGAAGGGGAGATGGGGAATAGTATCCCTGGGCTGGGGGTAGGGCGAAGAAGATGATGACCTGCAAGTTAGATGGAAAATGATGACATAGGTACATTGGGCCATCTTATTAACCTGTCTAAGCCTCAGTTTCTTCATTTCTTAAATAAAAGGGTTGGACTAGATCAATGGATCCTATTTTTTTTGTTGTTCCTTGAACTCTTTTCAACAACAAAATAATGTGTTGTGAATCCTCATGGTAATTTAATATACTACATATAATTTCCTTTTAAATGTTTCAGGTGGTGCAGTGGATAGAGCACCTGGCCTGGAATCAGGAAGACCTGGTTCAAATCCTGTTTGAGATTTGTGTGTTTTTTGTGACCCTGGACAAGTCAGTGAACCCCATTGGCCTCAGTTTCTTCATCTGTAAAATGAACTAGAGAAGGAAATAGCAAGCCAATCCAGTATCTTTGCCAAGAAAACCTCAAATAGAGTCATACACAACTGAAATAACCGAACAACAAGCTCACAGTAACTAAAATGATAACTCCCCCAAACCTTCCGAATTAAACTTTATATATTTATAAAAGTTATTCAAACATGTACATGCTTGTTTTTATAGAGGAAAATATTATTTACTGCTTTATGCATTGTTAAAGAATTGTTAGTGCAACCCCCTTGAACCATCTTAAGGGAACTACTGGACTAGGTGATGCGAAAAGTTCTAAGTGCGATGAAGAAAAAGAAACAGCAAAGTCTCCAAGCTGTAGAAAGATAGGGTTTTTGAGAGAGGGTACCTGTCTCACAGTAAAGCCAGCCTCAGGTCTAAGACCCTGAGCCTAGGGATCTGGGGGTTTTTATACCCCTATAGGGCTTTAAAGGTATTTCTACCCTACTATTTTTAGACAAACTCCTCCCAAATATACAACAGATAAAAAAGTAGAATGTGGATATAGTCACTTGTCCCAAGTCACTGTTGTAGCCATGTGTCCTCTTGGCCTCCTCCAATCTCTAATGCTGAGTAACAGCACGTGCTTGACGTGGCTCTCAGCTTCAGAGGTGACCTTGGGTTTTTTTGGTGAGCCCTATAGGGTTTTGGTGAGTTTTTTTACAGAATATAGACTAAGCTTAGATTTAAGACTGTTTGTATTTCTACTTTCCTATCTCTTTAATCAACATCACCTTGTAATTTCCAAACAATAAAAGCTCTAACTAGAGACCAGAGGCTTCTTCCACTTACTAGTCTGGGAGATAAATAAGGGAAAGGTTAAAAGGGGAGGTTAATACTCTAGTATCCAATTTTAAATCTCACAGTCCAGCACCCAGGAAGTTCTGACCTTATATGGGTTTGTGACAACACCTATATGTTCACTTGCCACAGTTGATGTTGGTAACTCTTTCTCTGAAGCTGATTGGCTCCTTCAGCTTAGAAGATGCTCTTTTTAGTACCTTGTGGTTAACCACAAGGATCAAGGGACATCAGTTAAAATGATCAAGAAACAAATTTACTATAAAGTTGATACGTGAGAACATATGACTGCATTGGCTTAAGCCACTAAAGAATATTAAGAGTAAATAAATTAGGGGGGCAGCCAGGTGAAGCAGTGGATAAGGCACTGGCCTTGGATTCAGGAGTACCTGAGTTCAAATCCAGCCTCAGACACTTGACACTTACTAGCTGTGTGACCCTGGGCAAGTCACTTAACCCTCATTGCCCCCCCCCAAAAGTTCATTAAAAACAAGTTACATAATTTCCAAGAGACTAGAGGACACGTAAACATAAGTAAGTCACCATTTGTAGTCTATGATTGATTACTATCACAATTAAATCACTTATATTTAAGGGTTAGGGAAAATCCTACTCTAAGACTCCTTTCTGCTCTTTAGTTGTCTGAAAGGTTATGTTGCTGGGTTGATTTTTGAGGTTGATGTCTCACAAAGTGTCCCTTGGTGTCTGTGTCAGAGACAGTCTTTTAGACTATTTGGATGCAACTGTTCAGGGGATACTTTTTAAAAAAAAATTGTGTAAAGATGGCAAACACACAGATGAAGAAAGGGATCAGTGATTCTGGATATTACATTCAACTGTTGATTGCTGAGATTATGTGAAAAACTTTGCCTTTAAGTGGCCAGTTATTTGGCATTTGTATTAGATGAAGGATGTGTTGGTAAACCAGGTAACAAGCATTTATTAGACATTAAATAAAAAGGGTATTGGATTGGTACATTAGACCATTCCCTACTTCTTTAGCAACTAGGTATGTGAGTTTGGACAAAAATATAACCTTTTCAAGCCTCATTTTTTCCATCTTAAAAATGAAGAGGTTGGGGGCGGCTAGGTGACGCAGTGGATAAAGCACCGGCCCTGGAGTCAGGAGTACCAGAGTTCAAATCTGGCCTCAGACACTTGACCCTTACTAGCTCTGTGACCCTGGGTAAGTCACTTAACCCCCATTTCCCGGCCAAAAAAAAAAATTAAAAAGGGGCAGCTAGATGGCGCAGTGGATAGAGCACCAGCCCTGGAGTCAGGAGGACCTGAGTTCAAATCTGGCCTCAGACACTTAACACTTACTAGCTGTGTGACCCTGGGCAAGTCACTTAACCCCAATTGCCTCACTAAAAAAAAAATATGAAGAGGTTGGCTGAATGATTTTTTAATATTTTTTCTAGTTCTAGTTTATATTATTCTTAGTATCCTTTATTTTTTATCTATCTATCTATCTATCTATTTTGTTTGTTTATTTTTGGGCAGAGCAATGATGGTTATGTGACTTGCCCAGGATTACACACTAGTGTTAATTGTATGAGGTCAGATTTGAACTCAGGTCCTCCTGAAATGAGGGCTGGGTGCTTTATCCACTGCAACACGTAGCTTGGCCCCTTAGTATCTTTTAGAACATTAAAGCAGTAAAGTTGACTATAATCAAAAAGCTCAAGAAAGCAGTATGGATTGTTTTTGTAATCCTTTAATTGCTTATTATTACTATTATTGAAAATAATACTAGCTAGCATTTATGTATCACTTTAAGGTTACAGAAGTGATTTACAAAAGCACTTTTTTATATGTAATCTCATTTCATACCGTAACCTTGTGAGATAGGTGCTGGTGTTATGCTCATTTTACTGATGAAGAAACTGATGATGAGAATTCAAATCTTCATGACTCCAAGTCTGACATTCTAACCACTACACCCCTTGGGTATCTCACCAAATTAGAAAATAATTTGTTTTTGTTGTTTTGTTTCTACAGGTAATATTTTAACCGAACCAATTGGTTACATAGAGTCATGTTTCTCAGCTAAGAATGGTACTCCGAGGCAGCCAACCATTTGCAGTTTGTCACGTGCTTGTTTGAGGATAAGAAAAAGTGTCTTTAACAATCCTGAACATTCTGTAATGGGCTTAGAACAGTTTTCACATGTTTGGTAAGTTGTTTAATCATTGGTAATAGATTCTGATGTCCAGAAATTGCTAGGAAATAAATAAGTACTTTGGAAATAATTGGTTACTTTGGAAAGTACATTGACGTTTAACAAAGTTCAGTCAGCTTTAAGATCATATATCTTTCAAGAGAAATTATACTGGGGCAGCTAGGTGGCGAAGTGGATAGAGCACCTGCCCTGGAGTCAGGAGAACCTGAGTTCAAATCGAGACTCAGACACTTAACACTTACTAGCTGTGTGCCCCTGGGCAAGTCACTTAACCCCAATTGCCTCACCAAAAAAACCCAGCAAAAAAACAACAAACAAAAAAAAGAAATTATACTAATATTTATCTCAGTCATTTGGTCTGAGACATTTCTATTTACTCTCCCTCACTCCCCAATAGTCTGAATTGATTAATTAATTGCATAGTGAGTATTAGTGAAGACTATAGATTAAACACAAATTCTTTTCCTTCTAAAAATTTAAATGTACTTTCTTTTTTTTTTAAATATTAATTTAAAAAAATTTTATTTATTTATTTCGGGGCAATGGGGGGTAAGTGATTTGCCCAGGGTCACACAGCTAGTAAGTGTCAAGTGTCTGAGGCTGGATTTGAACTCAGGTACTCCTGAATCCAGGGCTGGTGCTTGCTGCCCCTTTTTTATTTTATTTTATTTATTTTTTTACTTTCTTTTAAAAAGAAAATGTTTTTAGCTGCTTTTTTATACCATTGTCACTTTTCAGTGATTCCCTCTCACCCCAAAACTGAGTGATAAAGTTTGTATTAAACTGTACATTAAATGAAGTCATTATTTTGGAGGTAATTTTTGGGTTTCTTTTATGTTTTCAAAAAATAGCTTTCTTTTTTTCTATGCTAAGTGATTCTGGTCTTTTCCATCAGGGTTTTGTTTGTTTTTCATAAAAATGGTCATTTGAGTTGTAAGGCGAAAGTGCAGCCTCCTCGGTTGAATGGTACGAAGACTGGCATCTTCTCCACAAGGAGTCCTCATCGTCCTAATGCCATTGGACTTACTCTTGCCAAACTGGACAAAGTAGAAGGTAACATTTAATTCTTTTTTACATTCTTAACCACCGCTGGTCCCTCCCTGCCCTGACAAAGTAGAATTTAGACTCCATGTTTCCAGAGCTAAGGCCCAGCAAGCAAGTTGTGCCCTGAGCTGGGCAGGACAACAATCCTTTGTGATCACCCTCTGGATGATTTCATCCTCTGGGCTAGTCACGTAATTCACCAGGTGTTCTCTGGTCAAAGACAAACACTGAATAAAGCTGGGACATCCTGCTGTGAATCAAACTTGTCCCATGCTTGCTGCTCCCTCATTGTTAGGGCTACAACTCACTGAACAGTCACTAGAATAAGTATTGAGATCTCCCCACACTGCCCCCAGTCCCCCCACTAGGGGTGGGGCCCCAGCACCTGTGTCTATAGCTCCACCTTGCTTGCAAGCTTCTTTCCTGCCTTAGAAAATCAACTTTCTCTCTAATTCCTTACACCTGTCTCTGGCCTATTTTGTGCAGCTCTGGCCATTCGTAGGTTAGAGACTGGTTCTGGAAAAGTCCAGTTGACACCCCAAAAAGAAGCACATCAAGACGATATCTAGTTAACTCCTCACTAAGCATAATTTTGGGATGATCAAACGATAAAAAGGGCCATCTTAATTTTATTTGCATAATTAAAGCATTCCTTGAATTTGCAGATAATCACATCGGTCTTCTATGCTTAGCTTTAAGGACAAAACTGTACTGTGTTTGTCCCTCTTAGTGAGATTAAAGGTGTTATGGAATAAGGAAACAAGCTCTGGAATTGGAAGCAGTAGAGACTTGGATTTGACTGACACTAGCTGTGTGACCATGGGCAAGTCATTTAATCTCTCCACCTTAGTTTTCAGATCCTCAAAATGGGACTCATGATGCTCTCATTTTTTATCTCACTAGATTGTTGTGAGGAAATTGTAGAAATGTGAGATACTATCACCCCCTTTATTTTTGTTTATGTGGGTTGTATATATTGGCATTTACCATATTAGAAATTTAAACATCTTCTTCTTCTTCTTCTTTTTTAGTGAGGCAATTGGGGTTAAATGACTTGCCCAGGGTCACACAGCTAGTAAGTCTTAAGTGTCTGAGGCCGGATTTGAACTCAGGTCCTCCTGAATCCAGGGCCGGTGCTCTATCCACTGCGCCACCTAGCTGCCCCGACTCCCTTTATTTTTAATGTTATTATATTGGAAAAAATTGACTAATCTTTTCCTAAATTTTATTGCTTGAGTTCTCTTGTTTTCTCTCTTCACGACACATGCTATTTTCTATAGGAGTCAATCATGTATGAAGGAATAACATTTTATGTCTTCATTGTTATAAGGTTTTCTGTAGCTTAGAATGTAGCAAATGCTGAGAGACATACACTATTGGAGGTTATTTTTATTTATTTAATAAAATTTATTCCCTGCTTGCGTCCCAAGAAGTTTGAGAAACTTTGAAGGTTAAAACACATATAAAACACAATTAAAGGTAAAAGCAGAAAAAAAAGTTTCAAAGGAGAAGAGAAATATACATACTGTACACCTACAATTGAATGGGAAAAAAAAAATCGATGGATGGAGAGTCAGAGGACCTTGGTTGAAGCCCCACTTCTGTCACTACTATGTGACCTCAGCAAGTCACTGATCTCTCTGGGCCTCATTTACCTTATGTGTAAGATGAGAGGGAAGGACTAAATGGTTTTGAAGGTTTCTTCTGAATTCTAAATCTGTCATTTTTATGACATTCTGCATTGAACAATGAATTTGTCACCGAGCTGCCTGGCAGGTAAGGCAAAAATGCAGGCATGTTTTATGTTGTTTATGGTTTGTGTTTTCTATAGTTTCCATTGTTTGATTAAAAAAAATATCAGAAAAGTTTCTGTAGAAGTAGAGGTTCTTAACCTTGGGTCCATGAGCTTGTTTTGTTTATAATTGAATATTCTGAGAACTGTATTTCAGTATGATTGGTTTCCTTTGTAATCTGTGTGTTTTATAGCATTATTTTGAGAAGGATCCCTAGGCTTCACTTGGACAGCCAACCAAAGGGCAAAGAGGCCTTAGGTAACAGAATGGAAGATGTCTTAAACTCTATTTTTGTGAATGATACAGAAATGTTCTTTGAGTGGTTATTGAATTCTGGACTTATATAAAATCTGAGAGCATAGAATCAAATCTTAACTCAGTGAATGTATCTTTGGGGGAAGCTAAGATATTAAATTTTAGGAATATAGCTTTTTGATCTAGAGCCCAGAGAAATGAACAGCTAACATACATTAGTTCCTCTTTCTCAAATATCAGGTTACTCTGTGAGCTTTTGATGTCAGGAACTAGTTATAAAAACAAAGATACTCAAATGTAGCTGGACTGTTTGGTTTTCTGGGTCAAGCATATAGCGTTTGTGGCTTGCTTGCTTGTCATTCTTTCTGGCTGATGACGATTTTCCCATAGAGTCAAAATAGTGTTTTTAATGCATGAAAGGCAGGGTAGCTTGGTGGACAGAGAGCTGGACTTGGACTAAAACCTCCTAGACTTAAGTCCCTCCTCTTCCATACTTGCTGTGTGTGACCTTGGGCAAGTGTCTATAACCTCGGGCAAGTTTCTATAACTTCGGACAAATTTCTCTAACCTCTGAGTGCTCACGGAATTGCTCTAAGATTCTTAAGTTGCAGAGAAGATGTTGCCCTGCATTGGTAGAGGAGGAGTTTTTCATTGGGACCTCTCTACAGCAGTGGAATCACAACTCTGGTCCCTCTCTGTATCCATGAAAACCAAAGATCATTATCATAACTTTGGTGAATAAGCAAACCAGTCCTTGAAGCCATTGGGAACAAGGAGGATGGTGTTAGCAGGAATTTGAAAGTCAAATCAAATACAACTTGGTGATGGCTATGAGTGTGTCACACCTGCATTGGACTAACACCTTTCCTGGATAAGTGCCATGTCTGTATATTTTCATGATAAAGCTACTTTATTGTTGGCAGGGTCAGTGTGCTCTCTGAATAAGGGAAGTGCAGTAATGATGAGAG